>NW_024581047.1:414207-800113 GCF_017639235.1 Corvus kubaryi
CGGGACTGGGGGGCGGCCCGGCCCCGGGAGCGCCGCCGCCGCTCGTGCTGTCGCTGCGGAGAGGGGGAGCTGCGCTACTGCAGGTGGAGGTTTGGCGGGGGGGCCGGGGGAGATGCCATTTCTGACCGAAGGAGATCGCCGGCGAGGATGAGATGCGGGTAAGCGGGACGGGGGACAGGAGCGGGGCACCGGGGCTGGCGGGACCGGCGGGGGGGGAGCGGGAGGGGGCTCCGTGGCCCCGGGACGGCGCCGCGGCGATGCCCTGGAGCCGGACCCGCGCCGGTGCGGAGGGCGCGGAGCTGGGAACTTGGTGCTTGCCCCGGGGGTGCGGGGGAGCCGTGTGCTCCCGGAGCTGCCGCCCTCCAGCCCCGCCGGTGCGGATGCTGCCGCCTCCCCGCCCCGCTCTGCCCGGGCGCTCTCCTCTGCCCATCTCCTCCCCGCACCCCCGCACCGTTCCTGCAGCCTCGGCGCAGCCCCTGCGGGAGCTACGAGCCAGGCGGGGCCAGGGTGCGGGGCCGGGGTCCCAGCGAGGGGGCTGGGGCTTGGCGGGGCTGAGGCTGTATCCTGATGGGGAGTATCCTCCTCCTCTCCCGGTAATTCCCGGGTGAATTGGCCGGCTGGAGCAGATGCCTTGTTCAGGTAGGGTACGGATAGTCTGGATAGCGCTACCCTCCGGGACTGGCAGGGGAGCAGGGATCAGCCTCAAGCTGGCTGTGCCCAGCTCCTGCCTATCAAGGGTTAACTTAAGAGGAGGAATTGTCCCTCTGCCCATCCCCAAGGCAGTGGTACTAAGGGTTAAAGATGGGCAGGGAGAGCTCTCCAGCCCTGAGCGATCAGATTGGAAGCAGGAGTCATGGGGAAGGGGCACTTTTCAGGGCAGGGGTTCACCTCTCTGTCACCAGCCCCCCCAGCCTGGAGGTAGGTGAGTCGGGGATGTGGGGAGTTAATGCCGAGTGGGATGATTCCTCAGGCTCCGGGAGGGCTCTGGGGGCACTGACGGGTCCCCCTGCCTGGGCTCAGCCCCGGAGCCAGGAGCCAGCCCAGAGAACTGGAGATGCTGGGCAGGGTCAGGCTGCCGGTGCGGGCTCTGCCCTCGTTTTGTGTCTGGCAGAAAAAAGAAGTGGTTAATGTTAAAGGAGCTCCACGGGGCAATGGGGATTGTGAGGATGCCCAGGAGCCTGCTTGGCAGAAGGGCTCTGGGAGCCTTCCCGGGTGGTGCCGGTGCTTGTTGCTCTCCTTTGCTGTGTGCAGGTTATTGGATTTTTCATCTTGTGCCTTGGATGTATAAATAGCCCGAGTGAAGGGTAGAGGCACGACTCGATCCAGGTGCTGGAGATGCCACCTCCGAGAAGGAATGGGAGTGTTGGTGCCGCGAAAGTGATTTGCACGAGGAGGGAGGGACAGCGGGTGAGCGTGGGCACTGGTGGGATCGGGTCTGCTCGGGCTGGTTGGCATTGCCGAGGCTCTGCTGCCTCTCCCTGCCTGTCCCTGCCCCAGCTGCCGCCCCAGCAGTCGCCATCCGCGATCCTTCCCAGCAAACGCCCTTTCCAGCAAGCGACTGTCGCCGCTGGCCGGCAGCAGGGGATCGGTGTGACAGCCCTGCTGCTCTCCGGGCTCTCGACTCGCGGGGGGAAGTTCAGGCATTCCCAGGAAGAGTCCCACTCTAGGGATCTCCTTCTGCCCCCATCTCCCCTTCCTCTGCACCACCTCCCAGGGCCCGGCTGTGGCTCTGCAATGATATCCCTTCCACAGCCCCATCCGAGCCCTCCTGCCAGCCTTAACCCTCTCCTCACTGCTCTGCACCTTGCAGCAGCCCTGACCTGACCTTCACGCATGCTGGAGATGGCTGTGGAGCAGCAGTGTGGCTGTGCCTCCGGCCATCTCCTCCGGCATAGGGGCTGCATGGACTGTACAGGGCTGCCCAGCCCATCCCCACCCAAAGGCAGCTATTCTAGCCTATTCCCACCCCACAGCAGCTATCCCAGCCCATCCCTACCTCAGAGCAGCTGGCCCAGCCCATCCCCACCCCAAAGGCAGCTATCCTAGCCTATTCCCACCCCACAGCAGCTGTCCCAGCCCATCCCCACCCCATGACGGCTGTCCTAGTCCATTCCTACCTTACAGCCGCTATCTCAGCCCGTCCCCACCCCACAGCACCTATTCCAGCCCTTCCCCACCCCAACACCAGCTATCCCAGCCAGCATTGCTGCCCAAACCTTTCTTCCCCCTGCTTCTTCCCTGCCTATTCCCCTGGTTCCAAGAGCACTCTTTGTCCCTCTCCTGGACCTCTTCCAAAGGCAGATGACCAGAACAGCTGTGCCAGGAGCAGAGGAGCAGCTCCCTCTCCCAGTGCCAAAGCCCCACTCAGCCCTCTGCCCATCCAGCAGAGTGGGCTGGGGCACGGTAGGAGAAGGTGTCTGGGTTGGCTGTGCCTTCTCACCTGCTGCTCCTTGCTCCTTCCTGGATCCCATTGGCTTGGCTGCTGAATGCCATGGAGGAGAGGGGGCCTCTGGAGCTCTCAGATGATGAGCAAGGCCAAGAGAGAAATGTGCCCCTGGGCTAAAGCCTCCATGTCTTCCCATAGAGAGGTTTCCCCATAGCACCTGCCCACACCAGTGCTCAGGCAGCCCCAGCTCTCACTGGGTCTCATGGGATGGGCAGGAGGTGACTGGAGGAGACAGTGGAGCTGATTTTACAGCTCCTGGGCAAGTGTCAGGTTTTCCAGGCCTTCTTATGGACGGATTAATTACTAAACAAATGGCTATACTACTGTAACACCATACTGTGCCACAGTTACTCTACACCTGTAATGTAATTACTGTGTGATACCTCTAATTACCACTGTTTCCTGGAAGGTTAACAGCATCACTGAAGGACTTCTGGTTCCTTTAGTGTCCCGCTTCACATAGCCATGGTAGCACTGCTGAAGTTGGTGCTGCTCCATGTAAGTGACAAGTATAAAATCCTCCAACTTGAGGTTTTAATTCGGGGGTTGATAAATCACTTTATAGTAACACCACAATTATAGTGTAATTACAGTTGTTGAGTTATAAAACACAACACAACCTGTTGGGGCTTGATGAGGTATGCTGGATGACCACTGGGTGCTGCTATTTGGTGGGACCCTGTCCCTTGGAGGCCGAGTTGGCCATGGGCACATCTCTCTGAACATCCAGGTGGAAAACACAACTCACAGCTTGGCTAGGGTGGGTTTTTGGTCTCTCCAACACACCCAATGCACTGAGTCAGCAGCTCTCCTCTGTTCTTTGCTGAACCTCGAGCAGGGTTCATCCTACCATGAATAGAAATGGCTTTTGGTGGGAAAAGAGCCAGAAGAGCTTGTCAGGTAGCAGGAAAGGCTGGGATGAGAGACAAAAGGGCTCCAAATGCTCAACTCAAATCAAATAACCCAGGAAAAACAAAGGGAGAAAGAAATGGAAGGCCATGACCTCAGTATTCTTCTTAAGTCAATTTTTTCCACTTTCTTTCCATCCAGGGGAGTAAAAATGGGAGCTTTTGGCAGGGAATGGCAGCAGGGAGAGAGATCTCTGTGCCTCTGCTGTGTGTTCCAATACCCTGTGACCCTGCTTGGGGATGTGCCTTACTTACAGCCAGTGTTGGTGGCTGTTGGGACCTGTATCCTGTTGGGCAGTGTCAGGACACGTGTGATACAGAGGGGGGAGAGGGGTGTCTGGGGATGGGGCTTACTTGGGGATAGGGATAAACACCAGCCAGAGTCCCCCCTTCCCAGTGCTTCCCCAGCCCCCAGGCACTGTCAGCAGCTTGGTGCGGCCTCTGTCCCCTTGTCACCAGGAAAAAGCTGGGTCGCACAGAGGTGGCTGCGTCTGAGCAGTGTTAATTGTCACCTTGACCTGGGCAATTGAATAAATGCTGATAAATGTCACCAAGAGCCTCATCTCCTCTTCAGCCCGGGCAGGGAGTGTGTGGCTCTCTCCATCCCTGAGGGCAGGAGGTCACACCCGTCTGGCTCTGGAAGGGGGAACAGCAGCGGGAGCGCCCCTTGAGCAGAGACCCCAACCACTGTGCTGGGCTGAATCCTGGGTGATTCCCACCTTTCAGGAGCAGCAATCAGGAGTGGCCAACAGGACCCCTCTGGGCTTGCATGAGACGCGTAGAGCGTATTGGTGCAGCATCGCCGTGCTGGGGAAGCCTTGCCATGAGCCCCACCAGTGGCTCACTCCCCCCTCTGGCCTCACCAACATCTTGGCTACCATCCCTTGCCCCCCTCCCAGGCCCATACCCCATCCAAACAGCATCTCCTACCTGAGTAAGGATCAGGCAGGGCAGCAGGTCCGTGTCCCTGTTACAGGGGCTGGGGAGCTTGGCTTTGTTTTGCTCATTCTCATGGTTAAGCACAGAAATGGTTCTGTTTAACCATCCTGCATGTTTTTTTCCATCATTTTATTCACATGTCTCTGCAAACCGGTCAGTGCCTTGGTATCCTGCAACGGATGTGTGTACAATGAGCATTCCTCTCCTGCGCTCCAGAGCAGTGTCCTGGCAGAGGCCAAAGGCTTTGCCCATTGAAGCACTCATGTCCTTTGTCTCAGGGCTGGGGTCATTGTCCTGAGCTGGGGACAATCCTTGGGTGAGCTGGAGGGTCTGCACAGGGAGCAGGGACAGAGTGAGGAGGTTCAGGACTGGGCTGTGCCTTCCAGGCCATGATTCCTGCGGTCCCACACTGTCCAAGGGATGCTCAAATGGCAGAATACCTGTGGTTGCCATCAGACTGGGCTGACCTCTGCTCTGGGGGACAGGCTGGCCATGACTCCTTGGGGGATGTGCCCCTGAGCACCCAGCCCTGCCCTTGGGGCTGTAGGGTTCCTGATGCAGCCCCTGCCACCCCCCACAGCCCTCACTTCCCTGGCAGCCCTTCCCCTCCCCAACCTATATTGCTCTTAGTTATATCAGTAGGACCCACAATTTTTTTTTTTTTTGTCATTTCTATTCTGTTTCTTCATCAGAATGCAAAACATTAAATATCGCTCTGGTAATTATGGTTAATTTCATAACCTGCACCTTAATTGGATTGGTCTCTGATGGGGAATTCTCGTAGGAGGGAGAAGCAGAAATATTTTGACGTGATCTATTCTTTCAGCTCTTTGTTTGGATTTGAGATGTCGAGTGTGAAATGGGAAACAACTGATTTAGACCTCAGAGGCAACCTGGGGGTGGTGAGCAAAGCCTGAGCATTCCAGAGGCATTTCACACCCTCCAGCATCCAAACCTCTCCCTCCCATACCCAAACCCAGCCTTTCTCCACCCCTCCTTTGGATTGGGAATAGTCACAGAGAGCCAGATCCATCTGGTCTACCCAAAATGTGAGCCGGGGAGGCATCACAGTGAGCACTGGCCTGGTGGCTTGCTCTGCTGGCCAGTGGTTTGTGTGCCGTACCCTGGAGCAAGGTACAGCACTCCACAGTCTCCCTGCGGGTCCAAGGACTTTAGGGATGTGAGGGACACCCACAGGGACACCTCTTTTCTGCTGGGAATTGGGCAGACAACAGCCCATGGGTGTCCCCGGGGCTGGAGAGGGACACCAGTCCCCTTGTGCCATGGTGGACCAGGCTATCTCAGTGCTGCTGCCCAGGGGGGGGCCCAGGGCGCCCAGAGCTTGTCTGGGGCTGTGCCATGGGGCCATCCCACAGAGCCAGTATCTCCCTGCCACTTTGGGCCTGAGCTATGGTTTGCTCTGGGAAACGCGGAATTGCGCTGCCATTAGGTGCTGCCATGAAACTGATTTGTGCTCAGCCTGTTTATCCTTTTCAATGGGAAACGGCACCGAAGCGGGAGCGAAATGGAAACCCTGGCCGTGCACTTCCGATTGCATTCCGATGCACTGTATTTCCCCGTGATTACTTTTGTTCTCACGTACAGCCCAGAGCGCAAGCTCTGTGTCATTATCCACAGTGCTGGGAGAGGAGGAAGGGACAGAAAGCACTGCTTTCAGCTCAAGCAAGACACAGCAAACCCACCCCATAGCTGCCTTCTGTTGAGGGCAGTGGGGAGCCACTCCATCCCCATGGTGGGTCCCTCTTTTTTTTCCCTTGCCCACAGGCTCAGCATGTGCTGAGAAGGCTGAGGAATGGCACGGCTGAGTCTTCCACTGTGCTGACACCCCTTCTCATGGGCATTAAAATGACTGTGCCACGCACAGCCCCATACCTGCCAAGGATTTCTATCAGCCCAAATCCTGTCCAGCCACATCCTGCAGCACCTCCCTTCCTGCAGGATTTGGGCTGGGAAGGGCTGGCAGCCCCTCACCCACTCTGCCCGGCTCTGTGGGTTCAGCTGGATGCAGGACAGGAGGGCTCAGCCGCGGCTCAGCACAGTTTGTTTTTATCTAATCCATTTTATTGTTGAATGAAACAATAACAGCAAATACAGGCCCTGAA
Source organism: Corvus kubaryi (assembly GCF_017639235.1). Taxonomy (NCBI): domain Eukaryota; kingdom Metazoa; phylum Chordata; class Aves; order Passeriformes; family Corvidae; genus Corvus; species Corvus kubaryi. The sequence continues at coordinate 420,624 of NW_024581047.1, forward strand.
GACAAGCCATAAATAATGCAAAAATCAAACAAGTGAGAAAGGGGGAAAGAAAAGAGAATTATACATGTAAAATCAGCCCAGAGAAAGTCAGGCTGGGAAGAGGAATCTTCCCTCTGCATTTGCTATTGCTCATGCTTCCTTTGCCTCCCTTTTTCCTCCATTTCTCTCTCTGGAAATTCCTGCGGCACCAAATTTGTGATTATGTGAACGAAACTTAATAATAACTGGGAGGGGGAGAGAAAGAGAGATCTGGCTTGCAGGAAGGAGTCGGGAAATGAGGCGGAGGGAAGGAACTGGGGCTTCCATCTCTCACAGTGCCTTGAAGCACAGCCATGCTCCTGGCACCCTGCTCTGCCCCGTGTCCCTGTGGGATGTGGAGCAAGGACAGCTCTACTGATGCCACCGGCGCTCATGGAAGCCCTGGCAGCACAGTCCCTCAACTCTTGCCACTTCTCCCACCGGTGGGTGATCCCAGAGCCAGCTCTGCCGGGCTGGGTGCACTTGGCTTCTCCCAGAGGTTTCCGAGGCCACTTATTTTAGGCAGCAGTATAAAAATATCAGGGCTGGTCCTAAAAGGGAGTAAATCAGCAGGTTTCCCTGAGGTCAGCATAGCTAATGGCTTTATGTCCTATGTCCTTTGAAGTTCTCTTGCCACTATCCCAAAGGTTTCCAGGGGAAAACGCAATGCTCCGGAGCAGCCCTTGTACTTTTCTTGGTATCCTGCGCTGGTTGTAGGCGTTCAAGGGATGTGGCCTGGGAACAGAAGTGATGCTGTAAGTACAGTCTTAGCTTAAATTAAATGTAAGGAATGTGACTGATCCCTGGATCTGCTGTTCCCCAGCCTTTGGGACTTTGATTTGGGGTTTCCACCTTTGAGCAGTGGCAGGGACGCAGTAGAGATGCAGCGGTTTGGAGTGGTGACAATTAGACAGGGGGTCACATCCCAAAGCCTCAGTGCTGTTCTGTGATGGCACTTGGGACCAGGGTGTTGGGCTGGTTTGGCATTTGCTGTCCTGCTGAGGCAGCCCTGGGTGAAGGAGGGCAGGAAGCACTGGTGGGGTTCCCCCACCTCTGCCTGTAGCCCTGGGTTTCTGCTGTTGGAGCTGCTGGTGCCCCAGCCCTTCTCTGGGCACTGAGCAGGGCTCTGGGGAGCTGTAGAGCCATAGGATGCCTTTTGGTAACTGGAGGGGATTGGGTGTTTCCAGGCAGGGAGCAATGGGAGGGAGCAGCTTGTCTTTCCTGGTGCCCCCAGGTGTGGTTTGTGGGTGGCCAGGAGCAGTGTCTCAGCCTGGCAGAGCTGTGTCCTCACTGCAGGGACATTGGCCATGGCACAGGCTGGAGCCTGGGTTTGGGGGAGCAGGAAGCCCCTGTCACCAGACCAGCCCTCAAAGCCAGCCCATACAGCGATGCCATCTGCTCCTGGCCGGGAGGAGAGACACTCTGGCACTGGGGTGACTTTGTTCCAGCCGCTTTTATGCCATGTCAGGTGCTGTCCTGCCCTGCATGTGGGTCCAGCTCAGGCTCTGTGCAGCTGGGCTTTGGCTGATTCAGCAGCACTGGGGCAGTGTGCTGAGCCACGCAGGGCCGTCCCGGCAGCACTGGAGCCGCTGGGAAGGATGGCTGCCTGCCCGGGCTGTGCCCATCCTCCAGCCCCAGCCCCAGCACTGCTGTCCTCCTCCTTGGAGCGGTTCAGGGGAGCTCAAGGAAGGACAGAAGGCATTTGGGCCATGGGCACGTTGCAGGGGATGCCTTCGCAATGTCACTGTGACCCTGGCAGCTCTCCCAGCAGACACACTCCTTGGACTTTCTTTCACCTCTTCAGGACAAATGTTTCCATAGCCCTAAGAAGATCCTGGGGTTTTTCCATCCCCCTTTCCCAGCTACAGACAGGGAAGAAGAACCATCTAGGGAGACCCTCATGCTACAGTGGAACCTCCTGTACCCAGTGCTCACTGACCAGAGTCTAAGCTGAGCTGGGTGCCTTCAGTGAACACTTAAAACGTCCTGGTGACCCAGCCCATATCCACAGAGACAGGAACCCCAAGGAAATTTGCTGAAATAAAGGAAGAAGGAGGAGAATCCCCATTCAACTGGTCCATGTCCTTCCCAGTGCCTACCAGCCTTCAGCTGTCTCTTGCTGACCCAGCCCTAGGAGTCTCCAGCCAACCCTTGGGAGCTGTTCCCTTGGCAAACACAACTCCCCTGCTCTTTGGCTCTCACAAGCAGTAAAAAATGAGTCTTCTCCAGGCTCACCTGACGTGGGAAGCGCTGAACCACCAGTTCAGGCAGTGGCTGTGGCAGCAGTGACCAGTCCATGTCCTGGCCACCTCTGCCCATGAGTAGGGGAGCATGGCTGGCCCTAAGCCCCAGTTCCACTCTGTGCTGCACCTGCACCTTGTGCTGGCTCAGGGCTTTACACCCCCTGACATCCACAGCTGCCTTTGCAATTACTTATTGATCCCTTGTCAGGATGTTTTCTTTGCTGATGGGGTGCTAAGGCATGTGCAGCCAAAGAGAGAAAAGATGCTCGAAACAAAAAAGCAAAGGCATGAGGAGGGAGAGGAGCTCTTGCACAGATGGGATCACAGCAAGAAACAGCCTCAGCAAAAACTGCTCTGAGCTTCAGCATCCTGTAGAGATGACCAGGATCTCCTTCCCATCGCCCTGCTCCAATAACCCGCCTGCTGAGCCTGAAAACCACTCTCCAGGTTGGCTCCGGGCCACCGTTGGTTGTCCCTCCACTGTACATAGCTGTGCTTGCATTGGGTCAGGTAGATCCACAGCCCAGAGGTAAACCAGTAGACAGCTGGGCCAAAGCCTCCCCTTACCAGCATTCCAGCCCCTCAGCCCATGTTAGATGCCCTCCTCTGGGCATCTCCCTGTTTTTTCTGCTCTTCTTGCCATCTTGCTTGGTGCTTCCCTGACTGACTGTGGTGCTGGGGACACCACATTTTGGGTGGCAGAGCCTACTTCCATGAGGAAATGCCTTTGCAGGACACTCCCACGGGCAAGCCATGGCCAAAATCTGGTGCCAGCAGGCTGTGTCAGTGCCGGAAGGGGATTTGCATCTTCAATACTTCTTCATGCTCTTTTACAGCTTCAGAGCAGCTGCCAGAGCAGATCAGGTTGCATCACACCTATTCCAGGCTCCCATCTCGGAGCTGCTGAAAGCAGATACTCCAGGAGGCTGAGCAAGAGGTCCCAGCTGGAGAGCTGTGCCTTCCTGTGGGAAGGGGAGCGGTGACCCCAGGCAGCTGGTGGCTGGTAGGGCTGGGGGTGGGCTCTCCTCTGGCTGACCTGCCACGGTTCACTGCCTTGCAGAACTTGCTTGTGTGTCCCCACCGCCCTGAGGGGTCCTTCTCATCTTCTGCCTGTTTCTCCCCCATTCTTTCACCCTCCTGTGCTGCTCCTGGATGATTTGGGGCCAGGCCAGGACACAGGACAGCCCTCCAACCCTTTGTTAGCAGCCCATCCATTAATGAAGGTCCAGAAGAGTGTGGTGGCAGATCTCCATTGCCCAGACCAGTGCTGTGCCACCCTGTCTATGCCCACCAGCCAGTCCTAGCAGCACTCAGGGATCTCTCATGCTCTTCCTCTTTGGTTTCTTCTTTCCTATGTGAAGCACAGTGATTCCAGAAGGGAAACCACGTCCTCTGCCTGATGCTCCCACCAATTGCTGCCCATCCTTGAGCAGGGGGGAGAAGGGCAGTTACTGCCAATGCCTGCACTCTAGGGACTGGGTGGGAAAAGAGGAGGAGGATGGAGCGGATAGGGTGGAGAGGAGGGAGAGACAAGGCAAAAGGGCCCACAAATGCACGCTGGACACAGGGGAAATGATGAGAGAGGAGGAAATGGGCAGAAACATGTTAGGCAAATTAAAGCTGCTCCCTTTGTTTTGCTGCTTTGCAGATAGCTACAGAAACACTTAGTGCAGAGCCTGGGGTCTGGATAAGAAACTCCTCTAGCAGCAGGAAAGGTTGTTAAATATTTATTTGTAAACCTGGAGTCTTTGTCTCTAAAACGTAGTCAAGTTCAATAAGATTTGATTTAGCTGGAGCAGCTTAGAGGAGACAGGAGCATGGACTCAGGGAGCTGTGTCTCATTGGCTTCATAAGAAGCCATCAGGGCAGAGATGGGGTGAGCCCATACCTGAACTCATACTGCAGCCCAGTGAGGATGCCCAGCAGTGCGGAGTCCAACTCACTTCTGTGCGGAGCTGTGAGCACCAGGTTGGCTCCTGCAGGGACAGGGTGGGGACACTGAGCCCCCAGAGCACTGTGGGACCCTTCCCTGCTGGCATGTGGCTCGCTTTGTCCTAAATTGCCTGTTGGTGCTCGATGCTCTCAGAAGCATCTGGTTCAAGGGTGAACGTCTCCCGCCCTGTAATTTATGGCTGCCAGGTGGGCCTAGAGCTGACTCGGGGATTTTTGCCGCCTGCTCGCTCGCTGTCAGTGAAGCAGATTGCTCCCTGCTCGTTGGGGTGGGGAGCAGGAGACAGCAGTAACAGTGGTGGGCATGGCCAGGCAGCTCCCCACCCCTTGGGGCATTGTCAGGAGCACACTCGGGGCAGAGCCTGGGCTCCCTTTTGGGTCATCAGCCAAGTTTGGCTTTCCTGGAGCTGTTCCTCCCACACCAGGGCAGCCTGTGCCTGTCACAACAGAGCAAACCCCATGCACGTCAGCGCTCCACTCTGGCCCTGGGCTGCATTTCCAGGCATGGCCCAGAACGGCATCTTTCCTCCAAGCACTGAGCTCAGGCAGAGACACTGGGCAGGTCCTGCTGTATTTAGCACCAAGGCAGCGCGCTCCGGTGCGTCCATCTGCGCCTCTTGGGCTGCGGCCGGGACCTTCCCGCGGGAAGGAACTGTATTTGGAGCCCTCAGCCCTGGGCGGCAGGTGGTGAGGACAGGGGTCAGTGGCTGCCGTGGCTCTGAGCATGAGTTTTGCTTTGGCTTGCACTGGATTTGCTCGTTGCCTAAAGGCAGCGAGTCTGGCAGCTGCTGCTTTTTTTATAGATTCTTTTTTTGTGAGTGAGGAAGGAGAGCCATGCTCATGCCAAGGGCTGCGGCTGTCCTGGACTGGGCTGCGTATCATGGCCACGGCCCGATCCCCTGCTCCTGGCAGCTCCTGCTGGGCCATGGCTGGCACCCTGGAAGGGTGATTGGGCATGTTTCAGGGTCCTCCTCAGAGTAAATCTGGGAAGGCTTTGTGGAAAGCCCCTCCTGCAGGTAGCAGTTGTGCCGGGGCTGCAAAGCCATGCATGGGTTGTTGGTCCACACAGAAATCATAGTTCGTGTTGTTTTTAGAAGGGCATCTCTTAATATCCACATCACCTTGAGGCACAACTATTTCTCTCCGAATCAAGCAGAGGTAAATGGGAGCCAGAATTGATTTAAAGCTCGTCTTAGCTCAGAATTTTCCAGCTTATTTATTGTCTTTCTCCCAAAGCTCTTCTGTGACTCTGGCTATTAAGATTAGGGATGTTTTTGTCAGGGATTGTGTTTATCACAGATTTAAATTTAGCTGAGAACTAATAACATGTGAGGTGTGTCTAGACTTTAATTCTGGGCTGTGCTCGTCAGTAACGCCACACAGATTCTGCTTCATTCATCTATTGCCTCTGCCGATATTTTACTCATCGATACTGCACAGCTCTGGCTCCACCGAGGCTGCAGTGGGGATGACAGTACTGGACCAAAGGTGTTGGAGGTGCAATCCCCTTCCTGCTGGTGGAGAGGCAGGATTGAGCCTGGGGGAAGTTGGCCTGCAGGATCCAGCTCTGCCCCCTCCCCATGCCCAGCAGGGACCAGAACAGAGCAGCACATGCAGGCAGAGCAGAGCTTTTGGCCTAGCACATAAACAAGGCTGGTGCCTGGCACTCTTAATGAGCTGAGTGTTTTCAGTCCTGCTATAATTAAGCCCCTCAGACTGTATTTTGTTTTGCATGCCGTGTTTTGCTGTCTTTGATGGCTTTCTCAGCACGGCTGTGAGAGCAGGAATTGGTTTCTGAGAAAAAAGGCTGCAGGCGAGCTGCCGCTCAGTGACAAGCATGTGGTGGAAGAGCAGCACCCAAGAGCCTCCTGGCCATGGGGAGGGGTGGCAGGGGGACCCACTGGCAGCCCAGCCCCAGCCAGGGCTGCAGCACAAGTCTGGGGAACAAATCCATAGGCAACCTGAGCCATGCCACCTAGGGGCCCATCCTGGCTCCGGGGCACCGACCCCAGCCCCAACCCCACCCCAGCAGCATTTCAGTGGTAGCAACAGCCCCGCTTGTATCTGCCCAGCACCAGGGAGGTGATGACATGGGAGATGATGGATAGTAAATACACAGCAAATGGCTCCTTGCAGCCTGGTCAGGGCCCAGGCACTCCCACTGGAAACGTTTCCACTGGACTGGGACACGCTGGCCGGGGGCCAGCAGGAGGGAGCTTAGCACCACTGCCAGGGGAGCTTGGCAGGACCAGCTCCCATCCCTGCACCTCTTCAGGGTAATGTGTTCAGTGTGATCCCCACTGAGCAGCCGCACTGCAGAGGGAGCAGGGAAAGGGGGGTGGAAGAGGCCAGTGAAATGGGAGGAAACCACAGAGGGTTCCCGTGGGGACACTCCAGGCCCTCACAGCCCATGACCGGCTGTGCCAAGGCTAGTGGTTTCCAAGATGGTGGTGGTGGATGTTTTTATGGCCAGTCCATCATCTCCCATCCTTCTATCTTAAAAAGAAATTTTGAATAATTTTTTGGGAACAAAAGTCATCCTTGGGTCATATATCTGTATGAAATGATGAACATGAGCAGATGCAATGGCAGGAATGCACAGAACGTGTACCAGCCCCATAAATAGTGCCAGAGCAGTAGTGGACAGGATATACGGTGATGGATACAAACGGAGCCAATGGAAGTAATGGATTAGGTGTGTTCGGCGATAGCCATAAATAGCATTAGTGGGAGCAGTGCAGAGAGTAACATAACAATAGATATAAACATGGGCTGGAGTAGCCTAAGATCTAATATGCAGTATTGATATGATTTGATTCCTCATAACAGCTTGAACAAGGAAATAAATGCAACAAAGGCAGCGTGACAGGGAGCATCCGCTTCTGCCAGGCCAGGATGGCTCTGGGCTGGGGCAGAAGCCAGACCATGAGCCCCCAGGAAGGTCTCCCAGCCCTCCCCAGGGACATTAGCAGGAGGTTGGGTCTTTCCCAGCTGACACCAGGCAGCCTCCCCTGTTACCCCAGAGCCCCCCTGGACCTGACTTGAGGCTACAGCTTGCTCTGTAGGCAGTGTCTGCCCAGTTGCTGTTTCTGGGGGGAATGGTTTGGGTCTGCCTTTGCAGGGTGGCATGGTGGGAGGCAAGGAACTGGCCCTGGGGACACACTGAGAGCAGCTGGGGCATGGGGGGGCACAGAGGGAGGGGGCTGGCTCCGGCTGAGCTGTCAGTGTTGCTGACCCCAAGTGGGGTTCCCCCACATGCTCCACCCCATGCTCAGCTCCTCTGTGTTTGCAAAGCAACCTTTATATTCATGCTCCATCTACAGGGAACGGAATAATTTCAAGAGCTTAATATAGGATGTAGATAGATGCGTTTCGTATTAAATTATTTTTTTAAGAGGCCGAGGAAGCTGTCTGACACAGATTCCTCAAGGCCTTCCACTTAAAAGTCTGTGCACGTTCAATCATGAAGTGGAAAGTCGGGGAGTAGGGAGAGAGGGTCTTGAAGCCAAAGGGCTGGATTTCAGCTGGAAAATTAGACCCTCTGCTCTGCATTGGTGGTGCCTTTTGCCTTACCGTCATCTCTGCCAGGACACCAAACCTTTGGCCTTGGCCAATGCCCGTTATTTGCTCACATGCCCCTTGCTCTTTCTCTCCCACTGTTACCTGCAGGTGAGAGATAGGATGGTAGCTGGGGAGGCGAGTATGCGCAGCCCAATCCTGGCCTGCTGGCAGCCGATTCTCCTCCTGATGCTGGGATCCATCCTGTCCGGCTCTGCCACAGGCTGCCCGCCGCGCTGCGAGTGCTCTGCCCAGGAGCGCGCCGTCCTGTGCCACCGCAAGCGATTCATGGTTGTGCCAGAAGGGATCCCCACCGAGACCAGGCTGCTGGACTTGGGCAAGAACCGCATCAAGACACTCAACCAGGATGAATTTGCCAACTACCCTCACCTGGAGGAGCTGGAGCTAAACGAGAATATTATCAGTGCCATTGAACCTGGGGCTTTCAACAACCTCTTCAACCTCAGGACGCTGGGGCTCAGGAGTAACAGACTCAAGCTGATCCCCTTGGGGGTGTTTACTGGACTCAGCAACCTTACCAAGCTAGACATTAGTGAGAACAAAATTGTGATCCTCCTAGACTACATGTTCCAGGACTTGTACAACCTGAAGTCTTTGGAGGTGGGGGACAACGACCTTGTCTACATCTCCCACCGGGCGTTCAGTGGCCTCAACAGCCTGGAGCAGCTGACCCTGGAGAAATGCAACCTGACCTCCATCCCCACGGAGGCCCTGTCTCACCTTCATGGCTTGATCGTGCTGCGTCTGCGCCATCTGAACATCAACACCATTAGGGATTACTCATTCAAGAGGCTGTACCGGCTCAAGGTCCTCGAAATCTCTCACTGGCCCTACCTGGATACTATGACATCCAACTGCCTCTACGGGTTGAACCTGACCTCCTTGTCCATCACCCACTGCAACCTGACGTCCATCCCGTACGTGTCGGTGAGGCACTTGGTTTACCTCCGGTTCCTGAACCTGTCCTATAACCCTATCGTCACCATTGAGGGCTCAATGCTCCATGACCTGCTCAGGCTCCAGGAGATCCAGCTGGTGGGAGGGCAGCTCACCACAGTCGAGCCCTTTGCCTTCCGCGGCCTCAATTACCTGCGCATCCTGAACGTGTCAGGGAACCTGCTGACCACCCTGGAGGAGTCAGCTTTCCACTCAGTCGGCAACCTGGAGACGCTCATCCTCGACAACAACCCCTTAGCCTGCGACTGTCGGCTGCTCTGGGTTTTCCGGCGGCGATGGAGGTTGAACTTCAACAAGCAGCAGCCCACCTGCGCCACCCCTGAGTTTGTCCAGGGCAAGGAGTTCAAGGACTTCCCTGATGTCCTCCTGCCCAACTACTTCACCTGCCGCCGAGCACGAATAAGGGACCGAAAACCTCAGCAGATCTTTGTGGATGAAGGCCACACGGTGCATTTTGTCTGCCGGGCAGATGGGGACCCGCCACCCACCATCATGTGGCTCTCTCCCCGGAAGCACCTCATCTCTACCAAAACCAACGGGCGGCTCACTGTCTTCCCTGACGGCACGCTGGAGGTGCGCTACGCCCAGATCCAGGACAATGGCACCTACCTATGCATCGCCAGCAACGCAGGTGGCAACGACACCATGCTGGCCCACCTGCACGTGCGCAGCTACTCCCCAGACTGGCCCCACCAGCCCAACAAGACCTTTGCATTCATCTCCAACCAGCCCAACGAGAGCGATGCCAACAGCACGCGCGCCACCGTGCCTTTCCCCTTTGACATCAAGACTCTCATCATCGCCACCACCATGGGCTTCATCTCCTTCCTGGGCGTCGTGCTCTTCTGTCTGGTGCTCCTCTTCCTGTGGAGCCGGGGGAAAGGCAACACCAAGCACAATATTGAAATCGAGTACGTGCCACGGAAGTCCGATGCGGGCATCAGCTCTGCCGACGCACCGCGCAAGTTCAATATGAAAATGATTTAACCAGGCAACAATTTGCAAATAATAATGGTGTTGTTTTGTTTTTTTAAAAAAAAAGAACAAATGAACAAATAAAAAATAATTAACAAACATTGCTACAAACATACCGACCTCTCTCCTTCCACCGTGCCCCTCTGCCCCTGTCCAAACCCACTGCGCCCGCACTGTCACCACCTCCTTCTCCTCCTCTTCTTCTTTATACCAGGAAAACATTCAGCTGATGTCTTCAGGACTCCTGTGTTTGTAAGGACTTTGTCTGATGGACTCTGGTGTCAGATATAACTCTGAGAGGGGAAAAACAAAGGGGTGGGGGGGAAAAGAAAGAAAAAAGAAATAAAATCAATAAAAAAGTTACAAACTTTCTTCTGTAACTTTGATTTCAATAATTATGGATTTTTATGAAAACTTGAAATAATAAAAAAACCCTATTTCCTATAGATAGTTGGAATGCAAAATCTTGACTTCTTGATCTGTCCAGTTCTGTACCTGGCAAGTGCTTGCTTTCTCGCCTCAGAGGCACTTCCCAGATGCCTTGCCAAGAGCAGCCCCAGGCCAGGGCAAATCTCCCACTGACACCAAAGGCACCTCTCACAGTGTCCTGGGCCCTGCATGGCACCAAAAGGAATCTGACTATTTTTCCTGGTTTTATAGTCAGTTCCCCTGCCCATCCCCAAAGCCTGCAGAGCAGGGCCATGGCTCTGCTGTCTATAAGCAGTATGGAGCAGGGCTGTGCTTTCCTGCCCTCTGTGTGGGAGGAGGGTGCAGAGCCCCGTTGCAGGGCAGGTGGCAGCTGGCCCTGCCTGTGGTCTCCAGGCTGGGAGCCAGTGGGGCTGGGCTTTGCCTGGGCAGGGCTGGGGATCCCACTGCTGCTTACATGGGGAGAGGATCTTCTGCCAGCATTTGCAGCAGTACCATGGTGTCTCCTCTCCTATAGGGGACAGGCTGGCTCCTGTGCTCTGCACAGCTGTCCACATGGGCAGGGATGTGGCACATCCATTGGCAGCACCCACTTGGGTGCCTCCAGCAACTGGTACCCTGCAGCTAGAGCAGCTCCAGCACTGCTCCCCACCTGCCTGTAATTCAAGACCTGATCACTGGCAGCCAGACTCTCAGGCACATCGAAGGGAATTCAGCTTCCAGGCTCACAGGAGACCTTGTCTGAAAATAGAATTACATAGGCCTATAAACACAAGCATAGGCTGAGGCAGAGACCAGGCACAGGCTGTGACACACTGTCGGCCCTTGTCTGGCACCAGTGTGCCCATCACCATGGAGTCTGGTCACAGCAACATCCTTCCTTTGCTCAGCTCTGGGACTTGGATCAGGTCTGGAAGGTCTGTGTTGCCTCATGGAACCATGAAATGGGTTGGGTTGAAAGAGACCTTAAGGACCATCTTACCTCCACAAGAAAAGGGGAGCAGTGGGAGTTAAATTGGCCACTGGGTTTCCTGGGCTGGAAGCACAAAACATCCTCGCAAATGGTGGCAGTATGGGCACTAAAGGCGTTTATAATCCTTACTGAATCAGCAGGTGCTTCCCAACCTTCCCAGCTGCCACCAGGAGGGTGGCACCACACTGACCGCTGTGGCGCACCCAGCCTCGGTGGCACCTCTGAGGCAGATGAGCTGAGATTCACATTCTTAATTTGTAAGGCACCTAAGGAGTCTCCAGGGATCAAAGTCACTACAAGATGATAAAATATAAGTGCCAGGAACCTGGAACCCCAACAGGGGAAAGAATGGATTTGCTTTTCCTCGAGTAGCGTGCCAACCGAGAAGAACCAACGTGAAGCATCTGTGCTGGTGGGGAGAGGGAATTTTTGCTGATTTCAGCTTTCTTTTCATCTTCAAACAAAACGCCTTGTGTTTCTTTCTCCACAGCAGGTTTCAGAAGCTTTGATTTGTTCTTTTCTCATCTCTAATGCATCTTTCCTTTATAACTTTGAAACCAATACATTTTTTAAAAGCCTTTGGCTTTTGGTTTGCTTTTTAAAAGAGCCAAAGCAAAATGCTCTTTATGAGATTCCCCTTCCACCAGTGTTTAACCAACATTTCCAGCGAGCTAAACACAAAACCACAAACAGCAACACACAAACTAGGGGTGAAGCTGAAGGCAGGCTCCAGGGACTGCAGATCCTGCTCCAGGGGCTCAGAGCAGCGCTCCCCTGGGAGAGGCAGAGGTGCACAGGGGCCTCAGCCCTTGGAGAACAATGCCAAGTCAAGTGGAGCCAAGCAAGAACTTTAGGCACAGAAAGCTCAGTCTGAGCCTGGTTGCCAGAACTGACACGAACTCAACCAGTTGCTCGGCAGAGAGGTGGAGGGGGATCTCCATGACCCTGGACAGCTACAGGCACTGGCCACCCAAAAGAGATCCTTAATTGGTTCCAGTTATCCCTTTTAATGCTGTAATGAAAAGAGTTAATTCAATACACATAGATTTAAAAAAATACTAATAACCAAGTCAAATGAGGAATTTGCAGCACATTACAGAGCCCCAGCAATCGAAGGGAGGAACCAAGTGTTTCACTGTCAAAAAAGGTTAAAAAAGAAAAGGAGAGAGCAAATTATTTCTTTTCCATAGAACATCTCAGGAATTTTCCCGGCCCAGCCCTGCCACACAGCCCCACGCCTGTCCCCAGCCCCACCACCTCTGCTGCCAGAAAGCCTCCTGGGAGAGGCCACACTGCTACTCTAAATCCCAAGCTGCAGCTCAAATCCCTCATTAGTGAGTGTGCCCGATGCCTGTGTACTGTTGTCTGCCACACACTTTGTTACCCACACTGATTTTTTAATCTTCCATGCTTTGTGAACTGGATAATTTTTTTTCCAGTCACCATGTGATTGAAGCAGATGGATGGAGCAGAAGAAAAGCATCTTGGAGTGGCCAGCAACTCAGCTCAGCCATTTTCATAGCTGGTAAAAATGAGAAAAAACCCAAATCCAAATAGACTCTCCTCCTCTCCTTTGCTGAGATTTAGTCTGTTTCCATTGCAGTTTAATCAGGGGTGAGAAAGCAGAGGCTGGTTCCAGTACTGCTCATCAGGGAACCATGGCCCATGTGTCAGAGCCAGACAGCAGTTTTCACTTGTTTCTTTTGAATCACAATAAATACAAAGCACTTTATAAAACAGTTTAAAAGAGGTAGCAAAAAACCCAGGGAAAGTTGTGCTTAGGGCATGGAGGGCAAACGTGCCTTACCTCCTCCGCTTCCTAGACTGGGAGTCCCATGGGGATCTCCATGACAGGCAGCGTGTGTGGGGACACAGCAGGGAGGAGGATGAGGAGTTAATCAGCACTTCCAGCCTGGAAACATCACCCACCCCAGGCCCTTCCCTCCCCACCAGCTCCACGTGTTCCTCCACTGCCAGGGCCCATGGCTCGCAGGTGCCTGGCAGGCAGGTGTCAACTCTCCCTTCTGCCTCTGAGGCAGGAACAGGGTTATGAGCACCCTGCAGGACAGATATTTACACCCACCAACTCCCTGATTCTCCTCATCCATCCCTGTACCCACTCAGCTCCTCTCCGTGGACCACCAGAGGTACACAAAGCATATAGAGGGGTAAGGGTGAAGAGAGAAGAGGGGGTCAGGCTGGCCTTTCACCCTCCTGTGCCATACAGCCCCACAGCTCTGCCTACAGCCCCTCTGCTCTCTGCCTGCAGCTCCCCAGCTCTGCCCACAGCCCCCTGGCTCTCTGCCTGGGCTTGCTGCCTTCCCCTGCTTCTATCAGGCCTTATCACACTTAATTTTACTCCTTCTCTCACTAACTGCCCTCTCTCTCTTATCTCTGCTTCAGAGCCAATATTTTACTCTCTCCCTCTTTTCTTCCTTATCACTCTCTTTTTTTTTTTTTTTTTTTTTTAATACTTTCTGCGTTCTGTGCTGCTCCCTCACTCTCCTGCCATTTCTCTCTGTCAAGAGCTCTCCTCTCTCCACCACGGCTGTGCTTCCTGCAGTCCCCTCTGCACAGTTTCTCCCTCACATTTTTGCCTTCCTCTTCCCCTGGCAGGGTCTCATCCTGCTTCCACCACAGTGAGCAGCACACAGAGAGGTGGTTGGAAAAAGATCTTTGAACTTTGATTCCCTTTTCTCTTTTCTCCCTTCCCTCTCTTCCCCCATCTCCTGGCCTTGTCCCTCTTTTTCCACCTCCACATGGGCTCTCCAGCCCTACCCAGCCGGTTTGCCATGAGACAGGGCAGGGACTTTGCAGTACAATCCCTGCTTCCAGGTTTTTGCAGGACACAGCAGAGGAGAAGGGATTTGAGGTGCAGGGGCTCAATGCCCCAGAGGAGATGGCTGGGGAAGCAGCCCTGCTTCCCCTCTCCCTGGCCCTGCCAAGGTACACGTAGCTCCTTCAAGAAAAAGCCTGCTGCTTTCCTCTCTTCTTCCTGAATCTGTATCTGCATACTTATGATAGATTTACTGTGATTCTATCAGTTTATGATTAAAACCCATAAATTTTACTAGGCCTTTTTCTTATTTTCCATAATCCTCAGGATTCAAGGCAATCAAATTTTAACTGGAAAGCATGGGCTGTGCAGTTAGTCCCAGTGTAATGGGGAAGGGTTCATTTCCCAATCCACCCCCATTACTGGTAGTACTAAAGAAATACTGTCCTGTGAAAGAGATTTTTCCTCAATTCCCTTTAAAACAATGTCCTTACCTGAAAAAAGGATTAGAGAGGAACAGCACAAAACCTTGACTAAAACACAGTGTGCTCTGCCACTGTGTTTTTTTCCCATCCTGAGGTTTCCAATCAGAGTTTCCCTGCAGATTTGGGTGGGTGCTGAGGGTCTCAGGGTGACCAGCCTGCAGTGAACAGGGTGGCAGGTGTGGGTCCCTGTCCGCTGCTCCATCTCAGCTCCCATCACCAGGCAGTGGGTAGCTCCAGCCCCTCTGGAGATTTCGTCATGTGCCTGTTACGATCCAGGTAATGAGACGTTTCATTCAAATGAGCAAATTTATTCCAGTGGCACTTTAATAACAAAATCAATTAAACTACACTTCCCAGCAGGGCTTTATCATATACTATAGCTACAGCATATTGCCTGGATTTACTAAATTCTCTCCCTGAAATAAAGTGCAAAGTTTAGAAGACAGATGACACCATTTGCAGCACTAGTAGGATAATACCCTAATAAATCCATGGCCACCTAGGCACTTCAGAGTTGTCACACACTGCACTCAGTGGCCACTGGGAACTTCCCAATGACAGCGAGAACTGGAATGAGACCTTTGTGCTCCAGGGGCTCACAGTGCAGATGTAGGGAGTGTGGGCTCTGGAGCACAGACCTGTGTCAGAGCAACAAGGCATCCACACACACAGACCAGCCAGAGCAGAATGCCTACTTGGGAACATCGTGGACCTGGGTATCAGTGCAGACTACCTTATCTGTGGTGGCTCTCTCTGAAAGAAGTGGCTCTGACCAGGCAGAACGGTGAGCATCCAGCTTGGACACCAGGCTGGCCTCTCCCAGCAAAGCTCTTCACCACCAAGCTAGCAAAGAGATGGGACAGTCAGGAAAGGTTGCTGGTCCTGCAGGCAGCATTCTGGGAAAGGCAGCTGACCAAGGAAGCACCCACATAAGGAGGCAGTTGCTGCCCTGCCCAGTGCTGTGCTCCCCTCCAGGCAGGATCCCACCCCTGAACCCTGCCCCGGGCCATCCCTCTGACTCCCTCCCCATCTCCATCCCCCTCAATTACCGCCTGCCGCTTCATCGCTGTTTCCCGTATCGTCACACTCCAGCAGCTTGCCTGACACGAGATTATGGCTCTTCCATCCTCCATCATCCTCCCAGACCATCATGCATCAGCTCTCCAAACCCTGCCCTGCTCTCAGCTACTCCCATCTGCCAGTCAGCCATTTCCCACCAGCTCTCTTCTCCTCATCATCCTTTCAGCTTGTGCTTCCAAAGCCTATCAGTGTTCCCCAGCCTTGAGTGCTGCAAAACTAATTAGCTCACTACAAAGATTGAGGAATAATTAGGGACTCCACTGAAAGCACAAAACTAGGGCATCTCGCCTTAAATAAACGCGAGCGAGTGTCTCTGCGCTCCGCTGACGGCCGCGATTGCTTCAGGCAGATGATTACTCTCACACTCCAGGCATGTTCACCAGAGATGCCTCTGCCTCCATCTTCCCCTTGAGGCAGGTGCTTTCTGGGTTTTTTGGCTCATGTCCCTGCACCTAAAGCCAGCTCCTCCCCAAATCTCCACAGCTAGCCAGGCACCAAAGCAAGCAGGCAGCATTCCTGGAGATGCTGGTGCTGCCTCCTCAACAGTGCACCATCTCCATCTCTCTGGGGGAAAGCTAGAACCAAGCATGGAAAATAACAAGAAAAACATTTGTGGTTTCTTTTTCAGTTGCCTCTGCTGGGTAGAAGAGAGGCTAAAACAGCCTTTCCCTTGGGAAGCTCCACTGTGATGGGCAGGAGCCTGTCCTGCTCCATACTGGAGCCCTTAAAAACCAGGGTGATACAAGAGGAAGATTTGGGGGCTGCACAGGTTCTTCTTCCTCATACACAGACCATGCTCGGGACTCCCCATGTGAGCACAAAGAAGTCCCTGGTGACACACACCCTCCAAGGAAATCCCCCTTCCTTCCTGCCTCCACCAGCAGGAGATGGAGTTGAAGGTAGCCCAGACTGAGGTGTCCCTGACCTTCAGCACTCACTCATCTCCAGGCACTGTGAACCATCCCTCCTCTGGTCATTGTCCGTACCTGAGGAGCTACACAGAGTTTCGGCACTTACTAATGGTATTTAATAACAACCTGGCACTCAGCCCCTGCATCTCACCCAGAGACCTAAGGCAGCCTGATAATGTCCTCGGCCATTTGCGGAGGAGCAGGGGAAGGTGCAGCGGGACATGGGGAGACAAGCCTTGCTTTAAGCCCTTCGGAAGAGCCTCTCCAGTTCCTGCTCCCTTTGAACCTGCTCAATGCAGGCTGACCGTCCCCCTCCTGCCCTCGCCTTTGGTCAGGAATGCTGGCGGCCACAGTGGAAAAGGACAAGTTCTCTCCTTAGGGACCAACCACCGAAGTACCTCATGGACATTCTGGTACTTCACACAGAGCCGCGACCCCTTCCATCAGAGGCCTTATGGCCTCGTGGGTTTGGTTTGTTCTTCTTAGGGTTTTCTAGTGCCTCAGATCCCCAGCCACAGAAGGGGGCAGGGAAGGAGAAGTGGGAAGAGAGTCCTAACTTGGTAGCCTACACCAACCCTCATCTGATTGCATTCTGTAATGTACTCATGCCCCTGCCTGCAGCAGGAACTGTGGCAGTGGGTGCCACTCCCAGATCCTGCTTGCTGCCACCAGCGAGGTGCATTTACTCAGCACACCCAGCACTGTGCACATAAAATTACACTGCAAATGCAGCTCTCTTTTCTCCAGCCCTGAAGGGTTAAGGATTTGCAGAGAGCAGGTGAAGTCAGGCAGTACAGGCAGGGCTGGATATGCTGTATCTGCACCCTCAGATGGACTGAGCAGATGCTCCCTTCTCCTGGGTGGCTGCTTAAAGGGACAATGCCAAGGTCGATTAGACCCAACCCTGGACCTACCTTTTCTCTTTTCTTTTTCCCAGGGATCACAAGTGTTGACTATTCAAACAGATGAGAATTCAGGACAAAAAGCAAGAGAGCTTCAAACACCTTCATCTAAGAACCCTTCCCAGGCTGGCTGGCAAGGCAGCTCAGCATTGCCTGCTCCACAACAGCTCACTGGCCCACTGCAACCTGCTCCACAAACCACAGGGGAGGAGACACAGAGCTTTTAAAATTCCCCTGCTTCTCTCTCTGTGTACCAGGATAGCATGTTTTCACACCCACTGAGTCTGCTCACAGCATGTAAATCCTCTGTGTCAGAGTCAATTTTGGGATAAAACCTTCACCTATGCCATCTTAAAACAGGCTGAGAACAGAGGCAGGGCCAGGCTGTTTGCTCTGGAGGAAACCCCCTTGGTTCTGCACCAGAGGAGTCCCTGGGCACTGCTCCAGCCTAGCAGAGGGCTGCCACCAGGCAGAAAGTTGCAGGAGTGGATGGGGAATGGGCTGCAGGCCTTCTAGCCCCCTCCATAGCAAACCCCTCTGACAGGATACTCTTGAAGCCAAACCGCCAGTGTCTCCACATTCCTGGTGGCTCCAGGTACAGGTGACTGAGCATCCAGCAAGGTTGTGCTGTCAGGACCCCAGCAACAGCACCAAAGCTGAGAGCATTCTTCAAAAGCAGAAGCGTGATGAGGAAGAACATAAAATCACCTTAGACAAACAATCTTGCCCAGTAACAGAAGGATCCTGCTCTGGCATCTTTCAAGGAGAATGAGAAATGCCCTGAAAGTCTGGGATGGGTTGGGATCTGTGTGGAACCAGAGGTTTCTTCTGGCACAAGGCCCTCACAGATGGATGCTCAAGGCAGCAAAAAGACAGACATCTTTATCCTAGAGTGCAAGTGGAGCCGTTCTTGTCTTTCAAACACACACCTAATCATTTTTAAGATCTCTGCATCAGAACTATCTTTTTGATAAAACTAATCACAGGCTTAAATTACAGATAAATACCCGATATTAAAAGAACAGTTTGAAAGGGAGGAAAGGGGTAGTTTAACGGTGCTCATTTTCCCTGCTTTTCTCTAGCACACATCTTGGGCTATTTAACTGTAGAGCTTATGGAGCTTCATTCTGACAGCTCTCCTTTCTTTCAGATGTGGTTTCTGCAAATGTTTCCGCCGGTTTCTTTGCCCGCTCTGCCTCTGTTAGCCAAATTATTGCAGCAGTCACTGTATCTCCAGCTGAGCCTAAGAAGCAGGCATGCTAAGAGCTGTATGAACACACACAAAGGAATCAACCTGGTGCTTAGAAGGCTGGACCCAAAAGCATCTACACAGGGAATGAGGGACTCACAGGTGCCTGTGAAGGATCTGGGCTATAATAGCTCAACAAAGAAGAGGAGCTAAAAAAATAAATCAAAGCTGCAAGAGGCTCAAGAGGCCGGCTGAGGACAGAGGTCTGTGCCCACGGCTCTGCCGGCCCTTGTGCTGCCAGCCAAAGGGATGGAGCTGCTGTTCGGCTGGCAGGAATGATCCAGCTTTAGGTGCTTTTAAGCACAGCACAATCCAGGCTCACACTGGCTTCTTCTGCTCTGCAGGGAACAATGGCTTTGATCAACAGAAGATTGCCGAGTTAATTGTAATGATATTCTAATAAAGCTGGGGAGATTAATTACGGCTCTTTATCAGTGCTGGCCCTCTGCCAAGGGTTGGCAAAATTGTTTGCCTCTGTTTCTTGTCATTTGAATTTAGGAGAAGAAAGGAGGAAGTTGGGCGCCTTGTTTTCCTGCAGCAATCAGGAGTGTGGCCTTGTGCCCTGCTCACGCTCACAGCTCGCTGTGCTGGTGGAGGGGAGCGGGGGGGCACACAAGGAAAGCAAATGGAGAGTGACAGAGCAAACCAATTAGACATGATGCAGCACAATTACACTCCTAGTCAATAAGTGGGCTGGTGCAGAGAAGCACAAAGGATGACGTGCAGACCACAGACATTGTTCCACAGTGGGCAAAGCCGAGGCATGCTACACCTTCACAGGCTGGGGAAGACAGGACACACACACAGTGCTTGCCAGTAGGGCTCACAGGAGCAGTGCTGACATCAGGCAGAAAAGCCTCATGGCCTTCATTCTTGCTCATACCACACCAGCACAGCAAAGAGAGTGTCCACAGAGCAGCCAGAGCCCTGCTAAGTAGCCTTGGGGAACATGAGACTCAAACCTTCCTATTTCATGTGACAAATAGCTCTTCCTTCCAGGGAAGATTTAGCAGTACCCAGGCAGGTGAGAGACAGACCTGCAGAGGAATGATCCGGGCTGGAAGGCAGCAGATCAATCAGGCAGAGCTGCCTGTCTCGCTCATGGAGAAGGGTCAAGAGGCCTTCCCTTCATCTGGCCAGCACGAGATGTGCTGGTGGAACAGGCTGTGAGTGAAACCAGGGAAGGAAGCATGTTCCTCACACAAACCAGAGAGCTGAGAATTAAAATAATACCACTTGTTTTTCAGCAGGTGATACAGCAGTACCAGAAACTTCCTACTGATGGGTCAGGGCTTGCAGCTTTGAGGAGGAAATATGTCACCATCTAACCCATGCCTCCTCCAAGGGCACCTAGGACACGCAGCCAATCCAGAGGTATCTCCCTGGACAGCTCTAGGAATTGCCCTAGTAGCATTGCTACTGCTTGTGAACCATGAAAACAGATAGGAGTCTAGATTAAGATTTTAAGTATTATTCCTGCCAAACGGAATGTATCCAGATTTTATGCACCTGAGACATGCTCAGGCAGGACCAGCCATGCAGGGTCCCTGCTCTCCCTGGGCAGTGGGGCTGGCATGTGGCATTCATCCAGGCTGAAAATTTGGCAAGAGCAGGCAGGGAGCACCAACTTCCATGTGCAACATGACCACTGACAACCTCTGGCTGCTATTCCAAGTCCACTGAGCTCTTCTTGCCTGTGGAAGGACAAGAACATGACAGCAACATCCTCTCCGTGCTAAACCAGAGGACTCAGAGCAAGGTCACAACAGCCTAAGAGCAGGGTCTGTGTTTTGTACCATCGTCCTGATAACAATCCAGATAATTCTGTAGGGTTTTCAATGACCCATAAAACTATCTCACACCCGAAATGCTCCAACTGAGAGGAAAAATTGCTGATCTAAATACTTTTTTCCTGGAACATGACAGAAACAATTACTCATTTAGGCTTTTATAAAGACTATTAAGTTTGGTAAAATGTCGCCCTAGGGGCAAAATAATGGGGGGAAAAAAGTTTCAAAAACATTTAAAAGCACTACTTTTTTTTTTTTTTTTTAGATAAAGAAACTCTGTTTTTTCTATTTCAGAACAAATCCTTACCCCGAATCTGAGTTTATCTTAAATACAAAGAAACAAACAAAACATTAGGAGAACCTTAACCAAGATGAACAACACCAGAAAGCAAAGTGTTGTAGAACCTTCCATCCCAAGAAAATTTGTCCTTTTATACAGATTCTGGGTGACCAAAGTATTTCAGCAGCTTAAGACATTCCTTACAAAGAAAATCTAATTTCCAGCTGCCTGGAGCCATTATCCCTGCCTGCAATGGGTCTGGTACCGGTCCCTCTCAGAGGGCCAGGGACAGCACCACCGATCTGGCATGCACTACCCAAGATTCCCCATAAATAAAATCATCGGCATCAGCTCCCGTGTTCATTTCACAGGCGGCTGCTCTGCTGACAGGTTTCACACGCTGCTACTGTGTCTTGTCAGCTTTATACTCTCAGGCCAACGCCAGCTCACCAGCTCTGATGTATATACATAAAAATAAACAGCTCAGAAACCCCAATAAAGTGACAGATAACATAATGGGACCTGGCTTCAGAAAATAAGCTTGTTTATGGAACCTCCGTGCCTCCAAATTTGATTTATGCCACACGGGCTGCCTCTTGGCAAGGGTTTGGGGAGCAGGGCTTGCTCGTGCTCACTTCCCACGGGCAGTGAGGGGACGGACAGTCATTGGTTAAGAGCTGCCTTTAGGGCTCCTGCTCTAAGACTGGCAGCATCAGTGTCGGGAGCAGAGAGCAGAGCTTCCCACAGGATTTGGTTGCTGTGATCTTCCTCCAGCTCCTACAGGTGCTCTGCATTTTTCCCAGAGGCTGCCTCCATCAGGTCCAGTACCTTCCCACCTCAGGGAAGCTCTGCTTATCCTCTCTGACCCTCTTACCTCCCCTCCTTGTGCTTTCTGGGCTTGCCCACGCTGTCTGCAAGATGGAGGTAGCTGGTAAGAGCTCAGGGCTCCAGCAGCTGACAGAGCATATGAAGTTAAACCAGACAGCGCCTAAAGGAGACCATGTGGGCTTCAAAGGGGAGAGCTCCTGATGGCACAAGTAGGTTCTCCTGGTAGCCTCTTTGCTCTGGGCTGCAGATGGTCCTTATTCAATCTCTTTTCTCAAAGAGCTTCCTTGCAAACAGGGATAATCCTTCATTTGATGTTTGCTCCCTTGGATATCGCTGTTCACAGCAAGCACTGCAATTTGTGTTTATTCTTGCCAAGCCATGTTTATTCTTGAGCCGCTTTGATTGTTACAGTGAAGGCTGGGACAGCTCTTTCAGTCAAAGTGCCTGTTTCCAGGGGGCTAATAATGAGAGGCTGTCAGTCTGGAGGCACAAGGGAAAAGATCGCAGCCCCTCCTCTTTCAGCAATCAATCAGCCTCTGCCAGACCCCACGCTTTGCTCTTCTCAGTCTTTGATATGCAGCTGGGACATCCTTCACTCCTGCCTCGAGTGGAGGTGCCAATGGGACGCCAGCCCCAGCACCATTCCTGCAGAGGAGCATGGAGACTCCCAGGAAAAGCCACACAGATGCGGTGTATAAATGCCATGAGACCTGGGGGTTCGGGCAGCTCTGTGCCACATGCCTGGTGTCAGGTGAGCTCAGCAGAACCTGCCTGGTGCAGCTGGACTGCTGGGACAGACACACCAGAGCTCCTGGTGATGCCATGATGATTTTTTGCCTTTTCTTTTATACCTTTTTACAACTTCTGTATTCTTAGTGCTTTTTGCCTACATTCTTGGACTTGTCTGTTCAGCTAGGAGACTAAACATTTGAGAAGCTTTGTAGTTAGGGATCAGTGTGCTCCAGACCCCAAGGTCCTCTCCAGAACACATTCTGTAAACTAAGATAGAGCCAGCCAGGGGAAGGTTCCTTGGGGAGGAGGGGGGGTTCATTCAAGCCTCTCATTGGGGAATCTTTGATAAATGTGCTAATTAGTTATGTTATACCAGATCTTTTGGGGTGGGCATTGTGGTGTG
Source organism: Corvus kubaryi (assembly GCF_017639235.1). Lineage (NCBI taxonomy): Eukaryota > Metazoa > Chordata > Aves > Passeriformes > Corvidae > Corvus > Corvus kubaryi. The sequence goes on from NW_024581047.1 coordinate 443,181, forward strand.
CATTTCGGTGCATTCGACCTGGATGTAGTGCACCTAAGGATCCTTAAAATAAATATTAAGGTAAAATCCCTTTTCCCCTTCTAACCATGTTTGACTCTTGATTTTAAGACCAGGGAAAGGCATCACTGGCCCAGCAGAGCATTTCAGAGCAACCCACGGGCACAGAGTTCCCGCTGCAGGGGGTGGGTCATGGTAGTTCACTGCCATGTTCTACCCCACAACTGGTACACCCTGTCACTGCGCTCCTGTCCAGCTCCTAGGCTCCTACATGCAGAGCAAACCCCTGGCTAACTGCTGCCAAGCATGGACCACACCTGGAGAGGAAGAATTCCCCTGCAAGATGCAGGATCACACATACAGATCTGCCACAGCACAGCAAGGGGACCTCTGGCTTGTGTGACAATCACGTGGCTCCCCATCTCCTTGTTCCAATCTCCAGGCCCTCATCCCATTCAGATTTTAATCAAACCTTACATTATTGCTGTCATTTGTCTGGGGCTTACAACTAAGGAGGGCTGTGGGGGAGGCTTCCCCTCAAATTAAATAATTAAAATGTTTTTCTCAGGCTAAATAATTTTAATTTCCCCCCCCAGCAGACCAGTAGCTATAAATATTTAATACATTGCTTGCTTCACTGTATCCAGTGTGTTGCCATTTTAGAAATCATTTTACTGCATGTATGTTTCTTCTTTTAATTACTGTTGCCCAGTATCAGACCACTTCAATAAATAATCAAAGGCAGGGGGGAGATGGGGCAGCCAGGATGCTTCAGGAGAGGTGGGCTGAGCTAACTGCATGGAGAAGTGGGAATGGAAAGAAGGGATGCATCCCGTCCTGGCAGCCACCCTTGCTCCTGCTTGGTGCTGACCCCCACCTCAATGCTACAATCCTGGCAGCTGATTTGGGGTTACTGAAATGTTGCCTCTGGAACAGACACGGTGCTTATCCAGCTCCAGTGCAGAGATCCATCCTGCCAATCCCTCCCTGGCAGGGGCCAGCAGGGAATGCCAGGGGACGGGTGTGAAAGCCGGCCAAGCGTGCACTGATACCTCCCCAGGACACTCCTCCAGCTGCCGGCAATCTGCGGCTGACGGACTTCCTGAGTTAGGCATCCTATCTCTCCTTTAAAAGCCCTCAATGGATTTATTTTTATTTTCTTCCAGGAATTTCTCTAATTACAAGGATAGCCCGAGCGCTTCTTAACTGTTCTCTGTCCAAACCAGCCACTGATTTCCAGGTAGAAGTGCCCTCCATGCCTGCAGTCATAGGTGAGGTCCTGGTGATGCTGGGTGCAGCAAGGGGGGATATGTGGGAGCAGAGGTCAGAAACCGACCCCCCATGCTATTGGACGTTGGAAAGCTGGGAGCTCCAGCCCTTCACTGCATGGCCAGATCCTTCTGTCCCCACAGCCACCAGCTCACAGCCCCAGCAGCCTGGCAAGGAGAGAGTTATCAGCTCCCGCAGCCGCCACTGCAGCCAGCCTGGTGAATGGCATTAGCAAAAATGAATAGGAATACAACATGAAGCTAATAGGATCTGAGGGGAGCTCCTTAGACAAGTTGATTTCCAAATTGGACTGACTTTAACCTCACATAAATAAAAATGAACACTTATAAAATATGGTGGAAAAATCCATAAGGGCAGATGAAGGCATTGATGCGTTTTTCTCTCCCTCCTGCACTTGCAGTACAGAGTGGGGCTCTATGTGCTGCTCAGGATCACCCCGACCCTGCTCCAGATTAGTCCAGGTAGGTTGTGTCTGGGGCCAGACTCAGTCTGTAACAGCAAATGCTGCCCTGAGGTGTACAGGGAGGTTCACCAGCAAGGTTCAGGACCAGGAAAGCTCCCCTGGGCCAGCACCAAGCACAATGGAGCAGACCTCAAGCAAGATGGGGCAGGGGCTCAGCCTGCCTCACATCAGCACTGAGCTGTACAAACCCAGCTTCAATACCCTGGGTGCCAGAAAAGGTCCCTCTCCAGTATCTGGACACTGCTTTTCACTAAATCTGGAAGGACATAACATCTCCACCCAGCCTGCCAAACTCAGCTTGAATTCACCACTGCTTCCGTAACGCATGGCAGCAGGACAGGCACACATCACACAGGCACAAAGCCAGGAGGGTCTCACGAGCTTTCATTTCTTCAGGCAAACACAGCTAAAAAAAGGTCCTGCTCCAAAGGTCTTTAGCCTAAGCAGGTAATGGAAGAACAGCAAGGGAAAACAGGGTCACTGCCTGACAGACAGGTGGCTCCCACACTTGTGCCCAAGCCATTGTCACCAATTTGGGACAGAAGCTGGCAAATGAGGGGTGAAGGGCAGGGACACATTTCTGTGGGGTGCCTCTGGGAGCTCCTCTTGCAGCAAGAGGCACTGGAGCAGAAAGCAGAGAGCTGGGACACAATGGCAAGTGCTGGCAGGGGCTGTCACCGGAGGCTGAGTGACAGTGAGAAACCACGTGTAGAGAGGGACTACGAGGTTAACAGCAAAGAAAGCTGTGAAAGGGCTGGAGAGCAGAGACAGGTAACTGCTGTTTGCCAGCAGGAACCAGCAAAAGCAAGTAAAGCATGGGTGACACGAGCAAAATGACAGGCACAGAAAATGATCCTTGCAGCAGAGCTCTGAACAGGCAGGAGTAGGAGAAGATTGCATTTGTCAAGGCCAGAGAAAAGGATGTTGAAGGAATTGAGCCGTGAGATGATGACACTCTGGATGAGAGTTTTAGCTGTACCTTAGCAACCTGAGGTGAGGGAACGAGGCAGGCCAGCACAGCCCCCTCCACAGGCAACGCTGAACTGGCCATTGGAGCGGGGGAACCCTCAAGTACCCATGGGGTGCTTGCACATGGATGCTGAGATCCCAGTCCAGGCAGAAGATGGGTTCTGGGGAGCCCTTCTGAACCAAATCATCTGCTGGCATTATAAAGGTCTTCAGAAAGACAAGGCAAATGAAGAGATAGACAGAAAACCAGGAAAGATGATCTGGGTTGCCAAGGGAGGACAGGTCTTCAAGAGGTCTGCAGGATAAGGGAAATGTTTTGCCAGTTTGGAGCTGTTGCCAAGGAGAGCTTATCAGCATCAGGGAAAGCAGGGCACAGGGCCAGCCCTGCGCTGGAACCAGAGGACCAGAAATGGCCAGCAGTCACTGACAGCACATTCAAAAACCTACAGGAATTGGGGGGAAGAGAGGTGTGTGTGAGAGCTGATGGGGTGTAAGGTAAAAGGGAAACAAAAACAGGCCTGTCTAGGAAGGGAAGATCAAAAGGGAAAGAGGTAGGGAATCCCAATGAATGGAAAAAGTCACTGCATCCCCTCTGGAAGCTCAGCCAAGCCTCCCACAGGGACCAGGTGAGAGGCATCAGGAGCTAAAGCCCTAAACCAGCCAGCTCTGAAATGCTGATTACAGCAGCAGCTCCCCTATAAAAAGAGGTCTGGTATCCTGAATATAATGTGGGCAATAACAAAGAGGAGCAGCCTTAAATATCCATTTCCTCCACATAAATCACACAGTCTGTAACTCTGGCATTACATGCAAATATTTACAGGGCAGAGAATCTAAAAAGATAAACAACTTCTAGGCTGCTTGGGACAGAGACGAGGAGTTCAGAGACAAGCCCCTCTTGCCCAACATAAGCAAGGTTCCTGGAAAAGAGGGATGGGTCCAGGGACTTGGGAAACCAGCTGACACTTGGGGCCACATGCCCCTCTGAAAACACAGGCACTCATTTGGTGCTTGTGAGATCTTTTCTCTGCTGCCACAGGCCAGCTTGAAGCTGGTTGCATGCAGGACCTGATGTTCACAGTGGGCTTTGCTGACAGCCAGGGGGTGACCTCAGCTCCTGCCCAGGAGATAACCTGGAGATGATGGAGGAACCAGGGTCCAGCAGCTGGAGGTCTGTGCTCACCCATGAAAGCCAGGCTTGGTCAACCCACCACCATGCCTATACCAGCAGGTTTCAGCTGATGGAGAGGGCAAACATCTCAGCTTCACAGGTGTTGCACTGGTTAGGAGTGTCCCTGCCTCCAGCCTCCCTGGCACTACTTGAACACATCTTTGAGAAACACTTCGTTGCCAGACAACACCAACCCCAAGGAACCAGTCTCAAAGCTGTGAGCAGCCCTGGCAGCTGGGAAAGCAGGGCTTTCACACAACAGCTGCAGTGTTTCTAAGAGAATATAGTGCATGATTCTGGATCCATAAAAAAATGCAAAGCTTTTTGACCCATTTCAGGAGTGAACAAAAACAACAAATCCAGACCCATGTATTAAATCCTCCAAGGTTTCTGTGGCACTGAAATTCAGGCTCAAAGCAACTTTCTAGGAGCAAGGAATTCCCGCTGTGTCCCTCCTCTGCACTCACTGCTCATTATCCTCAGTATGGAAATTTTTCCTAGCATTTCCAGGAGGTGCTTTGAGCTGTTTTCAGCTCAAAACGTTCTGTGCAGTGAATCCAGATTGGACATGGTAGGCAAGGATAACAGGAGGCTGCAAGCAGGAACCAAAATCCCTCACGACACACATACAGCGTAAAGACTGCTCCAGCCTCAAAGGATTTACCACTTTCAGTCCAGACCTTGCAGCCTTTTTCTGAGCTTTCCTGGTCAAGTTTTATTGAATCTGGCAGTGTGGGCCAGTGCATGATCAGGGCTTTGGGGAGAAACATGTACACCCAGGAGCTCGGGAGCGCTGCAGGACACGGCAGGCGCCCAACTCACCTCTCCTGGAGTGTCGGAGCAGATCAAACACAAACCTACAAGTGGGTTCTTCTCTGAAAACACTGTCATGGCTGCTCCAGAAACAAAGGATGATTACAAGGGAGGAAGTCTCCTGCTGCCCAGGGGAAATCAGATCGCTGCTTTCATGTTTGGGCTGTTTCCTACCCGTGTGCTGGGAGCCGGCGCCTCCCAAGTCAGTATGGCTGCAGCATGGGATGGATGGCTTGCCCATGGCCCCTCTCAGGGCCTGGACAAGTCCCCGTCCGTAGGGCATGCCATCCTGTAGGACATGAGGTGCAAGAGAAGGACTTAGAGGGGTTTCACAGCAGGCTCAGGCAGGGACAGAGACACAGATGTCCAGGGCAGATTGAGATGAAGGCAAGGGAAATTTTTCATAAAAGCGATGGATTTACCTTTTCTCTTCTCACCTCTCCACCTTAAAATGCAAGTTTCAAATACAAAGACGTACAGGTCATATTTGGAGACAAACTTCAGAAAAAAGAAGTGAAAATGAAAATTTCAGATCTAACTTATTTTCCTGGATGTTTCTAAAATAGAGCACTTTTCACTAAGGCATGAGGCGGCATGCACAAACAAGAAGTAAAATGAAATGACCCCAAACAAATGAAATGGATTTTCATGGTTTGTTTCTTCCTCAGGGTGTGTGTGAGGAGAAAGGGATCACTGTCAGTCTCCCAGAGACATTCTTTTAACTGTTCTACTTCAGACACCACATTGAAAAACTGAATTGTTCAGAGAGCTCTAATTGCAGCTCCGAGGTACCCTTCCCTTCCTTGGTACAGCACCACACTGGGCACAAACTGCTGTTTTTCTACTGCTTTCCCAAGGGATACAGGCTCTACCTAAACCCAGAGATCATCATGTACCTATTGCCAACAGCACGTCACCTTGGGGGAAGAGAGTTTTACAGACAAGTGTGCGCAGGTCTGTACAAGCGCACAGGAACTTAGAGGGATGGGGGGAAGCACAAGAAATAATGAATCCCCCTGCACTCACTAAGTCCAAACAAATAGACTGAACTGGGAGCCTGATTTGCATTGGTTTGATTGAAGATGTAATTTGCTGCTGAATAAATGTGGTTGCATCCAAATCAAACCTTTAGTCCCTCAGACATTATAACTCTTTCCTCTCTTTCCTCGGGCTTTGCCAACGTTTAAAGCTGACCAAGGATGATGTATTACAAGAAGGAATGGACTTAAATAAGAGAAGGACAAGAATAGATTACAAGGAAAGACTTTCCATAAGGAAGAAGGAGACGGTTAAAAACATCTTAGAGGAAAGGTGCCATCACTAGAATGATCCCAGCCAGCCCAGCCCCACATCCCACACAGCATCACCTCAGGATTATGGAGGTAGTAATACACACAGAGCTGGCCCTACATGCCAAGGAGTTGGGGCTCTTTTTCCAGCAGCCTCCTGCTCAGAGCACTTTATATCTACCACAGCTCCCCTTAGTCTGTCCTACAGGTGCCTAGCAGAGTAGGCAGCTCTCCTGGTGCCACCACATCAGCATGGTTGCTCAAAGCAGGGTACATGACATCCTATCCTCAGGGCAGGTGGGAGATGTGCAGGTCTCAGCACACATTGCTAGGATGGGCCTATGATAGAAATGTGAGCCCAAATTTAACGCTATCCAGATTGGGAAGCATTTCCCAGAGCTTTTCAGGAACTTAGAGCCTTGGCCCTACTGCCTCTGTTCCAGTAAAGCCTGGTGAGATTCAGCGCTTTCCTCCTCTGCTTGTATCTCCGTGGCTTATCACAGATGCCCTGCTGCTGGAATTGACACTCAGATGCCTTCCTCAGGCTATTGCTGACTGGGTGAACCTGCTCCCCGTCACACACCCGCTACAAGCTGAGCTCCCTCACTTGTTCTTTCCTCCCAATCCCATATTTATGAGATCACTCCAAGGTCCCTATCAATTGCTCAGGCAGCCTTGGCCACACAGCAGCTATCAGAGCAGTGAGTCAGCCTTTCAGGCAGGGAGCAAAGGAGAACCAGGGCCCAGCAAGGACAGATTTACTGGGCAGCAGTGGAGTACGTGGCCCACATCCTCACTAGCCCCATCCCAAGGGACACCACAGTCGTTTTCTCTGCCTGCCCCCAACCCTTCATGCAGCTGTCAGTGCTGAGTAGAGAAAATAGAAGCCAGTACAAAAGAAAGAAGAGTAACAGTACAAAAGATGAAAAACTGGGCATTATAGCCAGGAAGTTACTCACCTGTTACTGAGCAGGTTTTGGCTTTGCCCGGTGCCTGAAGCCCTGGAGACTCACAGCCATGCTATGAACACACACCAGGGACGAGCATCTCCTGGGCATGAATTCTACCCCTGCACAGGCCTCACTGCTCCAACTGCAGCTTCCCAGTGGAATGCATCCCTGGGAAGAGCAAGGATGCTCACAGCCTCAATTTATGTGAGGGAAATCCATCACAAGGCATGAAAGCCTTTCACTGAGGACAATTTGTTGCAGGAGGTATAAACTGAGGTGCTGGGAAGCCAGTTGTCAGGCCAGGAGTGCTGCAGATTGGAAAGGCAGAGAGGACTGCCCCTGCCAAAGGGATGAGAGTTACCTAATGAACACTCACTGGGCAGGTGGGGCTGCAAACAGCATGTCTGGGCATGGGGGAAAGAAGAAGGCAGGAGTGGGCAGCCTCGTCCCTCAGCGCTGTTTGTAGCCTGGAGTCATCACTCAAAAGCAAGGACCATGGTGCAGGCAACACCAAGGCCAGAGGAAGGGAGAGAGGGAAAGATTGATTATCACATAAATCAATCGCCAGGCACTGATTACAAAATAAACCACCAGGGCAAAGGTCAAGTGCTTTGTTATATCACCCAGCCCACAAGATTTATTTACCCCTTGGGCCATCCATTCCTCTTGCCATCTATTACAGGGAGCTGCAGCCTATGGACACAGCCAGCACAGCCCTGCAGGCAGCAGCACAGAGCTTAGAAATCAGATCCAGCTGCCAGGACCAGGCACGTACAGGCACTAATTCTGTAGAACCTACAGAGCCACATCTACAACACTGGGAAAAGTGAAAGCCAAGCAGCCCATCCCTGCTGCAGGCACCAGTGGTGGCTGAGGGTGCTCACCAAGTCCTCTATCACCACCAGCCCCCCTGGAAGCTAATCAGTTCTCCACAGCAGAAAGATCAGAGGGATGTGGTCTCCTCTGGAAAGAGCTACCAGGCCTGGCTGTGGCCACCATGAAGAGACTCCCATGGCCATTGGCCTCAGGGTGCACTTGCCATTTCTTTCTGGGCTCCAGCAAAGACCAAACATTTTGAGAAGACCAGCAACTTCCCAGCAGGCAAGCACGGCCTCACTCCAAATCAGATCTGTACCCAGCCAAGCTTTCCATGCCCACTTTCATCATCTGAGATCTGCATCCTTACAGGGAGAGCTGCAGGGAACATCTCATAGCACTCAACTGGAATTCAGCCTAAAAAACTTTATTTTTTATCCCCCTTCCCTCTCTAACTTTATATTTTAAACACAGGCAGCAATAAGAGAAATTCCTGGGAGTATTGTTCATCTGTTTCCCATAAGCTGCTTGTCACCAACCATGAAAAAATTTTTCAGTCTGGCTCCCAAAATATAAAAACCCTAAAATGGACATTTTTGAGTCCTTCACAGCAACCCAAGGAGAATAACGTCAGAGCCGTATGATGTGTGAGCGTGTGTACTCAGAGGGTGGCAAGAAACCTCCCGGGGAGGAGGCGAGGTGCCAGCCCGTGTGCCGTGGGCAGGGCGCCTTCTCCTGCCTCCGCCCGCACAGCCGGGCACTGCCAGGTGGGCTGTGGGTGCACACAGCCTTGGCCGGGGCATTTCCCCTTAGGGATGTTCCCAAGGCCCCTGAGGCTATCACCCCATCCCCCTGCACTACAGTGCTCTGCCAAAATGGCTGCTGCAGTTGGCACTTGCCTGGGAGTTTATTTTTCTTTCCGAAGTGCTGAATGTTTCAACTCCTATTTTAGCCCATCTGCTGGCAGAGAGTGGAAGCTGCAGCTCACAGGCTCAACCACATGTCCCCACAAGGCACACGGGGGGACACCACCACATGGGGGGGACAGTTAAGGTGATGAATTGCAACACATAAAACTGCAGACTGCTTTGGGTTGGAAAGCACCTTAAGCACAATCTCATTCCAACCCTCTGCCATGCCCAGGGACACCTTTCACTAGACCAGGTTGCTCCAAGCCCTGTCCAGCCTGCCCTTGGACACTTCCATGCTCCAAGCCTGATGCCAGTCAGTGCTGGCACTAGCCAAACCTCAGTGATTTACCCTTGCTGGGCAGAGTCCCCACAGATACCTTCTGCCACAGGGTGGAATTCATCCACCTTTTGTAGGGCGATGGCCGTGCCAGTCCCTGCTCTGCTCCTGCTGATGTCACTCTCACAGGAAACTCAACCACCACTCAACCGTCTCCAGCTTGAAAACACCAGGCGCCCTCATTCCCACAAAGCTAAAACTGCCATCTCTGGTTCTCTGAATTGTAAAAACCATCTCTAGTCCTCCAGGACAATCCTATGTCCCAGAAGAATTAGAAAAGCACAAAGGTCCATGGTTATTTCATTGGTCCCTGCTTCCCGGAGGAAAGCAGCACTCCATGGCATAGGAGAAGTCCCAGCAGTGCAGAGATGGGCATCTCTACCAGGAGCTGTGTTGATCTCAGGAATCATGTTTCCCCCTCCATGGCTGGGCTCCTCAGAGGATGGTGCTCATCTCCATTCTCATCCACAACCACCACCTTGACCTCAGTGGGAAGGGTGTTGGAGGTAGCCAGCCCCTCCTGCACTCTTTCAAGGAATCCAATAGCAAAAACATCTTACTCCAAGCACTCATTCCTGGAGGCTTTTGCAAATCCCTTGAAGTCAACAGTATATTACTTTTAGGGCTTGGTATGCCTCTCCTCTCCCTCACGGGTTCTGACCTGCATTGGACATCCATCACTCCTATCACTTGGCCCAGCTCCACATTTTGGACAGCAGTAACAAACTAAGGTCAGAGCAAGGCAGTTATATTCCCAATCCCTCCCTCTGCTCCCTCTTGGCAGATTTAGAAGTTCAGATTTAATCTGAAAGAGGGAAGATGGAGAGGAGCCTCAGCAGCTGCAGTTTCTGTAAATGTCAGGATAGAAAGGAGATCTTAGCAAGCCTTAATACACTATGCAAATCCTCAGAGCATGACTGTGTGCTACCAGGGCTTTTTATTCCCCTCCATGGTAATTGGGAGAGACAGGGATTAAAAAGAGGAGTTGCCACAGAACTGGCTGGTCCCTCTGGTTTACCAACCATGGTTTAAAGACAATAATGGGACACAGAGTCCTCAGGGTCTGGAAAGACCTCCAGGTACAGGTGCTCTCCTAAAGAGCACTGGCCAAAGACTTTTACCTGCATAAGCTATTAGAAAATGTCCAAAGGAGAGCTACAAAGGTGGAGAAGGGTCTAGAAGGGGAAGCCATGAATGGAGTGGCTGAGGTCACTTGGTTTGTTCATCCTGGAGAAAACTGAGGGGAGACCTCATTGGGGTCTGCAGCATCCTCACAAGGGGCAGGCACTGATCCCTGCTCTCTGTGACAGAACCTAAGGGAAAGGCTGGAGCTATGCCAGTGGAGGTTTAGGCTGGATAACAGGAAAAAAGGTTCTTCCCCCAGTGGGTGGCTGGCACTGCCCAGGCTCCCCAGGGAATGGGCACAAACCCAAGGCTGCCAGAGCTCCAGGAGCGTTTGGACAACGCTCTGAGGCACAGGGTGGGATTGTTGGGGTGTCTGTGCAGGGCCAGGAGTCAGACTTTGAGGAGCCTTGTGGGTCCCTTCCAACTCAGAATAGGCCTTGATTCCCTACTTTGGAGTATATTTGGTGTATGTGCAGGGGGGTGAGAGATGTGTGCATGCATTTGACTGAAAGTGAAACTGTGCTCCATGGAGACAGGAGGAGGAAGAGGCACTGTGTGGTGTCCAGGTGTGAAGCTCTGTGCTCCTCTTTCTACAACTGCATGTTTACATTGCTTTTTTTCCTTTACATGCTTTTCTTTATAGATCAGGAAAGCTCCATCACTTTCCTTTCCTGTAATGATGTTGACCTGATTAAAATTTTTATTGGATTTTACAAAATAATTTCATACATACTGTTCCCTGGAGCACTGCAGGGTGGAGGGAAGGCGGGGGAGGGAGAAAGAGAGAGGAGAGTATATTAAGAATGAGGTGGAAAAGGAAAATATTTTATTTTACACTGAAATGATGTTTCCTGAATGAATAATAGATTAGAAATCTTTTTTTTTTTAAATAGTGTTCTTACAAGTGCCCCTGCAACATACAGGCATGAAAAAGTCAGCACTTGAGCATTTTCAACCTATTTCAGTAAAAAAGCTTTGCCTTCCTCCAGCTCCTGACCCTTTCCACCACCTCTCAGCAGTAAGCAAGCCATGATTAAGGGGTTGCCTGCACCTGGGAGACAGGCAGAAGCACAAGGATGGACCCCAACCCTCCTGGATATCCACAGCACTTCCATCAACCAGCCCAGAGCATCCCTCTAGTCTGACTCCTGGTTTGACTTGATGCTTTAATGTAAGACCAAACTATATGGAAGCACCCCACTATCCCTGTCCTGTGGGGATAATGCTGTGGGGTCACTCCCAGGGACTCCTAAAAGCTTCTCATTGATGAAATCACAGGTCACAAACAGGACGCACACATCAGGCTCCTGTCCCCAGCCTTGGCCAGTGAATGAGCCTGATGTACCTCGGGGAGCTCATGGAGCAGGGCAGACCATTGGGAAGCCTGAGGCAAACGCGACACTAGTTAAAAAGGAGGGTTTGAAAGCAGTGCTTGTCTTGCTATTTTAGCATTTTACTTCTGTTTTCCTTCCTTGCCAAGGCAATGCTCTAGCACTGAGGTTTCAGGCACAGAATTCCCACGAGTCTTTCACTCTGGTCCCAAGAAAGAAATCGGGTCTTCGCTGTATGGGGAATGTCATGAGGATGATTTAGTTACTCAGTTCTATTTTCATATATTTAAATTAGGTAGGAAGCCCCTGGCCCAGGCACTCACTGTTGCCTTCCAGAGGACGGCAGGCACTCCTGCCACAGGCAGCTTTGCACTCTAGGTCCCAGTACCACTGGGAAAAAAAAAAAAAAAAAAAAAAAAAAAAAAGGCTTTTCGGGGAACTCAACATTTGCTTCAGTGTCCTTTCAAGAGTACCCCCACAGGGATGGCTTGTTTGGAAATATAGTTTTCCTGGTGGATTCTTATTAAATAAATATTTCAGTGCTGCATCAATGGCTCACCAGAACCCCCCAAGTGGCAATAAGAAGTCTCCAAGCTGAACCTGATGACAGTTTTAGTCTCAGATGACAGCAACAGAGTGAAGTCAAAGAGAGAGATAAAGCATGTTACTCTGCGGGCACTGCTAGTGGCCAGCAGCTGAGACTGTCGGCAAGTCCCTTGTTCTCCAGCTGGTTCTCAAGGTCCTATTGCCGGAGGTTTTAAGATTGTCTCGGTAACCCTTAATACGTGTTTTGGAATGAGTCTGCGGGGTGAGGGTTGAATTCTTTCCCAGCACCATATTCCATAACAAGTGCTGTTTGACATTTCCCCTCAGGCTCTGGTTTTACCCCTGCAGTGACTGTTCTGACAGACTTCAAGTCTGACCACCTCTGCAGCCCCTAAATCCTGCCCTCCTGCTACCTGCCTGCCTGGGACAGGACTGCTGGTTTTACACAGGGAGCAGTGCAAAGTGTCACCTCCCCTCCCCAGAACACAGGCAAAGCTCCTGACCCCCAGCAGTACTGTGGACTACACCTGGGATTTCAGGGTTGGGATTTCACCTGGAATCCACGGTCTGCCCTCATAGCACCATCCCTTCTGCTTCTTCATCTCCCGCTGCGCCACTATCCCAAGGGTAACCATCCGTGGGATTTCAGGATCTTTCACCCAGCACATGTGAATCTTGACTTCACCACTCTGTGCTACTCCACTCCCATCTGAGCCCCTCCTGGGCAAGGGCTGGGGGCAGCAAGGGGGGTCACCACAGCCTGGGCAGGCTGTCCCGACCCAGAGACCAGCAGAGCAGAGATCTTGCAGCAGAAAGGGATTTGCAATGTAGTGAATAGCTAACTGATAAATACAACAGTGGAGAAAATTCCAAGCTCTGGATAAAAATGGCTTCTGGCATTAAGCTGTGCCCATCATCCAAGAAATGGAGGGCATCTGTCACCGCTATTATATTGCCCCATACCCAGCACAAACCCCTCATTTGTTCCCCATTGACTTTATTTCAAGTTCCAGACGGTGACAAAGAAAAGAAGAATATAAGGCTTCCCCAAGAGAGAGTGAGCACAGCAATTCCCCAACAGCCCAAGCAGGGCAAGACATGAAATGGCAGCAGCAGGTCCTGCAAGCTGGCTCCTGCCTTGTGCTGCTGCACAGCTGCCTCAGCCCCAGCCCAGGAGGGGACGAGAAATTAGAGACATTAATTTCTACTCTGCGATGGGCAAAAAGACAAGCCCACAGGCTCTAACCAAACCTGAGTCTTTCTGTAACCCAGTAGTCGTTAATCTTTAGAAAGAAGAACTCTCTCCAAATACCCACATTTTCCTCCTCCTGGTTTGTGAGGAGATACAAGGCAGATACAGCCCCTCTTTGCTGGGTCACCAGATCATGCACAACCCACAGCTCTAGGAATCTCATCCATGATCTGCAGGCTCACTTCCAGTCCTCACAGCTTCACCTCCTCCCATAGGAGCCCCTGGGAAGCCTCCAGGCTTTGAAGCACACATCTGCATATCAGCGGCCTCCATTCAGGCTCCCTGGAGTGCCAGTATCGCAGCCAAGGGCAGCCACCAGCTCCCAGACCACTGCCTTGGCTCGTGTCTTGTCCCTAAACCACACATGCAGATGGGTTTAAACACATCAATTGATTTCCTAACCTCACATCTCCCTGGGAGCAGGGGCTGGAGCTGTCACAGCCATGTTACGCATGGCAAACAGGAGAGGCATGAATTTGGGAACGGCTCCCAGACCAGAGAGGAGGGACAGGTCAACATAAGCTCCCACCAACCCTGGCTATTAAAATACATCTTTTTTGGGCATGGATTTGGCAGCCAGTGTGTAAAAGGAGCCTGTAGCCTACACTACAAAACACCATCACCACAAGTAGCATCTCTTGGCCTCCACCGAAGCAGCTGAGCATTAGCAGCTGAGCTGTGTGCTGGGTCCCTCAGCACACAGGGGAGGTTTGTGCTGTTGCTGCTTCACCCTGGATAACGAGGGCTTTAATCTCCAGGTTTCCCAACTTAGCACCTTGCCAGAACTAGGACTCATTTTTAGTATTAAAAAATAATGCATATTTATCAAACCTAGTCAGGCAGAGGGAGGGGGGAAACAGCTGGCAGCAGCCTCCCTCTCCCCATCTGACATGTGCTTGCCATTTTTCACATTTTCAACAGCTCTCCAGCACTACTCCTTATAATTATGATGAAAAAACCCTCACACTCGGCCATAGTGCCTCACAGCCAAGATGCCAATGTGTTTCCACATAAAAGCCTTGTTGCAAGAAGTCTAAAATTTCTCAGTGTCTCTGCTTTATTCCCATCCTCCCTTACATCATTGTATTCACATGGCGTTCAATTATTTACAAGCATACAAAACACTCCAGCCTGGATTCTCAACTGGTATTAATCAGTGAAATGCCAACTAAATCAACAGAGCTACAAAGACTTGCTCCAGAGAAGGATCTGTCCTGCTGTCCCTGAAGACCCCTTCTTCCCTTCACAGCACACATTGGGAAGAAGAGGATAAAACACAGTTTTAGTAGGTTTTTTTTTCACTCCCTGCGTCACACAAACATGTTAATGCCCACACATAGACCTCCTCCCCACTGCTGACCTACTTTCCATTCATGTGCATGTGACACACTCACATGGCATGGCAGTCCCAGGTATTCCTGGAAGCAGCCATCCACACCTTACCCAGAACCCTGTGTCGACACCAGGAGCTCTTCGCACGGGGCAGGCCCCTGGGTGTTAGGATAACACCCTCGACCTTAATGACACATAAGGCTCTCACATCATTCAGCCAAGCCTGGCACTTCCTTGGAGCTAGTGCAGCATCATCTGTCTCCAGCCTGGTTTTTTGGGGCTTTTTCTCCATCCTTTTCAATGGCAACACTTCCAAAGAGGCACACCTTCCCTGGCTGGTGAGAACAGAGGGCTCACAGACAGGATGAGCTCCTTCAGGGATGGTTTAATTTCTAGCTTTACAGCCTCCATCATTTTAATTCAATGAGACCAACAGAGCCCCAGGACAGAGCACAAATCAGAGAGGCCAATACATTGAACAGGCATAGGATATTTCTTCTAAAGCTATGGGACAATCTTTACTCAAATTACATTTTTTAGGAACCCCATAGAAAACTAAGCCTTCCATAAGACCAGGGTGTGCACAAACAATCCTTTGGTAAGTCTCTTTTTCAGGACTTTGTGATCACACAAAAGCAGAAACTGACTTCTGAAAGGCATTTTGTTACTTGAACCTTCACTTTGAATCAGAAAGTGAAGAGTCCACGAAAACATAATATGAACGTAAAGAACAGGTCTGGTCCCTCAAGAGCATTTTTTACAGACTGGAGAATCACGTGTGAAACCCCGGGGCACTGGGCACCTCATTAGAAGACAGGAGATAAATGTACTCCTATTACCCACACGCGTTCACAGTCTGGGGCTTCTCCATTCAAAAGGAGAAGGTCAAGGAATTGCAGGACATGCACACCAGGTTGGGTCTCACTGCACTGAGCACAGCTTACTCATCCCTCGTGTACCACCACCACAGCAGAGAGATGTCACAAGGCCTTCATCATGACTGGAATCATAATACCCATGATTCACATGGAACACTTTTTATACAAAGCACCAAGATAAAAATAAAATGAAGAGGGAAAAACTTGACAAGAAACTTTTTTCATTCCCTACAAGATGGATAAACCAAGATGAATGTAAACAGCTCAACTTGACCCAAATATTTTTTCGTTGCTGAGTAACCCCACAAAAAATGTTGTTATCTCACCAGCATCTGGGGAGATTAGATGGTAGGGAATTTTAAACAAACTTTCACTGTCATGCCTTGTTTGAGGAATTTCAGACTGGACATGAACCTTCAGGACTTGCAGCACCCCAACCCCTTTCAGGAGGGGAAGCATACAGCTGAGGAGCCCAGGAAGCATCTGCTACATCTCCAGCACGTGGACATGCTGTTGACATGAAGGTTTACATGAAACATTTGGGTCTACAGCTTTCCAAAACCTTCCAAGGGAAGGATAGGGCTGCTCTGCAAAAGCTCCAAGCAGGAAACACAGGCTCAGGCCATGCCTCCAGCAGGACGTGGGAGCAGTCACAGCAGATGGCTGCGAGCCATTTTGGGTGGCAGCAGGCACCCGCCGAGGGGCTCAGACTTTACAGCCCACACTGGCTGTCATATGTTGTGACAGTGGCTCATCATCACACAGGACCCAATTTATAGCATCCTTCATGGCTGCAAGCACCACACTACCTCACACTGCTCCCCATTAGGGCAATCATCTTTCCACCAAGCATCTTTTAGCAGCTAGCTATCTTATTTACTGATTTTTTCATGTTTCTGTAGGTGGAAGGAGATCGTCTGAGAGATTCAGGTATGAGGTGTTAGTCTCATTTGTGCTCTGGAGGACAGGCCTGCTCACTCCTTCACTTTCTCCCAACAAGTAAGTGCTATCTCAACAACACACAGATGCTTCTAGAGATCACCTTGGCCACTGCTAAGCTGTGCAGCATTCCTGCCAAGTGCATCCCAGCAAGCAAGGCTGTGCCTATGACACTGGCAGCTCAGAACAGGGCAGGTGGGAGGTTACAGCTCTGAAAATTGCAGTCCTTCCAGCAATAGCAGGCTTCCTTGGTGAATTTCTCCTGGAGAGACTCAGGCAAATGAGAGCAGCAAGGAAAGAAAGGCCTGGAGGTGGCAGGATGGAAATCAGGCTTCCATCATCCAGGGCTCAGAGGGAGGGGATGCCAGTGGCACCTGGCAACAGGCTGCAATGACATGACATAAATGAGGGGCAGAGCATGAGTGTGCTCCTGTCATACAGCAGCAACATAAACCCCAGGGCTGTGGCATGATGACCCAATGAGCCCCAAAGATGGGCAAAGCGGGATGCCTTCGCCAACCTGAGAGCAGGGCCTTCCACCCTGGGATGGCAAAGTTCTCACAACTCTGTAGGACTCTTCGGGAAGCACGGCAGTCTGCTCAAAATATGTAGCGCCAGTCAGATGCAAGTTCATGGACTGGACTTTCTGCCCTATGAGAGCAATGAATGAGGTCAGTTCACCCCCCTGTCACCAGTAGGAGCAGGGCACCCTGAACCACTGCTCTACATCTCACCCTGGGTCAGCCCAGCCACCAAACTAAAGATTCAGGCAATTTGTTTTGTAAGGGTCCCTAAAATATCAACTCAGCACAAGTATCACGGCTCCCACCAGGGCTCTGAGGGAGGACAGTCATCCACACTTGTGCTAGGCAACTGTGGTTGCATCCCTTAGATTTATGGAGAATCTGGGATATTTTTAACATTTTGTAAAAAACAGCCACTCGGTGTTGGTTATTTTAACTCTGTATAGTCCATTAGTTCAGACCAGCCCTACAACTCCATTTGCTGGTGCCCAAGCCTCCAGGGATGGCTCTGGCCCATTCTGCCTCCCAGATCATGGCAGTTGCATTTTATGCCTCAGGTGATGCATCTTCTCAACAGACATGGCCAGGGAGCTTCCTGGAGGAAGCCATTATAGAATTGAACTCACCCAAACAAAAAAATAAACAAACAAACAAAACCCCCACAACAACAACAAGCTGAGATATATGTCAAAGCCTCAATTTTTCTCTCTACTACACCTAGAGTCTGCATCAGACCAAAATGCATCAGCGGGAGCAGACTTTGCTCTTCTTGAGGTGCTGCCTGAGCCTCCACCAGTGCTGGCAGCTCTCTGGGCTAGCCCAGAGGCTTCAGTTCACCAAGGAGGTCAGCATAGACCAGTTATCTTATTTAGACTGAATCAACCAGTTCCATAAAGGAAGAGGTACTGGTTACACCAGTGCAGACTGGAGCCTGGGAGCACCATTTTCAGCCCTGGAAAGCAGAGGCTTCTGTCTGCTCAGAGCCTGCTAAAAAGCTTTGTTTTTCCTGCCCTACCTGGCAGCTACACACACAGCCAGCTCCATAATCCCCAGCAAAGCACATCTCAGCTGCAACTTAATCTGAACTTTTATTTCAGCTCTCACCAACAGCTCAAATGAAAAGGAAAAACAACTGATAAAAGAAAACCCACAAAATGCAGCAGGTGGTGAGGGGGCCAGAGGCAGGGAATGCGACTGGAAAGAGCAATGCACTGCTAGATCTGCGGTGGCAAACATTAATTGCTTTTTAAGTATTCCAGTGCTTTCCTTCCCCGGTGGCTGGTAACTGCAGAATTTCTGCTCATTCTCCAGTGGCTAAGGAGCAGAGGGAAGCCAAGAGCATGTCAGCCAAGCAAGCCCAGGGACTGAGCACCCACAAACTGACCCCACAGGGGACAGCAGGAAGCTTCAGTGACCCCGAGGCTGCTGACATTTCTTTTGAGCACCATTGCAGGGCAAGTCTACCAGATCACCTCAGCCATCTCTGGGGGAATCTGAATCACTAGTGCTACCTGTGTGAAGACATATCTTGAGTTTCTACTCTATTCAAGTGCACAGTTTGCTCCTGATCAGAGAGATGGGTAGGAAGAAGCATAAACAAGCACAGCCCAGATGTTTTGCTCCAGATTCAGCTACATTTCTGAGGCTATAAAGAACAAAGGAATGACCTTCTCCTCTGCCCTGCTGCCCCCATACCCTTGGATCCAGTCACTTCTAGCTCCCAGAGATGGGCCCCACTGCCTGCCAGCACTCCTCATGCTATCAACAGCCTCCTAACAAAGCCAGCTTTGTGCATCCCTCTGCTGCTTTGTGACCTGGAGAGGCCAGGATTGGTAAAGCAGAGCCACCACCAGGTCCCACATATCAGCTGTATCATCTACAAATGTTCCCATCCCCTCTCTACAACAGTCCTGAGCCAGCAACAGGCTTTAGGTTCAGCCCCTCAAGCCTTCAGCAGATCCCCTCCATGGGAATCTCACCCAGCACCACGCATATGATCCCACAGCAGAAGAGTAAGTAGTAAATAACCTGCCTTATCTAGACTTTCCTCCAGATGGACAGGAATTGGTGCTGCCATTTTTGCTGGCATTGTCAGGAGTCACTTTCTGGCACTGCAATGTCTTTGATGGGAACTCAGAAGAAAGGGATGAACGAAATCATGCCTCATCCTGCCTTTCCATAGCCAAGCCTCTTCATGAGGGAGGGGAAAAAGCAGCATCTTTAACACAGGAAAAAGGAACTGCTGCTACAGCAGCACAGACAAGCTCGCCTTCCACTTCACACAGTGGGTCAGCACCCAAATGGATGTTGTGGGTGGGATGATCCGAGGGTTGAATGCTGTTGGTGCTCCCAAGCAGACAACCAGGCATGTTATAAGCAAGAGGGAACTGAATCCCAGACCACTCCTCCAAAGGAAGAGGGAAAAGCAAGTCCCCTGAAGCCTGTGGCAGGGCCACATCTGTGGCCACTGTGCCATCAAGCCACTAGGGTGTGACAAAACACCACCGACGGGACAGAGACAACCACCCACCCCATCACCACGGGGGTGCTGAGGAGCAAAAAGCCATCTGGGGTACAGGAGAGACACTTCAGGGGCAGTGGCCAACAACACAATACACGTATTGCAGAAAGGAAGCTCTTGTACCTTCACACACACTGCCCTGTTTCCACAAAGACCCAATTCCAAGCCCTCCAAAAATCAATGAGATAACAAGGAGATGAGTTGCAGCCAATATGGACTTGTCAAGAGCAAATCACATCACTCCCATCTATCTCCCTCCTCCAAGAGCCTAACAGGCTTTGGGCACTGCATTCCCTGTCAGACACCTCCACCCCAGTAAAGTTTCTGACAGTGCCCAGTGTGCCATTCCCATCAGCAAGGGAAACGTGGTCTTAAGAAAAACAGTGACAGGGCAGGCACAAACCTGCTCAGAGAGCCATGTGTAAAGAGCAGATATCAGCAGTCTCCTCTGCTACAAAGGCATAGCCTATTGACAAACAGGATTTTGTAGGAACCTGTCACACACCTGCCCTCTTCAGAGCTTTCGCTACTGACCTGGACGAAGGAGCAAAAAGGAAACTTATTAAATTCACAGGTAGCATGGAGGTGGGAAGAACTGCAGGTTCTTTTAGAAGACAGGATTAGAAAATGTTGGTATCTCAAGAAATCATCCTCTTTTTTCCAGGGCAGATACAAGGGCCAGATTTTTCTCTCCAGCAGGAATAATGAGCTGTCCAAGAACAAGCGTCCAAATAGAAAAAACAAGTTTTCAGGGTCTTGCTTCACTACTCTTGCACATCAAGGGTTACTGATGCTGTAAGGAACTGAGGCCTCTTGCTCTTAACCCTATGACAGTTCCATGTAGGGTTCAAGGCATGTTGCACTAGGCAGGCATCAGGGATCCCTTCCCCAGCAGCTTGCAAACACAATCAGTATAAAAGCTCAAAGGCCCAGAACAGGATCAGAAAACATGAATTCCCACTCCCAGGCTGCTCTTTATCTCCTGCATCACTGTCACCTCATTGCAACTGGCACGCGGAGCGCCTCTTGCGAGAGCTGCTTTCAGCAGGGAAGGCGTTGCTGTGCCAGCAGCACATCATGCTAATCATGACAGCCAAGCACAGGCTGCATCCAACTGCTGTGCACGCCACACATGTTTCATAAAGTTGTCCCAACTGCCTGCTCAAGCCCTCCCCATAATCAGCTGCACCCAATTCTGCTGGCAAGTGTCCTTCCTCTTCCCCTGTGATAATTCACACCATTTCAACCTGTAGACTCCGCAAGTCTTCTGCAAGACAAGGACTTCCCATCTCCAGTTAGGGTTGTCACTGGAAGCCAGCAAAGCACAACTGCCCCACAAGAATAATGAGCCAGCATTTCCAGATATGGTCTTTTTATGGAAAACCATGGCCAAGCCCTAAATGAGCTACATTTTAAGCCTGAAGGGAAGAGACACTTGCAGCCATTCTTCACATGATCCTTGGGCTTTCCCCTTTGATGGCACATTTGGTTTATCTCATTGTGAGCTGGTGGGGAACTGGACCTTGCAGCCCTGGGAACTTTGATGTTCCAGGTAAATTCATTCACTGCCAGAGTAAGAAAGGAGAGTTTCCAAGTAAGTGACATTTCTCTTCCTTTGGCAGCAATTGCAGGGAAAACTGCAAAGTAGCAGGGGATTGATCTGGCTCCTGGGCAGGTGACTAATGGGAACACAATCCCACAGCTATGGCAAAGGAGTAGATGGCATTGCCCCACACAGCTGCCTTGGTACAGAGACACTTCCCTCACACGTAATGGAGGGAATCCTTGTACCACACTCCCCACCTGTACATCTCCCAGGGACGCATTTTGCCACAGACTCCAAGAACCCAGAAGGGGAAACAAACCCTTGAAATGAAAGGATGAGAATCAGGTCAGGTAAGGGAAGTCAGCATCGCACTTCAGGTTCAGAAGTACCCAGTCAGCTGGCAAAACCCCCTCCACTGGAGCACAGGCTTTTAGCACCCTGTGGAGCATGACTAAATGCAGTCTTATCCCTCCAAAACAAAGTCTGAAACAAAGTGTTGCAGCAAAAATTATACTGAGACCCAGGGTCATCCCAGGGCAGGTCTCTTCATGGTGAGGGTCAAGACAATCCACGTATCAGGAACTTGACCAAATTTAAAGAAAGGTCCAAAGAAGGGACAAAATGGATGAACTGGCTTGTATTTATTACCCACCACAAAAGACAGCAAGAAGATAAAGCCATAAAAGCAAGGCATTAGCACCTCTATGATCAGCATCGATCTGTGAGGACCTGCCATCTCTCTCACCAGTACTTACCGTGATTCCTCTCCTGAAGGATGGGCTGTGCATGTACACATCTGTACACTCTCCTTCAGACTAAAGGCTCATAGCACTGACAACCTTGGCACAGTCAGATGAGGCTCCACAGCCTGCCACTGCATTTTCTCCTTCAGAAGAGACTGGGCATCATTAACATTAACAAAAAGCCTGTGAAGCTTAAAGCAAGATTGTCATCGCTTCTGTCATTCTCAGAGATGCCAACACCACAAGGGTGCCCTAGAATTTACACAAGATCAGCTGGGAACCGAATGGAAGCTACAAGTGATGTAAATTCATCTCAAGAATGGCCCTGAGCACTGGAAGGTAGGGTTAGCGTGCCACTGGCACAGTCAGTTCAGTTCTTGGCTTCCTCACATCCCTTGCTGCCATTAAACTCCATGTCAGAGCACCTGAGATCAACACTATTAACACCAGCATGTCAGCTCATTCCCACCTGAGAACAGCAGTGCAGCCACAGCTATTCATGCCTTTTGCCACCTCTCAGAAAGACCACAGCAATCTGACAGCCCTGAAGTGTGTAAGAAGCTCTATCTGAAATAAGCTCTGGATCCTGAGTGCTCTGTAATCCCATTACCACACTGGGCTGGTCGGTTGCCTCTCAGGTCCAGGAGAAATCTGACTCAAGGCCTTGGCCCTCATGTCCCTGTGGCCTCAGCATCAGAGGCAAGGCTGCTTCCCAGGATGAAGTCAGCATGGAACAACACAGAGTGCCACAGGATCTGGGGGGCTGATCCCATCCATATGCAGCAGAACCTCCTCAGCCCCTGCTGAGCTGTTGCTGCCCAGGTTATCTGGTATTTCCGGCTGCAAACAACTGGGTCTCTTTGTGCTACCTGGTCTGACAGAAATGCACCATGACACGGATTAAAAGGTAAAATCCTAAAACATGACTTTCCACTGCACGCACTTAACCCCTGGGATGACACTGAAATATCCAGACCCTGACAGATGCAGACACGTTCACTGTCATGCACAACTCAAATATCTCTGATAGACACCCTCAGAGCACAGGAAGCTCTGTCTGCAGCCCACAGTAATGGTGAAGATCTTATAAATTCTCAGTCAGCCTGTTCAGCCACATCAAATTAGCATGGGAGTTGTTTGGTTCCTTTGGAACAGGACTGGGACAGGTTATTCAGAACAGGACAGGTATTAGAGACATAAAAGGGAAAGGTGGGCTCTCCAGTGCAAGCAATGACTATCACAGCATGAAGTGACAGATATGGTGTCTGTGCCTCTGCTGAGCTCATACAATTCCCCTATGGCTTCACTCCCTCATCTGTAAAGACAAGGGTAACTTGGCTCACCTATCAAATTCCTATTTGCATCAGCTAAAAAGAATAGAGGTCTGGTCCCATGAGGTTCTGATTCACTCTGATGAAGGTGCCGTATTCTTTTACGACAAGTTAATGGGAGCTGTGGCACAAAGCAATCCACCTTGTTTGGACGTGCTGGAACAGATGACTTATGAAGAAAGGCAGCCTCAACACCTCACCCTGCAGACTCCCAAACAGTGCTATAGACATTTTCTTTACCTGCCTCTGCCAGTTTTCACGATGAGCTGTACTGCTTTATTATCTCCTCTCTAAGGCTCCTCCACACTCTCCAAGCTCATCCCAGACTACCTAAACACCAGCCAGGGCAGGCAGAGAGCCATTAGCACTGCAGTGCTGTTATTGCTGCTGCCTGGGCTGGAATTAATGCTGCTCAGCCACGGCGCAGTGAAAATATTGACTTTCCAGCTAATCAAACCAAATTCCATGAAAGCTACAACTTCAAACTTCAAAATAAATCCATCAATGATTCATAAATATTTGAAAGTGCCAGATTGATTGCATCTGGATTACTGCAGCGGAGGGAGCTGAGGTTTGGCTGAGGAGGAGATGAACGAGGCAGCTGCTCAGACCTTGATGTCATGGATCACCCTGCGCTCCCAGGACTGCATGGACCTCCCCAGCCTCAGTCAGAGGAAGAGCGCTATATCCCAGTGCTGTGTTACCTGTGCTGGTGCAGCCCCACTTCATCCAGAGTGCCCAGCCTGCAGGTAGGATGTACCAATCCAACTGCTGGCAACATGAAGATTAGAAGCCTAATAACCTGGCTGTTTAATTTCTGACTCTGAAATAAAGAAAGTAATATAGATATTCCAACCTCCTCCATCCATTGCCCAACCACTAATGAGGCTGTTGGCATTCCCACAACATGCCAACCTTCAGCTCAGGGAAGCAAGGGGATTTGTTAGCCTGGCCTTCCTTCCACCCAGCCCAGCCCTTCCATCTTCATGCCATTCAGCCAGACAAGGAGGGATGTTTTATTTTCCCAATAACCTTTCCAAGGGGAACAAATTCCAGGAAATTATGCAAGATACAACAAGTCAAAATGATGTTTTTACTTCACCCCACAGAGAAGCTCCAACTTTTCCCATAAAAAAGAAAACTAATCTGCTATCTAATTCCAACTTGGATGGGGGAAACTTTTTGGAAAGAAACACAATAAAATAGCTTTGGTTGCACTGCAGACAGTCCTTGCTACACAGAAGTTGGTTTGCAAAGCCACTGCAGGCTGCCTTTGTCCTCCAAGTCTCTGGAGCTGCATTTGTACACAAAAGAAGCCAGCACAAAGTCCTTGCCTGTGAAACCATATATCCAGCTCTTGAAATCAAGAGGGGAAACAGAGGCCTACAAATCTTACTCTGAAACACGAAACTCTCCTTCATTAGCAACTGATGTGAGGAGAGCGTCCTTCAGGGCAGGGCAGACAGGTAAGAGAATAGGACCAAGGCAAGTTCAGGGCACTGTGTTCAGCCCCATCTCCTGCGATCGCCTCATTCCTCAGTGACTGTCCTGGCAGGAAGCACACTGAAGTCTGACTGACTGAAGTGCTCCTGTGATTTCAGCATTCAGAGTCTCCCCTCCATAATCCTCTCTGTAATCCTGTAAGCTAACACGGTGCAGCTTCCCACTGCAGCCTCTCCCTTGGTGGGAGCACTCACAGCTCCACAGGGTCTGTGGAGAGAGCTGGGCGAGCACGGCCTCTGCACCTGCAAAAGCCTGGTCTTTGTACAAGACAAGCAGTAATCCCCAGAGGCTGGCAGTACTCTGTCTGACGCTCCAAGGGACCCAGCTTTCCCAGGAGCCATGGAAAGGCATGGGCATGAAAACCTTATTTCACCAAGTCAGGTACCTCACATCCATGGTGAGCACACAGAGTGTAGTGCAGACATGCCGATGGCAAGGGCTGCCCCCCACCATAAGGGAGAAATCAAGCTCCCAGAGTCTGCCAGCTGCTTGACCACAGACCCTGACAAGAAGGAAAACATTTAGCTGCCAGCCTTCTCCAATTTCCAATCCCCCCACCAAGCTCAAGATCTGGGCAAAGGGCCTCTCCCTCCCTGGCATTAAACTCTTGGCCAGGGCACCTCAATACTCAGAACACTGCTTGCACTGTTTGATTGCTGGCCGGGTTAAACCACAACACACTGAAATGAGGAAATTAAACCATGCATTTCTTTCTCACCACTGAAAATAAACTGAGGCCCTAAGATAGTGGTTCTAAACACAAGATTAGAAAACATTCCTTGCCCATAAGCTTCCCGGAGCAAGCCTCCCCGCCTTCATTCCAGATAAAGATACCTTTAACACAACTCACTCTACAGCACTGTTGGTTCCTCCCCAAACATCTAAGAATAGTCTCATGCTCTATGTATTTAAAGATTTTTCCCTAATCAGGAAAGAAACAGGATAATCACTTGAAGTAGTTTAGTGAACTAGTTAAGAGTCATGAAAACCTCAACTTTATTTGGCCAGCATGGCACATACCTTGGTCTGACCCTCAGTGCTCATGTAGGGAGTTTGAGGGTAGGGCTGCACCTCAGTTCTGTGCCACTGCAGTGCCAGAGATTGGGGTTCCCATATCATAAACGAGCATCACAACTACCACAATAGCCAGCAAAGCAGCAAACATCCCCATACTGCTCTGCCTGGTTTTCTGCCGCAGCTGCCTTGGCCTGTGACACTGCCTTGTAAGAGACTGCATGAAGAGGAAGAGAAGAGGTCCCTGACAGTCCCCCACAACCAACAGGTCCAGCTGCTTCTCCAGCCCTGCTGCTGCACACGCACATCATTTCTTGCCACCCTCCACATCCTCACTCCCAAGGCTGAAATTGTTTCTTATGAAAATCAGAGGATCTCCAGTTTAAGAATTGATTCCAGTTTAGGTAAAAGCTATTTAAAAAGAAACCTGTCCTTGTGAGTTTGCTCATGGAAATCAATAGCATGCTAGCAGATGTACTAAATATCCCCCAAAGTGCATGTGTCAGTGCATTTCTTCCTTCAGAGATCATTAATGGCTCATGACCAAGGTCAGGAGTCAAGTCTAAGACTCTGCTGCTGATATAGAGGAAGGCATCTTTGCAGGGACACAGGGCACAACCTGCCCAGCTAATAGACTCACAGGAACTCGACTCCCAGACCTCATCCATCCCCTAATTTATAAATAATAAATTGCCATTTTAAAGCTGCTATCTAGGAAGAGTATCCTAAGCCTTTGCCACCCCTTGGAGAGTGCAAACACAACGACAAAACAATCAAAACACACAGCAGATTAAAACAGCCGTAACTAAAATCAGCTTCAAAGCCAGAAAAAAAGCCAAGCACACTACCAAAGTCTTCTGGACGAAGAAAGGTTTTTCGCAGAGAAGGCCTAAAATGGGCAGGCATGGGACCAGCCCCCCCAGCCTCCACAAGGGAGGGCACTCAGTCACCATAGAGACAAAGCACAGGCATGATTGCTCTTGTCCCCACTCTGCAACCTCTGTCTCCTCCGAGGCTCCGGAGCAGATGGCAAGCTGCGAGCAGGGGAAGGAGGATTGGTGAAATGCTGCATGTAAATAAGACAGCCAAACACTTTTGCTGTGCCTCGGCAGCAGCCGAGCAGGGCTATTAAGGGGCTGCTGCAGGCGAGCGGCTCAGCAGCAGTAATGAGCTGGCCACGAGTGACTGATTCCGTGTCAAGGTTGGGCGGTATCGATCAGCTGTGCGGCTGCAGCCCTGCCACTCCGGCAGAGACGCCGGCTAATGGATCGCCTGCAAGGCCACGGCACCAGGGGAAAGCAAGGGAGCACAGCGTCCCAAGAGGGGCCAGGACAGCGCCGGGACTCCGGGCAGGAGCCATCCCAAGCGCTGAGCTTCTGCCTGCTTTCAGAAGCAAATGATGATGTTCCTTTTGTTGCTGTCCTGATAGCCTCAGGAGTATCTTTTCGTCCCAAATTCCTATCTCGGTCTGGAAGCAGGGAACAGAAAAAGATTTACTTTCTTGGAGAGATGTATGATTTGCAGCACAGCAGCCACAGTCCTGTTGGATACTCCTCCCCATGGACAGGGAAGGGAAGGTGAAGAGGCGGATGAACACTGCCATGCTTTGACACAGGACACACTGGGTCCCTGCAGCTGAGACTGTCCCATCACTGCCCCAGCCAAGAAAGAGGTGTTCTTTCAGGAGCCTCACCATGTTTCCCAGGCATTCAGAATATCTGGTACTTTGTTTTTTCCTTTATACCTGAGGAATTTTTCCATCTTAAAATTATCTCAGGCAAGGAACCTGTGTATCTCCTGGGCTTAGCCCCCTCTTTCAAGAGAAGGGAACAGCTCTGCACCTCTCAGAAGGACTGATGCAGCTTCTCAGTGCATGATTGGTACCCAAAGCAGTATCAGTTGATCCCTCCATACACATGCAAGGCCAAGCCTTCTACACAGCTACATCAGCACACTCCTGCCCAGGGTGAGAGGAGCAGGAACAACATCCACTTGGATTGCATTTTCATTAGCATGACTGCCTTGATGGGTCTGGGATGCAAAGGGCAGCCTAACAGCCCGTGGAGAGCGTCCCTTGGAAGAGAGGAGTATTTCCATTCCTGGTGCTAACTAGTGCACCACACCCCAACTCAGCTTGCAGGGCCTGGGGGTTTGAGATGAAGGGTCTGCCCAGGATCAGTCATTAGGCCGGTCACCAGAGTTATGGATTTCTCTGGGTTTATGCTCTTCCACCTCTCCCTTATATAGCCTAGAAAGGCTAGCAATAGTCACAGTTCAAATACTCTATTTAAAGGCTGCCTTGAGGACTAGAAGTTAATTTTAAAACTAACTGACCTAAGCTCTCTGCCATAGTACCTCAGGAGGAGTCTGGAAGGGTGGGGTTACTGCTAATGCTTGTCTAGAAAGTGTGTGTTTTACCTCCCAGCTCTTATTTCTCATTATTAATGTCAAGGTTTTTTAACAAAATTTGTCTTGGTCAATTAACTCAGACAGGGATGCTTGTAACATTCCAAATAAAGCCAACCACATCCTGCGCTCAGAAAGATGAGTGAGCATGGCTCAGGAAACAAGGGAATGACAAGGGCAAGGCATGACTCACACCTACCCACTCCCACATCCCAGAAAACAACCCACCCCACCAGCCTGGCAAGGGCACTGAGACACCAACAGGCTCCTGCTCTCCCCACAAGAGTTCTCTTTGCTGTCCCACATACCAAGGCTAACAGCTGCCTGTGGCACAGAAGATAAAAAGCCTATTTTGAAGTATATTTACCCGGTGGATCTATCACAATAAAAGCATCACACAGACACTTGCAATGACACTGTTGCACACTAAAAACAGAAAGAGTGATTCCTTTTCATAGGAAGGTGTTACTTGTGCATCAAAATATCTCTTGGTTTGACTTTTATCAAATTCAATTACAGTGCATAGAAATTTAAGGTACAGTCAGACCGACCAGGGCCATGAGGGGCCACCGAGTATCTCTGCAGCTGGGTAAGAATCACACTGGGGAAGTTGGGGCCAATTCCCTTGGCTTTCAGTAGGTACACTCTGCATGGTATTTTTCCCTTGCCTGGATGACCACTCCTGTGGAATTGGAAGGCAGTGACTGGTTGGCACCTAAGAGGGATGCAGGCAGAGCTGTATTAATCCTTGACTGCTGAATGAGTATGCTTCCCTTCCCAAAAACACCCCAGGCTGTTCCCAATCAAAAAACATTGTTTCTGTAGCGAAGCGTCCAACTATTTCCCTAAACTATGTCATATCCAAGAGAAAGGATTAGTTCCAGGGAAACCTGGACAAAAAAGTAATTTAGAACTTCTTCATAGATCTGAAACAAAGTGTTTTGACTATCAGAAATTCATCTGTCAGCTGAAAAAAACCTTTTACCTAACTCCTCTCAAATTTAGGGTGCTCACAGAAGCTGTACTTTCACATAAATAGAAGTCATTGTACAAATAGTGAGGAAGGATTTTTGAAAGCCATCATCTGAACTCGCCACTTTTTCCAGGGAACACATTCACAAGTATATTTTTTGCTACAGGAATTATAACACATGTCAATTCCGACCAGAACATGCACTACCCATCTCAAATCTGAGATATGGACAGAGCAGGCACAAAACCGTGGGTGCCTGGGGCGAGAATCGCCTCCAGCCTCCCCTCAGGCCTTCCTCATCACGTTAACTGCTAATGAAGAGCTCGTAACCACCCATCTTAGGGGAGCAGCCCCCACACGCCACGTGGGCAGGGCATACTTCACCTCGCCTCAGATTGCCACCTGGAGTGACAGGCACAATGGGACAGGAGAGGGAAGACTCCAGCAAGCATCAAGATCTGCGAGGGATGAGGCTCATGTGGAGAAAAGCAATCTGCTGGTGACCACAATGAGAGCACAGGTAAATGGCTGCTTTAGGCGAGTATTTATTCACACTGCCTCCACAATTTCATATTCCAATCAATGGAACAAGGGCTGCTCTACACATTTTGTTTTTAGGCCAGAGATCACCTAAAAGGTCTCAGTAGACATCAACTCCTGCCAGCCACAGACTAGAAATCCCAGGGCACAAGTCCAGACCATACCACTTTTTGATGCCTTTTCTTGGTCTTAAAATCAAGAGTCATACACGGTTAGAAGGGGAAAAGGGGTTTTACCTTGGTATTTATTTTAAGGATCCTTAGGTGTACACATCTAGGTTATATGCATCGAGATGCACCCCACCGAGTCTATCTCTGTCCGCCTCCCCCTCCAACATTGGGTATAACATTATAGGTTATACTAATTAGCATATCTATCAAAGATTCCCCAATGAGAGGCTCAAGTGAGCCCCCCTCCCCAAGGAAGCTTCCCCTGGATGGTTCTATCTTGGTTTACAGAATATGTTCTGGAGAGGACCTTGGGGTCTGGGGCACACTGATCCCTAGCTATGAAGCTTCTAAAATGTTTAGTCTCTTAGCTTGACAAAGAAGTCCAAGAATGTAGGCAAAAAGCACTACGGATACAGAAGTTGTAAAAAGGTATAACAGGGGTATAAAAGAAAAGGCAAAAAATCTTCATGGCATTGTTTTGGCCATGCAAAGCCCACTAAAATTCCCCCCACAACCTCCCTGTTCAATGCCAGCCCCTCCAGCAGCTTGTTCCTGCCCCCATAACAGGTTTGCACAGCTCTCTGTGTTGGTACAGCTACCAGCTTTCAGTGGAACCAAGGGAATCATGTAGGACCTTCTCGAGCCGCCTTCACAACAAACCACCACAGGCACACATCCCTGATCAAAACACTTTCGTATGTGCTCCCTGGTTCAGGATTACCAATCCCAGCAGTATTCCATCTTTGCACTGCTCACACCTGCGCAGGCCTGTGCTGACTTCTGGGGTGTCTCTCTGCCACAACACACCTCAGTCAGTCCCTTGCAGGGCCATCTCTGTGACATCCCATCCCAGGAAGCAGCCTGCTCACAACTGAACTGCAAACCACATCAGTTCCATTATCTGCACCAGAACACATGAAAAACCGTAGCTAACAAAATAAATAAATGCCAGTCTCCAATTCAGGAGTGCAGAAAGATAATTGTTATGATTTGCAGTACAAACTAGAACCTGAAGGAAAGCAAGACCAGTTTCTTCTACTTAGAATCATAGAGTCCCAGACTGGTTTGGGTTGGAAGAGACCTTCAAGATCATATCATTCCACACACCCTACCACAGGCACCTTCCTCAAGTTGCTCCAAGCCCCATCTGACCTGGCCTTAAACACTTCCAGGGATGGGGCAGCCACAGATTCTCTGGGCAACCTGTGCCATGGCCTCACCAAAATTCTCTCCCTTTTAGCTCACTCAACAGGGATGTGGGAACTACACAGAGCAGCACAGGAGCTGTAGCTGCTGCACAGCTGTGGCAGACAAGCCAAGAAACAGCTGAAGCAGGTTACTGTGCTCATCCAGCAGCCCAAGAAAAGAGTTTTCAGGATAACTTTTCATTAGTGAATCCTGCTTTGGGCTGCACAGCCCACCTGTGCTGGATGGCAGCAACCAGCTCCCCAAATCCTTCCTCGTGTAACTGAGGGCACAGCATCACATCCCGCCGATGTGATCCATCACAGCCCACCTGACCCAGCACACACGGGCACTGCCTGTGTCTTTCTGCCGGCTGATGCCCAATGCTGCAGATCAGAGGTGGGATCAATACCACACTCCTGCTAAAACCAGTGTTGAGGCCAATGATTTGACACGGACTAGAAACAGAAGTAAAACTGACCTCATCAATTTTCATTTTCCAAGCAAAGGCCACGAGTAAGGAGCAGACTAGCAGTGCCAAGAGCAAAAGACTAATTTGGTGGGGGCTTTCTGTTTTTAATTATTTCACATTTAATATCCATGTTCTTGATCCCACAGAGATTTAAGATTTCTTTGGGCCTACACACTTGCATAAGGTTGTGTGTGCATTTAAACGACTGTAGGATCTAAGCCCAGCTTTTTACTTATCACTAGGTAAGCAAATTTGCTTAATAGGAATTTTAATTTGCCATTATCCATTTAAAAATGTATTTTTTTTCTCTGCTAAATAGTAATAAATTAGCCTAACAGCAATCACTTATATTTCTTTAGCATCTTGGAAGCATCTCAATACATTTTTACCAACCACAGCAGTCCAGTGAAGCTAAATCAACTGCCACATGTAGATCTCGCAGGGCTTGGTTTGAAGATGGGGTCTTTACAGTAGAAAGCTTGGATTTTTCACTATATCACTGAAAAAACATATTTATAATTTCAAGTGGGAGGGAAGATGCACAGGAGCTCCACAAGAGGAGTTTAATCTGGTGAAAGAAGAATTCTCTCAGCAGATTTTGTACCCTGCCCACCTACCCACCCTCCCTGCCACCACATATCAGGAAATTCACACACAGCAAGCCCAGCCCTTCCAAGGATGCTGACACAGCCTCCTGCACACCTGGTGCCAGTGCCTGCCCCTGCACCACACCAGATCCATCCCAGCTACAGAGGTGGGCACTTCTCCCAGTGCAGAGATGCAGCAGACTCAGCCCAGGCACAAGAGCCCAGGCCTGCCTGTATCCTTGGTGCTGGTTTCAACAGACAAGGATCAATCCTGAAGAAATCTGTGTTTCACAAGGACTACAAGGTTTTATTTTGAGGCTTGCCTGCTTCCCAAGCTCCCTCCCCAAATGCAGAAGGGTATTATCCCCTGAGAAGAGGCTGGGGAGGTGACAGACACTAACCAGGCAGGCATCTCCAAACTGGAGCCCTAAAATGTCTGTATTTTGGCACTCCTCCTCTCCACCATAACCTGCATGTATCACAACCCATTTCACTCCCAACACTATCCCTGGAGCAACACTACTGCAAAGGCAGGGAGGGGAAAGAACAGCGATGCCTAAAGAGGAATTGAGGCTGATCCAGGGTGGCACAGGAAAAAACATGCTACCACTCCCCAAAACAGCCATGCTGTTGTCCCCTCTCCCCACCAAACTGAGCTGTTCACTTGAGTGCAACTGGATAGTACTGAAGGACCTGGGTAGAAATAGATTTTTTGTTCTGTGGACTGCTGGAGCCAGGGTCATTAGCTATGCACAGCAAGCAGGCAGCAGTCCCTCATTAGCAGGCCACTCGTCGGCTCCAGCCACCTACATTATTGGTTCAAAGGAGTGTGCCCAGCCATTATTGCCCTCTCCAGAAACTCAGCCTAATTGGCTTAGGGAAAGTACAGGTTAAGAGCATGAACGGCTCTGCAGCTAGCACAGTTTTGCCAAGTCATGATTTTATGAGTTCAGGGAACTGCATATCCTCAGGTCCTGGAATCTTCAGCACTACTGACTGCATCACTTTCTGCATCAACTGAAGGGGACAGGATGTTTCTAGTCCTCATGGCTACAGGGGGAAAGAGTGGTCCTTAAATGGCTGCAAGCCATATGGAACAAGTTTACAAGTTTTTTCTCTTTATTCTTTGAATTTGCAGGCCATTTCCCAGGGAAGAGTTGGTAATACAGCTTCCACAAACATGGAAAAACAGGCATGCTTGCTCTGAGCCAAGGAAGCAGCCAGCCCCAGAGCCCACTGCCCCAGGCAGTAAAGCTCTCTGTCCCCTGGAGCCACAGCACATGCAGAGCCCCCCAAGGTCACGGAACATCTGTCCCCAGGCACCAGCCAGCACCTGCAGCCCCCAGCCCAAACCCACCAACCCAGCCCTATCTACAGGGCTGGTGTCGTTCCATCCATCATCACAATCCAACTCAAGGGGAGGAATGAGGCCTAGGAGAGCTCCTTCTCCAGCCACAACCGCCACCAAAATACACCTAGCAAAGCATACCTTCAGTTCCTGAGCCATTCCTGCTCAAATGATCAAACATCCATAGTTCTCCTCAGGCTTTTGTAGAGGTTTCTCTCCCCTAAAGCTGAAGCAACACACCAGAACTGTTCCCCCAATTCCTCCCTGCTTACACACCTCTCCCTAGTGCCCAGACTACCTCAGCTCCTCTGGTCAGCAAGGTTTATTACCTCGTTACCAGTTCCAGGTGCTGCAATGCTCACCTGCTGAACCTCCCTGTTGGTGCCACCTGTTTGCAATTACCAGGGATGAGCCAGGGACATTACTGGTGGCCTACCCCTGCCCTGGACTTGCTACCACCTGAAACTTGGGCATTAACACATCTCAGCTACCCACTCCTTTCCAAGCCTCTTGAAATCCTGACTGGATTTCAACCTTGCAGCTCAAATTCACAGAACTGGTGAGGTTTGCCCAGTTTCCTGGAGCCTGTACTCTAGGCAGACACTCGACTTGGTGTTTTTGTTAGGGGTTAGGATTTTTCCTTTTGTTTCGTTCTCTCATGGAATTTTGTCCCATCTGTCGCTAAGAAACCATAACGACCGATACTTAGGAGAGACAAAAGAAGTTGCCACGGGAAGGATGCGGCTGGCTACTCTCTTACCTGAGGGGTTTCTCTTGGAGGGGCAGTGAAATTTGGGCTGGGGAAAAGGGGGCTGGACGCAGCTCCTCGCTCTCTTGCTCTCTCGGCATCGGAGGGGAAGCAGGCTGAGGTCGCTGTGGGGAGAATTTACCACCACTGCGAGGCTCCTTCTCCCACTGCCTTCTCCTACCATGAATGAAGCTCTGCCTGTGGGAGCGGCTGTTGTGCTGGAGCCTTATTAACACCCTGCCTCACTGGGGGGGACCCTTTCACCATCTGCTCAGGTGCCTCAGGGGAAACCCCGGGCCCTTTTCCCCTCCAGGGGAGCCTCTCCTGGCCGTGTTCGGGAGCTGGGCTGCCGCTGCCCAGCCCCGCTGTTTCTCTGCCACTGCTCCGGGCTTTTTGCTACACTTTGGCCACGCACCCCCTGCCTGCCGGGACTCCCCGCGGCTCCTGCCACAGCTGCCGGGTTTCTGCTGCCTCTTGCTTGCTGCCCCGGGTGAGCCCGCCCTGCGGTTCCGGTGCTGCTCCAGGGTTCCTGCTGCAGCCCGTTCTCGCCATCCAGCCCGGCCGCCATTAGGGCGTGAGGGTGGCGAAGTCGCGCCACAGCGCCCCCTGCAGGCGCGGGAAGCCTCCCGCCCGGCCGGGAGCCACCAGCGCCCCCGCCGGCTGCGAGCGGAACTGCAGCGAAGGGAAAGGGCCCGAAGGGCGGGGAGGGACAGCCCTGGGCCCGCTGCCCTCGTGCCTTGGTGCTGCCGCGGGTGCTGCTGGTTTGCCTGGTCACACGCACACACACTAGTACAGAACTGTTCCTGCTTTTCACAGAGCTTTGCCTGAAAGCCCCTTAATTTCAACGGTATAATAATTCGGAGGGAAGGGGGTCATATTCTCCATTCCAAGGGAGGTTCCCACCTTCCTTGGCAGACACTTGTCTTTCAAACCAAGACAGTGTTAGGGGTTTGTTTGAACCTTCGTAACAACTCCAGGCTGAGCTGATCTGCTGAGAACTCAAGCAGACTGAAATGGTTGGGAGAACTAGCACTGTCTAGCTCATCTTGCAGCCTATTTCCTTCTTGCATCATTCTGATAAAATTCCCTGTAAATTGCTAGAAGAAACTTAATGTTTTGCATTGACATATGACGCAGAGGAGTGTTTTTAGGGATTTTTTGATAGCAATGATCACACAAGCTTCCCTTTGCTTCTTGCAATAGCCAATGCCTCACTTTCTAGATAGAGAGCAATTTATAATACAGGCCTTGTCCATCTTTCTAGAGCAGATCAGAAATTTTTCATCAACAATTGCTTACCACCAAAATAAAACGATCAATTGTATTCATTTAAATCAACACATCTCAGAAAATACTAATACCACACAGACTGTTCCATAGCCTTTCCACTTAAAAAAAATGAAACAAAGCATTTTAAGCAGTCTAAAACACCTTCTTCAAAATGGTTTTTCCAAACAAAATCATTTGGTTGGTATTTTAAAAATACTGGCAAGCTGCAAAGGCTGAAATAGAAATGAAATGTTTAATTTTGGAAAAACATATGCTTCATCAGAATTTTTAACATTCATTTCGGAGTCAAGAGAAAAACTGATGCCACAGACTTTCTTGTCAAAAGGAAAACTCACTTCTTCACTAATCCTAATATTTATCACTTCTGCTCAGTGTTAACAAAATGCAGAAATACTTTTCACTTCCCATGTGAATGAGGGGAGCTCTGTTACACAGCTGCCACACTCCAGCCCAGAGGCAGCTGCACTTCAGCCCTCTGCGAATCCCTCATTCCATGGTAAAGGCTTTGGCTCTGGAGGTGACAGCCCCACGGTGACAGCAGCCCCCTGTCACGACTGGCCAGAGCAGCGAGCAATAGATCAGCGTTGCTGTCACACTGCTGTCAGTGCCTGGCTGTTGGCGGGCAAAGTGATGGATCCGCTGGGGCTGAATTAATTGAATCCCAATCCTACAGGCATCCTCCAGAGACAGGAGCAGGACACAGCTACACATGCCTTTGGCACAGGAGTGCTGCTTTTGTTTGAAAGCACCTCTTTCCCAGAATATGTTTAAAAGTGATTAGCAAATGGCAGGTAAACAAGTGATCAAAGCTTGGTTATGCACTGTAATTCAAATCTGGGGTTAGCACATCTCTGCTCTCCCATCACACACGCTGGAGAGACCAGGGAAAGGGGACACGAAGGCCTGGATGGGTGTGAAGCTGCTCTGCAGTGACAGGGCAAGAGCAAGTAGCAGGAGCACACGTCCTTCCCATCTCCCCTCCAAAATACGGTCCCTGGAATGACCTGGCAAAAGCAGCTCTGGCTGCTGTGCACCACAAGGTTCCTCAGCCTGGAAAAGCACCAATAGGTGATTAGTCCCTGCCTACAGGAGCAGGAGGCACCCACCAATCTCCCACAGCCAGTGCACAGCTGGGGGATGGAGAGGGGGATGCCTCTGCCAGAGGAGATAATAAAATCCATGCCTGATTCTGTACAAGCAGCTCCAGCTTTCTCACCAGACGCAGAGGTAATGAGTTTGCTGTTCATGTCCCAGTGAGCATCAGAGTTGAAAGGCTTTTTGGAAAGGCGTGTAGAAAGGGGAAAGCTTAAAATGAAGCATGGATAAGAAATCCTTCCCCATCCCTATCATGATCTTGTTGATGATGAAAATGCCAAGTTAATAGAATCATAGAATGGTTTGGGTTGGAAGGGACCTTAAAGATCATCCACTCCCACCCCCTGCCATGGGCAGTGAAACCTTCCACTAGACCAGGTTGCTCCAAGCCCCATCCAATTTGACCTTGAAGGTGTTCCAGGATAGAGGGGTGGGTAAGTGCAATCCCCACCTCCTCTTTCAAGTGCTCCTGCTTCAAAGACGTGTGTTTGAGGTGTGGGCCCTGCAGAAAGGGGCAGCTCCTGCCAGAAAAAGAAGAGCGTTAAGTCACCTCATAGTCTAATCAGTCACCTAATATAGACACCTAATAATCAGGTATAGAGTTGACACAACCAGAGTTGACTCACAAGAGCTTGGCATGTACACCACTTTCCTCACGCTCCAACAGGGCAGGAAAGGACTGACAGTGTTTGTCTCCTGTGATATTTGCAATTTTCCCTTTTCCTACCACCTCAGAGAAAAGCAAGAGTCATGTTCCAATCCTTACACAACCATCCCCAAGCAGTGCCCATCCCACTGAGACCTGGGCGTTTCTGTCTCTTTTGATAGTGGCTGTATCCCTCAGAAAGACACAAAATGCCCCCAGCACGAAGCAGGCTCTGCAGCAGAGGCAGGAGCTTTGCTCCCAGCAGCTGGTGGCAGACACCAGCCCCTGAAGTTCCGAGCCTGTCTGCAGGCACAGGTACTCACATGCCTCAGAGCAGTGGGGGTCCCCCAAACACCCATGCATCAGCCTGCT
This sequence comes from Corvus kubaryi, assembly GCF_017639235.1. Lineage (NCBI taxonomy): Eukaryota > Metazoa > Chordata > Aves > Passeriformes > Corvidae > Corvus > Corvus kubaryi. The sequence goes on from NW_024581047.1 coordinate 480,604, forward strand.
CTCGGGGGACGAAAAGCTCCTGAGTCACTGTACAGCCTTTAAACAAGGGCTTTGTGCACTGGGTTATAAAAAGATGGGTAAGAAGCCTTGAAAACACTGATTTTTTTCATCTTTTAGTGAGGTGGCATGGGAAGGGGTGGGGATCGTGTGTCTCAGTGGTGGAGCAATTCATGAGGCCCACAAGCTTCCCTGAAAGGAGGCAAGGCAGCCCTAGAGAGATCAATCGCAATTTTATCTACCCTTTTCAAGTTCTCATTTCTTTTTATCCCATACTGCCAGATAAAAATCTCTGCCGCAAACATGGGTAAGGAGATAGAGCTTTATTATACCATTCCAAAAACATTAGAAGCTGTAGGCTTCACCCTTTTATGAGTTCACTTTGCTGGCACTTCCCTCTCTGCTCCCCCCAAATCTCTTCCCTTTAATATTTTTTCTCTCCAAATCAGAACAACAGGCACAAAACTAATTATGTGATATTTCAGATCCATGTTGTGTTAATGGCACCAGATCGCGTGTGACATTTCCGACTTGTTAGACTATTATTCTCGCTTATTGTTATCTCTGCTGCTCTGAATACAGGCTCAGGGCTTTATATCCCCCCCATGCCCCAGGGTTCCCCCCCCCCACCCCCTCCCCTTCCCTCTCTTGTTCTCATTTATCAGTGTGTGAGGATCTGTGGAATATTAAACTGGCCCATGCTGGATTGCTCACTCTGTTCAGTGTGGGCACTGGTGGAAGGGAAGGTAGAGATGGCAGAGCAGAGAAGGTAGGGAAAAGCAAATGCCAGAAGGGATTTATTGGGGAGAAGGCACCATAGCAAGAGTCAGCCTAGGGGAATCACTCTGACTTTAGGCAGAGTTGTGTCGGGCTGTGAGATGTCCTCAGGTGACCTTTCAGCAATGGCTGCCCATCTCACCTGCCTTGTATTCTCCAAGGGTGGGCAGGAATTCATGGGAGACCCTTCTGATGTAGCTTCATCTCCCAAAGGCCTTGCTTGAAGAGACAAAATTGTTCCTTCTGCTTAGACCTGTGGGTGGGGCCTTAGGCAGAGGAGGCAGCAGACTGACCCTGGCCTTGAGCCTCTCAGAGTGACAGCTCATGGGCCATGTCCCACCTACAGCCTCTGCTGCTGACCATAAACCCAGAGAGGGCCTTTAACTCTGGGCATAGAGATGGAGGCTGAGGTCCAGAAGCACCAACAGCCCAGTGAACATCAGCTGCTTTGCAGCTGTAGCACGAGGCAGAACAAATGGCAAGAGCTAATCAAGGGGTGCTGCTGCCACCATACGCCTACCAGGCAAATATCTGCAATGCCACCTCAGAGAATGGACTTCTTAAGGGAATATCACGGTGCAGCTGTTGCCCCTTTAGGGCCAGTTCATGCTCCCAGAGGTCATGGGGAATATGCAATCATTACACATAGTTCTAGCTGCTCCTTCACCTGCCTGAGGAGCTCCCATATCCCGAGGACTGCTGAAGGTATTGGCCCAAATGCTGCCATCCTTTTGTTTCACTTCCTGACTGATTGTGCTCCTGGGTCTCTTTAGTCACACAAACACAGCAGCTGATTTGTCTCCACGCAGCACTCAGTGAGATGGCGGGTGCCAAGTTCTTCCTGCTGATACAGGCAGTGTGATCATGCCAGCACTGGGACTCCGGGAAAAAGACTGAGAGGGTCCTCTTGCCTCCACTCCTGATTGCTGAGGCTTCCTGAGGTGCCACAAATCGCTCTTCCCTCTCCATCCAAATTCCCCCACTCCCTTCCAACCCCACCCTTGCTCCTGCTCCGTATGTGGTGACCCTGTGCTGCCAGGGAGCAGCACTCCAGACAAAGCCCACATGCCTGGCTCCACCCAGTAGGTCCGTGAAACTCCTTTTACCCTGTGAAAGTGTCTCAGGAGAGATCTATATTGGTAACTAAGCCAGGGCCAGAGTGCAGGCTTCAGACATTGTCATGGCCATCCAAGCCAGGACATGTTTCCCTGGCCTGCTCCAGCCAGCACTCTCCCAGAGGGTCCTGGACACAGTTCAGGGGATGGCACAAGCCGGGGACTGTCACCAGTGAACTGCATGGGGGAGGCCAAAGCTCAGTTGTATCAGCACAAACCACACCACATCACACCCCCGCAGGACCAGACTGGATCCTGGCTCGTTAACATTTACTAGAATAGATACAGCCTTGGTACTAATGAGCTTTAGAGAGGAGTCTTTGCCAGGAATATAATCTCCAGCTTCGTTCCTCTAGGGCTCAATCCAAGGAGAGTTTGCAATCATGTACTGCTCCCTCTGTGCCAAGGAGCTGGGAGGGGGTGCAATACCAAAACCTGAGCATTTAAGCTAAATTGCTTTGTATAACTGAGTCTCTGTCTTGGTTTAAGCCCCATCCAACTCTAATGCCACCAACACAGCTGGAAGTCACCTGGACTTCTGACCATGGGAACCCTTACAAGAGCCATTAGTGAGGCCACAGACACAGGCAGGGCTCTGTGAGTTGCCAGACAGGACTCAGTTGTCCCTATGAGTTGTCAGCTATTTAGCAGACACACATGGAGACCTGCAATAAACTTCAGCTGGGAATAGGCTGCTTCCAGTAGCATCTGTAGGGATCTGCTGCAGGAACAGCTTGGCAAGCACTGCTCATGGGAACGGTGCTGTGCCACTGCGTTGTGCACTCGGGGGCCCCAGGCAAGCAGCAATTTGTGGGATTTCTGTGCAACAATTCCTGTCCAGAGACACTCTGTCAGCCCTCCTGGTTCATAACTCACTGAAACTCACTCTGAGCTCCAGGTCCATGACTGCATTCTCATGGGCTCTCTATCCCTGTCTTGAAAAGAAGGACTAGGAGAGAAAAAAGAAGACACTGCATGAAAGCTGCCTCACTGCATCGCCAGCCCCTTCACAGTGGGGTCTGTTGCTCTCCTGCTGTAGCCCCTTGCACCCCCTGCCCAAACACCCATCTGTGCTCTCTGCCTGCTCCCAGACCCCTCTGTACCATGCCCTGGTCTCCATGTCACCGCTTCTCCCTGGAACAGCTGCAGCACAATATGCTCCACAGCTTGTCAAGGGAGATGGGAGAAGGAGCAGCAAGATATAAAAAAATAAAATAAAATACATCTCGCTTAATCCTTTTATCGCTATACTTCTTTCAGTCATTTACAGAGATAATAATCGCCCAGACTCTGCAGGAAGCACTGATGGAAGCAAGCACAGAAATCTCATGGCAGCACACTACTCTCTCATCTGCTGTCACTTGGGTGTGAGGCAAGAAAACAAATCCTTACAGAGAGTCACCCAAGAGCTAGTCCCAGGGGGGCTGGCTAGCAGGTAAGCAGGATCGGTGTCAGCAGGACATGCAGAAGGGAAAAACATGGGAAGCAGAGCAGAATCAGAATCAGAGCTTCTGAAGGAGGGAAAATGCGAAGAGAGGGAGCAAGCTAAAACAGCACCCTGGTATCAAGGAACAGAGCGAGAGAGGGAAGAGATGATACAGCACACACATCACTTTAAAGCCTGCCAGTAAAATACTGCTTTCCTTGGAGATGGACCAAATGTCAAACCACTTCTCCATGCCAGGGTCTGGAAGCCCTGCCCAGGGCTCCTGCCTGCTCTGTCCCAGGGTATAGGAATGCCCAGAGCAAACTGGATGCCCTGCTGTGCCCCCAGCAGGGACAATGCTCCCCTGGGATGGACCAGGCATCCTGATGGCCACTGGGGTCTCTGCTGCATTCAGCAAGGAAGTGGGAGAGAAAAATGTCCCCCTTGGCAAGGGCAAGAGAATCACAGCAGGTTCCTCCTGAGGGAAGTGGGCTTTGAGCTGGCCTAAAGCCACCCAAACATGGCAGCAGGAAGAGCTCAGAACGTCACCTCTTAGCACGTGGTGACTCAAGTGCTCCCACATAAAATGGCAGCTGTCTCTTCCAGTAAGAGGCTTTAAAGGGCAGTGGATCAAGGTCATTTTTTCCCAAGGTTTAGCCATCTCTTTCCTTTCCCTTCAGATTTGCTAATATGGTACATCAGTCTGCTGGCTCTTCAACACATCTCCTCCAGTCACATCGATTCACACATTGATTTGCTTAAGTGCAGCACCAAATGCTACTCCATTCTTCATGTGTTCTTCCCACCTTGGGGAGTTCCCTAGAAGACCCCAAAGGAGCCTGTCCCTTATGAAGAGCCCCCACCCTCTGGGTGCCAGCCAGGCCTGCGACCTGCAGCACCCAGGAGAAAGGACCCTCCATGCAGGAAACACCAGGTTCCTCTGGGTGTGATTTTTAATTTCCTGCAATACTAAGATCTACAGTGCAACACCAGGAAAGCAAGTTATTATCTGCCTTGGCTTTATCCTGCCATAACCTGTCACCATGGGAAGGCTTAGGGAGCTGTGAGTACAAGGACTGCACATGCTCTGAGGGAAGATCCCTGTATGCAGATCACTGGCTCCTTCCCAGGGTTCCCAAGCATTAGCTGGGCTGTGGGGAAGCTGCCTCTGGCTTCTCTCCAAGGGGAAAACCTTCCTGGGAGGGTCAGGCTGAGATTTCCCAGGCAATTCTTGCTGAATGTGTGGGTTTCAGCCTCTTCACTTCCTTCAGGGCCCTTCCATGAGCCCAGTCAACTGCAAGCCTGAGGGGCAGCGGCCCTTCCACATGTCCTGAACAGATCTTTGTGCATCGAGAGTGTTTTCTGAGCAAAAAATGCCAGTGGTTCTTTGTGCCTGTCCCCATAGAGAGAGGCAGTGCCCCAGGAGAGTGACAGGGAAAACAGAGCTGCTTATTCCAACGTGCTCCTACATGGGAGCATTGTCAGTGCTGAGAACATTCCATGGAACCAAAGAACAGCTGAAAACAAAGCAAAAAACAAATCCCCAGAGAGCAGCTTTCCTGCTCCTGACAAGGACATTCAGTTGATAACCAAACGTCACCTCTGCCTCAACTCTCAGGTCCCTTGGGCTCCTGATTTTATTCCCTAGCTTTGTGAGAAAGCCGTACAGATGGGTTTAGGGAGGAAGTGACAGGGAAAGGCTGCTGTGGCTGGCTCTGTCCCCTGCCTAGCACACTGCCTGCCCTGGCTTTAGGTCCCATGCCAGGGGAGTGACACAGAGCCATGTTGTGTTTCCCCCATGCATTTCCAGGGGACCCCCATAAAATCTGACCTTCATGCTATAAACCTGTGACTGATTGCTGAGTAAGTCATTTCCTCCTGGCTGATTTAGCAGAGACTGTCCACAGAGCTGCAGTTTGTCTGGATTAGAAGAAGAATTCATCAGGCAGCAGCATGGCCCACCTGCCTGTCTCCTCTCATTCCCATCTCCACAGCCATTCCCTGCTCACTGCCCCCAGCAGTCCTGCCCTCTTTCTCCCCAGACAGCCCTGAGCTGTGAGGAGGGGGAGAAGTCAAGCAGGGAAAGAGGTGCTGGGCTGCCTCTGCTCTTTCCCTGTCATGAAGCTCTCAGGGCCAGCTCTGCAGTCGGGGGAATATTATCTCTCCATGCTGCTGTTAAGCTCTTTATGGCATCATTTGACCCTTTCTAACATCCATTGATTTTTGAACTACCCTTTACGGCGACACTTTAGATCCCTTTGGTCTAAATTACTAAGCATCAGTGCCCAGGGCAAAACATGGGAACAAATAAAGCAGTTGGGGAAAGTCCATTCAGTAACTGTGACTTCATTGGTGCTTGTGGGGCCCCTTCTCCCTCCTTTGCTGCCCCTCAGCCTCCTCTCTGTGGGCACCCTAGGGATCCTCCTTCCCTCCCTGCCAGCACCCAGAGGCACCTCACCCTGCCACAGCTGTGCTCTGGGAACAGGCAGTAGATGCTGAGCCCACCTGGCTCCATCTCAGATTCGCCAGCTCTGCACTTTCCCCAGGCACTGTCACTCTCAGGTTCTGCCCTTTGCCACCTGTCTCCAAACTCACAATGCCTAAAGTCACATCCAGAGGAAGCTCCTGGCCAAGCCTTGCTAAGGCAGCCTAATAGGGCAACTCAACAAGAGGTGAAGGCTTCTGCTTTTAATTTACTGGAGAAATGACTTCTCATTCCAGATTAATATGTTTTAATTTATTTCTGTTTTCCTGAGCTCAGCCCTGGTCCAGCAGTGACTGTCTCCTTGCCTCATACTTGCTACTTGTCCAAATGAAATACTGAGGTATATTGTCTACTATTATGGTAAAATACACAATATATCACACTGATGCATTCTGTGAGTATGACATAAAAATGACAAACGTGCTCTGGCCAAACACTGAAATGTATTCATCCTGCATTAGTGCAAAATTAATATTAATACGCTAGAAAATGGCTTGGGTGATGAGGGTTTTGTGTCATATTAGAGAGGACACTTCATTCCTTCCTCATTTTTTAGACAGCATCAGCCCTTAGTGCTGACAGGAGCCCCAGGATATCTACCACAGGCATATTTTCACAGAACTCCAGCCAGGACCACAGAGGATGAAATGCTTGGACTCAACGCAAACCTGAGTTCCACAGAACAGATTTAGAAGGCCAAGGTGGTACCAAAATTAAAATGGTCCCAGCCTTCTCTGTGCTGCAGATGCTTCATGATTTATCCCTTGTATATTATCATCTGCTCCCTCAATGTCTTCAGTCACTGACCGTGTCAAAAACCACCATGAGGGAGGAGTAGGATCCATCCCCACGGGTGGTGGGATCAGTTCATCAAATTTGGATTTGGCTGGATTCACCTGCTGAGTGGAAGTCTGTGTCAGATTTTCATAATTACTGCCCTCCTCTATGAGGTGTGGTAGAATAGCTGATGAGTGCAATGCTGAAGATAATAAACTTTACAATAAGGCCATTTAATTATTCCATTGTGTGATTTCCATAACCACAGGCATATCTCTGCAAATTTATTGACCACGTACAACAAAATATACCAAGTGAAGAGGAAAAGCAGCAGTTTTAATTTATCAATCATAAAAAATTCTTTCCTCAATTCTCATCTGAATGACTCAAGCCCTTAAAGTGGCTCCAGCTGAGGTCTGCACACCATGATTAATTGCCCTGCCAGTACCATATACATACATACTATACACATATTATGTAAGTAAGACAAAGTGGGGACAGGTGAGGGACATTTTCACCTTATCTAACCATATCTTAGGTAATGTTTTCTTACACAATAGCTTAGTTGCTGCATCTTTGCCAGGTTTCCTGGAGTCAACACCCCCCCAAGCCAGGCTAACCCAATGTCAGCAGCTGAGTGCAGCTCACCAAGGCTTCATTTGCTGCCAGAGGATGAGCAGTTCCAGGGCAGGTCTACCACATCCATTTCTCTCTCTCTGGCCAGGGCTTCAAAGGAAGATGAAACAAATAACTGCTTTGTCATTATGGGTACAAAATTGCAAAACCAGGATGGATCCAGAAACACAGACTTTCAACTCTGGTTCAGTCCCCTGTGCCCCCCTGCCCACAAACCCTCCCTCACAGCCACAAGTTACTGAGCAAAAAAGCCTCCAGAGCAGCCCCAAAGGAACAGTTTGTACCCTGCCTTTCATCTCCAGCACACAGGCCTTTCTACAGCACCATCAATACAGGATGGAGGAGGAATCGTTAGATGTGGCACTTCCATCAATATCTCTTGAGAGGAACAGGTGACATGAAAAAAGGTGAACCTGATACCTCTTCAGACTGGAGACAAAGAAATTACAAGGATCTTTTCTTTTCGATGGGTTAGCATTTTGGTTTATATCTATATCTATACCTAATTTATATACCTAGAAATGGAACATCCATTTTTCCTTTGTAAATGGGAAGTGGAGGCTGAAAGCTGCAACCTTTGCCTAGAAGACTAAATGGCCTTTGGAACAGGCTGATAAGTGATAAAAACAACCTGCAAAAGCATGTATCCTTGCATCATTTAAGATGACCTTTGAGAAGGGAGACACAGGAAAAGGGGTAGAAAATGAACAGAGAAAAGAAAAAAATGCTGGGGGAAACAAAATTTTAAAACCAAACATCCACTGCTGGCATTTGAAGCAGCTGCTACTAGAACAAGAAAATAAAAATAAAAATAAAATGAGATTCGACATTTTATTTCCCCCTATCAAACAATATATCCCAGCTAATGGCAGTAGAATAAAAACTTACCCAATGCAGCCTGCGAGTGAGGCAAGAGAGGAAGAGGGGAGAACAAGGTAGAGGGAGGGGAGAAAGGTTATTATAAATATGTCAAGCTTGTTTATGGCCCTTTATCAGCAAGTGCAGTGGAAAGAGAGAGGCACCGTTAGCGCATTTTAAAAGTGTTTGGCAGCTTTGTTTGGGAATGTAAATAATCTTTATAGTCAGGAGCATTTATGTTTCATGGAATATGCAGGCACGTGCCGCCTGTGCCGACAGATTTTTGAAGGACCTTCTGACATCCCTGCTGGGCTCTGCCTCCTGGGTCTGCGACATGGGTGCTTCATCTGAAGGTCTGAAACTGCATATGAAGGAAAGGGCTGCTCCGGGAATATAAAAGGATTGAGGGGACGACTTGAAAATCATGGAAAACCTTTCCGTCAAGGTCAGATGCTGGGCTGGTTCACCTCATCCCTGAGCCAGGGGAGTTAGATTCCACTTCTAGTGATGTTGCTACAAATCTGCAGGACAGCAGCTCTGATGCTCCATGCAGAAGACCACAGCTATGCCCAAACTGCAGCCCCCTGGGAGCAGGATGCAGCAGCAGGGGGTCAGTCCAGCAGAGGATCTGGTCACCCCTTGTCCTGCTTCTCCCAGTTTCTACTACAATTAATGTAAGTGATAGGCAAATCACTGCCATTTATTTACATGGAAAATATATTATCAGGAATACCCATGCCCTGAAGGGAGCTGGCATCCCATTTTTCATGGGCAGGAGAGGGAGGGAGAGCCCCGAAGAGCAGCAGTGGCAGAGATAAACCAGGAGACTGCCATGAACACGGAGACAAAGGAGGACACTGTGGTGCCTCTCCCCACTGCTGCGAGGGAGATTCACGCTCCGCAAATTAATTCTGCAGCAGTGTTTAACACATCTTCCTTTGGGGATGAAGGATTTGCCCTGTGTTTCAATGAGACATTCAAAATCACACTCATCACTCTCAGAAATCGCACTCAGTTAAATTGTCACCTCTCAAGCAGTAAAGCATGGCTGCTCAGCCCAGGAGGAGAATGGGGCTGCGGGCCCATGGCAGGGCTGGGCTGGCAGCAGTTGGAAGCAGCAGCACAGGGCCTTGAAACACAAAGTTGAGCAGCTTGAGCCAAGGACTTGAAGTACAGACAGCTCATGGGATGGCCATGGGGCTAGCAGGGAGCTGGGGGATAAAGGGGTAGGTGTGTGGCTGCCAGTACTTGGAGCAGAGGAAAAGAAAAACATCTGGAAAGGGGAAATGGCCAGAGCGCAAGGTTTTCCTTCTTGTGTGGGAAATGCAGACTGGTCAAGCTAAGCCTTCTCTCTGGTCTCATCTTGTATGCTTTCATCTTTTCTGTCTCTTTCCTGCACTTCCTGATAGACAAAAAGATGATAAAATTCAGAGGGAACAAGCAGCTTTGCTGCTCTTGTACATCCTGGACTCCCACAGCCAGCAGAGGAAAAGTGGAACAGACCAGAAGGATCAGCAGATGAAGTGATACCCAAAGACCCAAGTCTACCATGTACCTTGGTGGCCTGCTCCAGTGTCCAGCACACATAAAAAGTGTGAGATGAACAGCCTCAGGAGTGTCTCCTTCAGCACAGAAGGGCAGAGCAGATGCAGTGACAGCACTGGCTGTGCTCTGCTCTTGCTGTAAATCCACTTTGAGCTACAGGGGTGGATCCAAGTCACAAGGCTGGGGTTCTCCACGCCAGTACAACTGGCAGTGGGACAGTAATAAGAGCAATTCCTCATCCACAAGTCTCCAGAACTGCCAGCTGATGAGTGACAACTTCAGTTGCTGCTGACCTGAGGACATCTGATCAAAAATCCAAAAGCCTTTTTTACCTTCTTATTGATCTTGAGATTATTTACATCTGCTTTATGAAAAGGTGTAACTGCATTAAATCGACGATTTGGAAGGTGTGAACCCACTATAAGAGAAAAATGTGGATTTTTAAAAACTCAGCACACCAGCACTTTCCAGGAGGCCCTGGAATACTGTCAAACCTGTGTTCCCCTCCGGATAAGGAGCCAGCAAATTCACTTTTCCATGTGCAGCCAGGTACCTAGAAATCATCATATAAAGGAATTTAAATGTAGATGTGTGATATTTACTGCAAAGCACGACCTGTACACAGACAGGGGAAGGAATGCTTGAGCAGGAGGAGTAAATGACTATCGCAGGCAGAAAACCCACTGCAATTCATGCATCACACAAATGGTTGTGTATATTAAAGCAATGAGGACAAAGGGTATTGATTTAGCACAAGTATCAAGAGTCCCAGGTGCTAAAACCTGAAGAAATACAAACTGTGCTGGGCAGAATAACAACAAAACGAAATGATAAAAGGATATGAGTGTTTGAAAAGACGCGTAGGACGGGCTATAAATTCTAATAATCCATATTTCTCGAAAGCAGCAGCCATTGACTCAAAAACAAAAGAGCAGGCATTGTAATGTAACAAATGTCAGTCGGGATAGCAGCAGGAATTCAATTTGCTCTGGCCATATATCAACTTGAAACTTAATGTAATGGCACATAGTTAAAGCTGCACCCTCACTTAATGGCTATTACCAGTCCTGGGTGGGTTTTCCAGCAAGCATAAAGCAGTGAGTAATTGGCCCCGCTCTGCCTGCATCACTGCTAATGAAAAAAAACATGCTCAAGTCTGGCAGCAGTGGGATAAGGGGAAGGCAGGGAACCCTGGCAGAAGCAGGCGGCACTAGAGCTGCCAAGAGCCTGCTCTGCCAGAATCCCTTGAAAGAGTTTCAGGAGAGACCTCCCAGACTTCAGCTGACCAGCATCTCTTTTGTAGAAGGGTCAGATCCTCAAGGCAGCAGCCTGACATTCTTGTTAGCTTTCTAAGGGAACGGGAAGAAGAGGAGGAGAGACCCTGGCAGTGATCCCTTCCCTAAGCATGGAGTATTTAGGTCTGCTCGGGCAGGGGCTCTGCAGTTGGCCAATTAGAGCCACTGTAATTACTTCTCTTCCGTGACTGACTGCAAACAGTGGAGTTAAACGACAGATTTCCTGCCCCACCGTTACTGTGGCTGCTGGAGTGAAGAAGCAGAAGTGTCAGCATCGCTGAGAATATGCTCTGACCGTATGTTAGAGGCAAGAGACACTGAATGGAGGGCAAGGCAGTGGGGAAGAGGGAGGCAGGATGGATGTGGGACAGAAACCTTCGTAGCACAGAACTGTAGAATCACAGAATGGTTTGGGTTGGAAGGGACCTTAAAGACCATCCAATTCCAGCCCCCTGCCATGGTCAGGGACACTTTTCACTAGATCAGGTTGCTCAGAGCTCCATCCAGCCTAGCCTTGAACACTTCATGGGATGGGGCAGCCACAGCTTCTCTGGGGAGCCTGTTCTGGTGCCTCATCACCCTCACAGGGAAGAATTTTTTCCTAATATCTAATTTAAACCTACTCTCTTTTAGTTTTATTCCATTTCCCCTTGTCCTGTCATGCCGGGCTCTTGTAAAAAAGTCCCTCTCCGACTTTTTTTGCAGCTCCTTCAGGTACTGGAAGGCCGCAATTAGGTCACCCCTGAGCCTTCTCTTCAACAACCTCAATTCTCTCAACTTTTTCACATAGCAGAGGTGCTCCATCCCTCTGATCATGTGGAGGCCTCCTCTGGAGTCACTCCAACAAGTCAATGTCCTTCCTGTGCTGGGAATCCCAATGTGAAGCATCCAAAGCAATCAGGGAGGGCAAAGATGTAAAACTGTCCTAATCACCACACTGCAGATAGGCAGGGCTGTTCCCAATAGGCACATTAGACTTAACCAAGAGTAAAGCTTGCAAAATGTTAACTTTCTAGGGATATGCCACTCCAAATTTCAGGACACAATTTTGGAACAATCAAAAATAAATCAGCCCCTGGGAGAAACTCTCTCAGGTTTGTCATTAAGCCTCACATATGGCAGAAAGGGACTCTGGAAGGTCAGTGCTGTGTGAACCTCCCTGCAGCACAAACACAACCAATTTTATTCCGTATCATGAAATATGGAATTGTGGCCTTTGACTTTGCGCTTTCAATGCTTCTCAGGAGGCTATTTAAATACCTTCCACAGCCTTTTATTAAAGCAATAAAGATACTCAGAGCCTGTGACTCAGCTCTGCCTCCTCCCTTACCACGAACCATACCTAGAACTTGCCAAGATGCCCAGTGGTGGCACGGATTACCCCAAGTAAAATTTGGCAAGCAGTGTTTTGGGTGGCACAACTGGTTTTCATCATGCCCCAATACCACAAGGTATTGGTTGGGTTTCAGCATAGAAGAGCTGCTGAGCTGTGGGAAGCCTGGCACAGGCTCCCTGGGAACATGAGGTGCCTATTTTGCTGACAATTTCCCAGTTTCTATCCCTGGGTGAGGACACAGCCCAAACACCACACCCCAACGGAGAACAAGGTCAAGCAAGAGCCCAGCTCTCAGTTTACCCGTGCCCTTGGTGTTCAGTGCACACAGGAGGTCAGAAGTAGATTTTGGCATTGACCAGACAGCTGATGAGTGCAAAGGGAGCTCTGGAGGCTGTGTGCTCAGAGGAACCAGACCTTCTGAGTGAGAAGCTGGAAGGGGGAAGGCATGTTGTACAAATCCACATTCCACATTAAATCTCATCTTTAAGCCCCAAGTTCCGGTAACAGTATCTGTTTTAATGCCCACAGGCCTTGCTTTCCTCAGTAATCTCAGCCATCAGTCTTCCATGACTGACAACGCCAGGAATGAATCTCTTTTGAAGCTGACAAAACTCACTCTGAACTGATTTTCTCTTGAGCTCTGTTTATCCGAGACCGAGACTGAAGAAAGCAGCTCTGAAGCAATCACAGCCTATATTTACCCCCCAGATCTGCACTGATGCAGCAACAGCCACCAAGTGTGGCCAAGGCCAGTCTTGGCAAGTGCAACACCTGCCAGAAGCAGTCCTGTTCATTTTCTGGCCCCCAGGTCCCTTCCCCTCTGGAGGCCAAGGCTGCGTTGACACGTCTTGGCTGATTCCCAAGAGATGTGGGGCAAGCTGCCTGGCAGAGAGGGGACCCCAGCCTGACTCACAACAAAACAGTTGGAAATATTCTGGGCGTCTGTTTACAGCCCCATAAAGATTTTATGCAGTGCATTTAGCCTCATGTCTCTGCATTCATTGTGTTAAATGCTGAACGTTTTACTTTAATACCACAGTGGCTACAAGCAGGAATACTTAACGTCAGTAAATAAGAAGTAATCACATTTTCCCAGTGAATGGATCAAAAATGGCCACTGGGAGTGTTAACCTTCTGAAGTTGAAAGCCAGGAGCTCTTGCTAGGGTTTCCAGCAAACTATAGACCCTGTGGGGCATCTCCAGGAAAAGAAAATAATTAGAAAAATAATGCCATAAATAATAAAGCTTATGCAGCTTTTAATTGAGGAACTGGTCTGTAGACTGGGCATGGTGCACTCATGCCCAAAAGCCAATATTATACATTCAAATGCAGGCAATGGAGGGAAAGAGGGACAGAAGCAGATGGACTAAGACTCTCTGCATTTGTGAGTAAAATCTACCGGAAAAGCACATTAGAGCTCCTTGGAAACTAGAGCATTTCATGGAGAAACACACGCATGCAGAAGAGGGGCTTCTCAAGTGAGCCCAGATTATTACAACAGACTCTCAGGCATGGTTCCTGCAGATCTCTGACTAGCCCTGTCTGGGCTTTGGGCACACTTCTATCTACCTGGGAACTCCAGGCTCCAGCACCAGCTAAATTACCCTGGATGCAATCACTCCTTCCTTGAGGTGGGCACATGGCCAACTCACAGCACCATGCTGCAGCCTTGGGCCTAGATGTCTGCCGTGAGGAAGGGCTCAGTGTCTCACGAGATAACAGCCTCAGTGTGGCAGTAGATTAGCAATATATTAATTATGTTTGAGCTATCGCAAATGAAATGATGCTTAACAAGTCGTCCTGATGAAGAAGGTCAAAATCTAACTGAATATCTCATGGTTTTACCTTAACTCACCTTGCCGTGTTGAAGCTGCCCAGAGAAGCTGTGGCTGCCCCATCCCTGGAAGTGTCCAAGGCCAGGCTGGACAGGGCTTGGAGCAACCTAGTCTAGAGGAAGGGGGTTTGGACAAATGATCTTTAAAGTCCCTCCTATCCAAACCATTCTATGATAGGTTCACATGAGGTAACATTATATTATATTATTTTCTAAACACTCCTCCACTCCCTGCCTTTGAGCTCTCTATTTCAAACTTCTCATGTAAAATTGGCCCTTCCTTGTTTCTCTCCAACATTTTGTTATTATTCTACCAATCAGAAGACCAATTTAACTCATTTGCATCCTAATTTAACCACACTCTCAATCTGTCACTCAACTGTCAGCTGTAATGTTAGGAAACAACACTTCAACACCTTTCACACCACATCACTCCTAAATAAGCTCTCTTAAGTCTGAACTATTGGCTTCTGTTGGTACCTGGTTGCATCACTCTGGTCTAAATCTAGTCCTTGGCCACAGAAAAGACCCCCATAAAGGGGTCTGATCTCCAGGTTACTCTTTCAAGGGCATCGTGGAGCTGATACCAGTGAGCCTGATGCACATTACAACACAACTTCTTGTCCAGCAGACGAGAAGGGTGGGGTAGGCAGAGACAGCACCTAGTAGAAAATAGTACATGTCCCTACCAAAACCATCCTTCCCAGGTTGTTAGATTCTACAAACACAAAGATACTTATACAAAGCTTCTTCAAGGTTCAAGCTATCAGCTCCCCTGAATTGTTCCTGAGAACTTCACTGTGCAGCTCTGGAAGCAAAGACTGACACAGTTGATTTACAGCTATGTTCTACAGCTTCCCCAGTCACAGAGGGGCTGGGAATTAAGCTGTGGCGATAGAAGGTGGGAAGCTCATTTGCTATCTCCATCTCAGTCTTTTTGTCTCTCTTGATAAATTGCCTACAGGAAAATGGCAACTTTGAAGTTGACAGCCAGACACCAGTGCTGTCCCACAACTGGTGGGCCACTGAAGAACATGACAAGATTTTCGATTTCCTTCCGCAATCAGAGAACTTCCAGAAGACCCTTGATGAGAACACCTCAAGTCTACACAATGGTCCACGAGGTCTCTAACTGCTGCTGCTTGCACAACAGCCCCCAGAATACCTTGCGTGTCTCCTTTTGAAGTTGTGACCTGATTACCATAAGCAACGCACTGCAGATGTACCTCTGCAAGCCCAGAAGCACCAGGGGAAATGAATATATTAGTATTTATCATATTAATGCAGATCAAGCTGGGTATTTGTTCTGACATTTCAGTAATAGCTTTTCCTATTTTTTTTTTTATCAGCAGCTTGTATTTTCTTCTTCTTTAAATAATTCATTGTTACAATAAACTTATTTTAAATTGGGGTCCCTTTTTGACCAAACTAAAACCTTTTTTGGATAGCCAAAGGGGAAAAAAGGTATAAATGAAAACTCCCTCTTTTCTCTCCTCCATTCTTTCACTCCTTTTTTCTCTCTTGTTAAAATCTCTTAATCAAAGTGACAATCTGTCTTTCCTGGGAAGGAAGCTGGCGCCTTTGAACAGTGCTGCTCCGAGAGCTCTGTGCTTTGATGTGGGATTTAACTTCTGCCTTTAGCAATCTCCAGTGTCTGTGCATCATGCACTGTGCCAGCGTGTGCCCATGGTGTGTTTCTGTGTGTCCTTGTGCCCGGACACAGCCTGACCCACCCATGTGGGCAACAAAATTAATAAAATGGGAAGGGGAAACATAGCAAATGCCATGACCACGCAGAAGAGTGATGTGACCCTCATGGAGTTACTACTGAGCACAGCTCAGAGGGTACCTTGTTCTTTGCCTTCCCCCACAGTGACATCATCAAGCACTTCATCTGTTAACATCAGTGCATACAGAACAGCCTGTGACAGGAGGCTGACACCCTGCACAAGGTCAGGTGTGTACTGGGAGCCCCGTTCCCGCAGATAATAGTCCCTGGACCATGGCTACACCCTTCTGGGTGATGGGACACAGTCTGGGATTGTGGTGCTATCATGCTGCTTGCTGTCCTTTCCCTTCCTTTCCTTGGTTGGACTCCAGACTGCCCCTGTTCTAATCACAGTCTCTCTTCTGCTTTGACAATTGTTTCCCTCATCCTTTCTCTAGGCCCTGCTGACCTCAGTAGTGGCTCTGGGGGACAGCGAGGTTTCTACCTTGTCTCTTCTTTGAGGACACAGCACAATCAGCAGATTTGACCTCAGGAAACACAAGCCCAGGCTTGGGCCAATGGACCACCTCAAGAGCCTGTGCCCACCTTGTTTCCATGGGTCACTACTGTCCTGGTGCCTTGGTCACACATTCTGTTGTGGGATGAATGTCACAGAAAGCAAAACCAGAGCAGAACTACTGACATCTTCCCATTTCACATGAGAGAAACTGCCTATCACATAAGGAAGCACCACTTGCTGCTATGATTTTACAGCACTTATTCATCACATAATTCCCCAAGACCTCCACTCTACTCCTGGCAGGTGCCTTCTGGGATTTCACCCAATCCTTCAGGGATCACCTTTCCCATCAGTGTTGGTACCTTTGTCATCCTTAAGAGAAGTTCTTCAGCTGAGTGAATCAGAGCTCTTGGTTTTGTGTACACTGAAGATTTTACAGGTGCTTCTACCTTTCATCCCCAGTGGTTTTCTGTAGCAGCAGGCCAAGTGCACAAATGCTTTACAAAATACTGAACAACACAAACCTCAGAACTACAAATCTCCAAAGCAGCTTCAAGTCAGAGAAAACAAAACCTTGGCAATAACAGAACCCAGCACCGCCTCAAGTTTCTTGTACCAAAAGACAATCCTTAGAGCAAAACTGGCATCCGCTCATAATGCCATCTATCAAGAGTCTGAGGGATTTTGGGAAGTTTAATGTTTCAGGTTTTCCCCACTTTTCTCCTCCTTTAAAAGCTTATACACAAACACACATAGAACTTTCTTCTGCTTTAAGAACAAATACACACAAAGACATATACACAGGAACACATTCATTTTTTCTGGATATTTTCTTTCTTTTATGTGTGTGCCATTCCTCACCTCTTCTCAGTAACAGTGGAATTCTATTGCACATTTCTAGAAGCTGTGGGGATAGCATGGCAGGAAATAAAACTGATTTTCTCCCTACTTGCCTGCTCTGGGAACCTTTGCTAAGCTACTGCAAATTCCTGCACTGCTGGGAAGAGCTCACACCTTGCCCATGGTGACCAAAGAGGAAGATGCCAGAAGAGATCTATCCAATTTCCAGTGTCTGCATTGCAAACAATGAATGATAATCAAGACAGAAAATAATGATAATTACAGAGTAATTGTGCATTTTCAGGCACAATTCCCCAGACCCCATCTAAGCAGTTGCTGCCCCTTTTTGGTTTTTGACAGAGACTCTCTGGCCAATCTGATCTCTGTGCAGGCATGCTTTTCTCATCTCCATGGTACTCTTAGGTTCATCTCCCTCTATTTTGAGAATCTCTGTGTTCTCCTTGGCTTGGATCCTTTCAGTGCCCTCCCAAGGGCATTATCCCATTGAGCATATATTGCTTCCAGAATCTTTTGTTCCCCCACTCCAGATCCCCTTCACTGAATATCTATTCCTGTACATCTTTGATCAGCCAAAACCAAGGGTTATATCCCTTCCATGGAGGAGTGAGGGAACGCAGCAGGTGACAAAAACCAAGGGAGTCTGGAGAGGCCAGTGATGGGCTGCCTACATCCAGGGATTGTGGTAAAGGACACAACATAGGCTTGAGATGGAGACCAAGGACAGACTTCTTGGGGAAGGAGACAGAGAAGGAAGAGACAAAAAGTGGAAAGATAGTGACAGTGAATGGGAAGAACATGAGGAAGATGTTTTACAGTGGACAGGAAGCATTTGTTTCACATGGACCAGGAAGCAGGGAGATCTCCAGGAAGGCTTCCCAGGCATCCATTGTAGCTAAAACACACACGGGAAATTTCCACCCCCAACTTTTGCAATGTTTGATGTGGGAGGTAAAGTCTGACAGAGGTACAGCTCTGAGATAAAACCTTACCACTTCCCTGTCTGTCCTGACCACTATTGTATGGACAGCTAAGTCCATCCCAACACACTCCCCCTCTAAGCCCCTGCCTTCCGGAGGTACGGAGCATCCATCCGCAGCTCCTCTGAGAACCAGCACGCCTACTGAGACACTCTGTGCAGATGTCTGTGCATGGCTTTGGGAAATGGGGCACAAGATGAGGCTGTGCCGAGTTTTGCTGCCGGTGCCAAGCCCATTCCGCCGGTGCTGTCTCAGGTATCAATGATGCAGCTCTGCCATACAGAGTGTACGTGTGCTGCCCAAGAAAAGAGCCAGGAATAGCATCCCTCTGCAGAATCCCTGTGTCATTTCTAGCAGGCAAGCAAAGCAAAAGGATGGGAGGAGCATTTCCAGGCAAAGAACACCTGTGCAGAGAGCCCTGCCAGTCCAAGGGCACCTCTGTTCCTGCTTGGTGCTGCTCCCTAAATCCGTGCCTGCTGGCTGCAGTCACTGTGCTGCGCTTGCCCTCGTTTCACATGCTTCGTCTCCCTCCTGAGATTTGCCACCAGCTTAATAGAGTGCACGTTGGAGAAGGTCCCCCCGCCCCTACCCTCATGCATACCCAATCAGGCCTCCTGATTATGCAAATTAAATACAGTAACATCATCACCGCCAATACACACCACACACACCTTCCCCCCCTCGCGCTTCTACCCCGCCCCACTCCAGCACAAAAAGGGAGGGGGGGTGAAGAAGAGTAACAAACCCTTCATTCATAACCAGAAACATTAATTATATGTAATGATGGGCAGTCAACTCCCTGAAGCATTTGCATAATTACTAATGCTAATGGATTCAGAGTGCCTCTCTCCTTCTCGCGGAGGAAATTTAATTGGAAAATGCATAAAAGCATGAGGAGGGAGGAGGGTGCTCTGAGTGGTCTGAAGTGGCACACACAAGGCATAGGAGCTCTCTGGAAATGGAGGAAGAAACCTGGTCACTCCCTCCCGGCTCGTGTGGCCAACCTGCCTTTTCTTCTCTAGCATCACCCCCATTTCTGGGGAGCAGGCAGAGGAGAGATTGAGGCACAGGATTAGAGAGCATCCAGGTCAGTCATCTTGATCCCAAGGGGATTATAAAAATAAGATTTAATGAAATTAGGAAATTCTCACCCAGGTGCCTCAAAGACAGCAAGTAATAACACATACCACTTGCTTGGCAGGAGGATTCCTTGGGCCCTCTGGCCCCACAAATCTCCAGTAGCTGTGTCTTTCTCTCTTCCCCTACACATGCTGGTGGCTGCTGAACTTCCCTGAGGCAGAACTTGCTGCTTTCTCCCCAGTGCCTCCAGTTACGCTGGCACAGGCCTCGGCTCCCTTCCCAAGCAAAAGCAACCTCGCAGCAACTGTTGCACAACAGCCAGAGCCAGAACCTCTCCATGCCCTCAAGGAATGTTTTTTCCTCCTTCCTGGCAACCTAATAATGGCTAAAGTAGTGTCAAATCGGGGACTGGGCTACCCTCCTGTGGTCTTCTCAGTCCCCAAACTCACTCCCACAGCTCTCCGGGCCAGCGCATCTCTACAGCCAGGATCTGGGAAGGGGTGAACAAGAGTTCATGTGGCCATGTGTTCGTTCTTCCACCTTTTCCTTGCATTTATTCCCCCTCTCTCTGGAGTTTGGCACTGGGTCTGGATCTGTCCTGCAGTCACACACAGTGCACAGGAGGTCAGCTGTGCACCCACTGCCCTTGCCCTCCTCAAGGGGCTGAGTTCCTGAATGGAGGTAAGTTTTGCACTGCACTGCGAGCAGCTGGTGAGGCAGCAGATGGCTGGGAATCTGTAAAAGTTAAAAAAAATTTTTAAAGTGCCACTGTCACAGCCCCAGGTATTGTTCACTTATTCCCAGTGCCACCAGACTCCGAGTGCATATCAAACAGGGTACATGCCCTTGGAATCGTCATCACAGGCAACTGTGCAAAACAGTGACAGAGCCACTCTAATGTCCCCAGCCAGGCGGCTGAAGAGGACACGCTGTGACAATAACAAAGCTCTGCATCATCACAGAGGGACAATCAACCCTTCATCTTGCCCCTTTGCCATCCTTCAGCAGTGGCGCAGCACCCCAAGGGACTGGACACCAGTCATTGCTTTATTGCACTATAAAGCACTGTGCACACCTTTGGCAGTGCATAAATAATGGCAATAATGTGGTCCCTTGAGCAAAGCAGCATTTCATCAGCAAGAAAATTGTCCTCTCTCTCTCCCTCTTAACATTCCAGTGGGTACTGCTGGCAGTGCCTTGCTCTGGGAGGGGTTTGCACATCTGCTTTCCATTGCAACCACCCGTTCAGGGAAGGTCTCGGCTGGTTTTCATCTTTCTCTTGTCAAAAAATTTTGGTTAACTTTTAATACTTGTGAGGACCAGAGCCAGGCAAAAGGCAGCTTTGGCAATGAATCTCTCTAACTCCTGACTTTTCTCAACAGTTACTCCAAGCCTGAGTCCCCATTTTAACACCACCAATAAAACAAAATCCAATTGGCACCCCCACACTCCGGAACCAGTGCCTTAGGCAAGCCTGAGATGGAAAAATGTTTCAACTATCCTTGTCCTCTTTTGTCAGCTCACCAGGGACCTCACTGGAAACCTGCCAAATTCAGTAGAAGCTGCAGGTTTCCAGCACCTCCACAAAACAAATGAACAAAACCCCTCAAGGAGTCCAGCTTATGACATGGACAGCTGAAGGATTGGTGCACACAGAGACAATATTTCTTACTCAGGCATGTTTGAGTGAGTGATTCTTTCTCAGAATATTGTTTTAGCTTTAAGTGATTCAATGATAACAAATTCTGAATTTTACCAGTATACCTTGCTCATTCTAGATCCCCCAAATCCAGGGCAGTTAAACTATTTGCCTTAGGAGAAATCCAAAGTCTAAGCTCTCCGCCTACATTTCCCTTTACTTTGTGGGTTTTTTTTGTTTGGGGGTTTTGATTGGGATTTTTTTAATAATGGTACATTTGGATATATAGACATTTTGCCTGGATTACAGAACACTTTGAAATCTGGTGCACATTTGATCCATTTTCCCAATACAGTAGAAATGGACAGAAACCACGGGGTACATTTTCACTCCCTCCAGCTAATCTCAATGCAAAGAGTAGCCCAGCATTACTTCTTTTAGAAAATATCTTTTTTTTATTCATTTATCACTAGAGAAAGGAGAAGATTGAAACAAAGAGAAAAACTGCAAAAAACCCTACTAAGCAGTGTAACTGCTGATTACATCTTGTCTCAGTCAAGAGTTCAACCTGAACATATCTAAAATTTTAGCAAAGTTAATCTACACATTTCCATTGAGAGAAAAACAAAGCTTTTTAATCGTTGTGTGAAGCCTGCACCAGAGACCAGAAATGAGAACCATGAAGGTAGTTTTGCTCAATGCTACCCCAGAGCTCTGCTCTTGGCTTTGTAACCCTCCTAAAGGCGAGAAAGAAAAATTCTGCAGGAGTTTACTAAGACAATATGAAAAGCAAACAACTGCCACAGCAAGTATTATTTCATTTTATTGCACGGATTTAATGCTGTCGTGCAAAATGGGTTTGAGGGCTCTCAAACTTTTTAAATGAAGGCTGCCCCAGAGCCCTGTGACAATATTTGCCCAGTCTCAGCTGCCTCTGCATGGAGGGAAGCTCCATCCCTGTGCCAGGAATTCCTGCCTGTTCCCAGTGCAGCAGGAGAGCTGCCGGTGGCACAGCTGAAATAATGAGCTCTCTTATAGCTCAGGATGAGAAATGGACAGGAGTTTTTGGGGACAAAAGGGAGGAAGATTTCCTCAAAAGCCAGCACAGGCCCTCCCTCCAATCCTGCAGAGAGGATAGAGCCTGAGAATGAAGAAAATCAATGAGTACAAGTTGAAGGACTGGAACTGACTGAGAAAGGTACTTCAAATGCTCACTCCCCCAGAGACGGTGTGGAGTGACTCAGGCTGCTTTGCAAAGCCTGCTTCATTTCTCCAGATTTCCTTGTTGTTTGAGATCAAGGGCTGGGTAAGTGATCTCAAACAGCAGTAGTTCATATTTGTACAATATCCTTAAGACCAATAGACCCTAAAAGTCTTCACAGATTTCATACAGAAGTCACCTCAACTATCACAGCAAGACTTTTAAAAGATAAATTCACCCAGATTATCATATTTTCTGAGCCTGTTGATCTCTAAATATTATTTTTGCCCCTATATTTACCATGGTCTGAATCCCAAGTCTCACTATCTGGAGGATTGCTGGTCCATGAACCAGAATAACCCAGAACAAAAAAAAACAGAGATCTATAATAAAAAATTAATCTGAGAATTATTTCCTTCCCTTTATCTTGCTCGGGTAACAACCTCAATGGCACTGCCAGCAGCACTACAGCAATAACTCAAGACAGATCTCCTGAAGATTTGGTGTTTTCTAAACCGAGTGGAGAAATTATTTTGCATGAATCATTGAAGGTACCTGTAATTGTCACAAGACTCATGATAGGTTTTGCAGAAGTTTCTCTGTTCCTTGTGGTGGACTCAGATGAGAGACAGCACACAAACAAAACCTTGTAAAGGTTAGAACAGAACATTTCTGAAATGGATTATTGCCTGCAAATACAGAGTAACAAAGTGGCTTCTGTGAAACCACAAAGGCACACAACATCACTATTTAGTTGCTTGCACAGATCTCTTGAATCAGTAGCAAATTAAATAACGTTGTTCCTACAAGATTAACTCATAGCTAAAATGCTGCATCTTCATAAGACAAAATCTTTGTCTATTGACAAAAATATATTAACTTTTACAGTACAGGAAATAAAGACATTCTAGAGAAGGACAGTTTTATTTGCTGTCTCTGATGCTACAACTTTGAAAATATAAAAGTATTTTCAATAATCATTTATAACTCCAAAGCTGGATTGGAAGCAACCCATTGTCTTCATGATGACTTTGCAAGCAGCGCTGAAACTTCATTTGGAATATTTTTAGAAGTTAAAGATTTACTGTAATGCAATTATTTCAATATTGGCAAAGTGTCTCCACTTGTAACTGGTAATGTTCATTTGTACATGGAGATGTAATTCCCAAGGCTAATGGAATACAGGAATATATCATATAGCAAGTATCCCATGGATATATCATCCTTTGATCAAGGAGGCTGCATTGCAAAGTTTTAAATCTTTTTTAACTTGCCTCCCAAAGTGATTCAGCTTTCCCACAGGGCCCTTGCACGTGCTACATTTGAAAAGGGGTTTTTTTAATGTTCTTAAGCTGCTGGGAGTGACTTTGGTGCAGGGGAAGAGAATCAGATTGTTCAGCAGCAATTTTTAAGCTCTTTCAGGCTGTCCAACACAGGAAGGCACTTCCAGTACTCCACACTAAGGGTCCTTTCACAGCATGCTAAAAGCTTTTTAATGATAGAGCTTTTAAAATTAAAACAATGGCAAAACACATTAAAGCTAAGTTACAAAAGGGAGTTGAAGAGAAATTATTTGACCATAATGGCAACTTTAATCTCAGAACACACTGTATCCAAAAAAAAGGAAAGGAATTGCATTCAGCATTATGCATTAGCTCTCAAATGTCTGCCTTCACATTTCAATTAATTCTAGAGCCTTAATCCAATTCAGCCACTGATAAAAACTGTTTACTTCTCAGGAAATCATGAACATTACAACTCCAAGGCCAAAATTTTACAAAAAGCTCTGTGGAGAGGTACCTTGACCACAGCACATACTGAGAGCGAGCTGAAAACATGAGCACAGGCTTCGAAAATCCTACAGTCACAGCTGGCCAAAGTTCTTTGAACTCTGGGTCTCCAATTCTAGTGGTGCACCTCATGTCCTTCCCTTTGCAGCAACAGAAATAACATCATCTTTGAGAAACGAGCTAGGGTAGATTGCAGAAATAGTGACTCCGTTAAGGCAGAGTTTCAAATTAAAGTCAATTTCAATTATACATGTAAAGAGTTTTGTGAAATCATTTCAAAAAACAAAGTTATGTTGAAATGCATTGGGACTGCTAATAAGTATTTTATTTTAGATAAAAATTGACACTTAGGAAAATTGAATTTTGTACTTTCAGGCAATGGAAAAGCAGACTAGAAATGTTAAGGAAAATAGTTCTTTAAAATATCATTTAAAACAATTACCTAAGCAAGGTAGTTGTGCTAATTCTGTGATACTAGGGCCCCAACTGTGTCTAGTTTCCAATCAATGACAGACAAAACTATTGTACAGCATTTCCTCAGCCAAACAGAGCAGAGGACCTTTACACTGCACAGGATTTCAGCTCCAGAGAAGCCATTTCCACACCCTCAAATACAGCAGAGACACAGCCCAGGGAACTTTCCTGACCTGGCAAAATGGAATTAGTGGGAAGATCACCTTTCCTCCAGGCCTCCTCAGACCATTCAGGCAGAAGGAAGCTCTGTAGGACAGTTATTTTTCTGGTGGACTCCACTTTCATCACTCGTGGTTCCCATCACAGGTGAACCTGTGCACACTGGAGTGGTTTTAAACCACGTATTTTATCATAACATTTCAACATTTTGCAACAACACTTTAAACATTTGCTTTGATGCAAAATTTGAGGTTTTTAGCTGCTTCTGAACATCAAGGCCCACACAACTAAGCACACCAGCCACAAGACTGTGCTCTTCATCAACCTGAAATCAGAACAATCGATGTCCTTTCTATTTCGCAAGTACCGCAGGTTTGTGTAACAGTCAAAACCAGTGAGAGTCAAAGTACAAGCACTACCAACCTCTGCCAGCTTGTTGAAGGCTCTGTCCTTGAGCTGCTTAGAGCTCTGC
The DNA here is from genome assembly GCF_017639235.1 of Corvus kubaryi. Classification (NCBI taxonomy): domain Eukaryota; kingdom Metazoa; phylum Chordata; class Aves; order Passeriformes; family Corvidae; genus Corvus; species Corvus kubaryi. Next base: position 505,567 of record NW_024581047.1, read on the forward strand.
AATCCAGCTGAGCTGCACACTGGAGCTGCTGTTTGCTCGCAGTGCCTTTATTCCAGCACCCAAAACTCCTCACAGATGTGCTCGGACCAGGAGGTCACGTGCAAATCCAGTCCACAGCCCAGAACTGCACCCAGGCTCACAAACACAAAGGCAGCATTCTCACAGCTGCCTTCCTTAACGAGGAGCCTGGGTTAAATGCTGAAATAAAACCTGGGAAATCTGTATTCCAGGCATGATTCCACCACAGGCTCCCTGTGTGACCTTCGGCAGGTCATTTAAGCTCTAAGTAAAAATAAGACTGATAACACTTCTCCTATCTGCCTTGCCTATTTAGACCTTAAGCTCCTCAGACAGAGACTGTCTCTCACATGCACTGAGCCTGTAACAGTTGGGGCCTCTCATGGTAATTATCTGCCTTACAGCAGTTAACAGCAACAATGCATGCAGCAGTGACTTCGACAGGGATGCACTACCCCAAAAACATTGCAAAGGGAAATAAGTACAAAGCAGGAGGTTGTGGGTGAGCAGAACAGGGATATTATCGAATGCAAACATATATTTGAGCTCTGTGATCAAACTGGAAGGCAGGTTTTGGGCTGTAACGAAAGAAATCATGTTATTACCCACTTGCACAGCCTGACAGCACAGCCCCATGCCAAATGCATGAAAGCTTTCCCTTTCTATTATGCTTGGGGGCTGTGAGGGAAACTCATTTTTTCTTCTTTTCATAAATAAAACCATTAATGACTAGCAGTCTGGAAAGGCAAAATCTTGCAGGGGGGAGCTGCTCTCATGTTTTATCAATGAGGAAGCAGAGCACTGGGCATCACAATTTGTCTGTCTGCCTGTTTTCATTATCTTTTTAATGTTAACATTAAAGTCTTCTGGAGACTGTATTTAAAAAACCTGGTGTCAAATGACTATTTGAATAGAGATGAAATGCACCTTTGAGAATAGCAGGTAATAGCAAGGCTTTGCTTCTGCCTGTGGGCTGAGAAATTTGTTGTAATGTCAATGCTGAGGGCTGCTGAAAAATTCTTTCCTGTTCCAGGTTCTCTGTGTTGTCTTGTCTCCTTCCACCTTTGTTCAACAGCAACCAACAGAGAGCTGGGGGCCACAGGATCCCAAACTGCAGCACTTTCTGGCTAAGAATGACCATGAGATGCAGCTGCTCTGACTCACTCAAGGCTGTGAGTGCTGCCCCAACCCCTCACAAGCTGCTTCCAGGTTACCATCCCAGTTCATCCACTGGGAGCTCGAGTGCTCAGGGATGCTCCAAATAAAAGGGAGCTGCAGAGGTAAAAACAGGTCTACTTTTATACCCCCTTCTTATGCCATACAAAGCAGAGCCTGAAACCCTTAGGCCAGCTTTTGTTTTGTTGATTTTTTTAACTTTATTCGGTTGTTTTCATTCTTGCTCAGGGTTTTTTTATTGGACATTCAAGTCTTGTCAATCCTGTTTCTCTGGAAGATTTTGTGGATGGGTAGAGAACTAATAGGCTTAGGATATCAGAGGAACCAATAAATTGCAAGAGCCCTACAAAAATCACAAATAGATTTTTATCTGAAATGAGGCAGTTGCTTTAAGGGTACCACAAAGATGCATTTTACTAATGCAACAAATGTTCAGGCCAGCTTTTGCTTAGCAGGACATGCAGACTGTTTAGGAAATTTGCTTCACAGCCCACCCAAAAACACTGAGGCAAGTGCAAAGCCCATGCACATGTGCTTATGTGCACATACACACAGGGATTTTTAAAAAGGAGTAAGAAACTTTCTGCGAATTCCTCTGCTCCTCTTACTGGTTTCTGACAGGCTCTCCCCAATTTCACCAGTGCATCCTGTGCAAGAGCAGCTGATAATTATCCTCTATTGGGCATCAAAACCAGAAATGATGGGTGAGATCACTTATGCCACATGCCCATTTTTCATACACACATATACGTTGCTTATGACACAATTCAGTCCTTCTGTCACTGCTCTGCTACAGAAATACTGGCAATAGGGAGCAATTATCTGCTTGTGCCCTTCTGTCCGTCCTGATGGAGATGGAAAAAAACATGGAAAAGAGTGAAAAAGATTTACCAAACTCTCTGAAGCAAACCTGCCACCTCTGAGCCTCCTGAAGCAGTTATTCCTACATGTGTAGTATACAGATGAAGGAAGCTATTTGATTCCAAAATCAAAAACCCGATAAACTCTAAGGAAAGGTAAAAACATCAGAGCCCAGAAAGTGGACCATTAGCTAACTGTGAGTGACAAGATGACTTCATTCCTGTGTTTCTTCCTTGCCTTCTTCATGAAGGCCCATCTACAGACCCAATTCCTATCCAGGAGCAAGGGTGGAGGTTGGACTCCCACCCGACTCCACAGAGGAGCCAGCTGGTTATGGGGGAGCCCGATTCCTTGTGGAATCTGTGATTAAAGATGCTGTACCCCAACTGCACTCGGGCAGGTGCTTATGTGCACAGAGAACTCATTAAGTTGATAGTAAAACTGAAAAGGAAATCATTGGGATCTAAAGTGCAGGACTAAAGATGAGCACAGTCCCCAGTGTGCTCCTGAATCAGGGCCAGGATAAGCAAAGAGCAGAGAAAAGGGAATTATTTCAGCTTTTTTCCCTTCTGGATGCTCCATATGCTCCAGCCAGCTGTTCTGGGTTTGTTCATACTCATTACAGTGGGTATGTGTGACAGACTCTACCTCCCTTCAGAGTGACTCAATCATACAGGGTCTCAAATGGTTTGCTTGAGGTTTTAACGCAGGTTGTGTCCCCCCCAGAGCTCCACATCCCCCATCTCTCCTCCCATCTAAATCCAATGGCTCTAACAAGTCCCACCTTGATAGGTGTGCTTAGAGGAAGGTTGGGTGACTGTTCTGTCTGTTCAGCCAGAGTTTCCTCCTTTACCCACTGCACATCTGCCATCTTATATACATTTTGGCTACCAGAGGGAACATACTTCACTAAAACAACAAGCAAACTTGTTTTGGGGAAGTCAAATTTATAGCTAAGAAGCTGTTCTGAGGAACAAATTCAAAGGCTTGGAGCTTTCATGGCCCCAGAGCCTGACGTGCTCACCAACGCCCAGAAGCATTCCCAGGTAGTTCTGCCTCCACCACTCCAGCCATGTCACTGTCCTCCGTGAGTCCCCAGCTCCCCACAGGATCCCAGAAGGAGCAGAGGCCCAATCAATAACCCAGCATAAGCTTTCCACAGCACAAGGCCAAACTCTGAGCTCTGGGCTGAGGAGGACCTTAAACATACAACAGTGGTTGGCACATCCCAGGATCAGACCCATCATTTATTCCTCTTGTCCCCCCTTAGCAGGCAGCCCCTCTGCTAAGAAGAGTCTTTGGGGTTTAGTATTCTGTCATTTCTTCCAGAAACTGCTGTGCCACTCACCCACAGGGGGTCTGAAACATGATGACAGGAGAATTTGGCTGTTTTCCTGCTACTGTCCCAAACAATCATGTCTCCAAAATGCTTGCAGCCTTCTCAGAGCCTTTCTTTTCTTATTACTTCACCCATTCAAACACCAGAAATCCCTTCCTCATCGTTTTTTCCAGTAGATTTCCCTTCCAGTGGCTCAGAGTGGATCCTCCCACTGTTCCCCCACATGTTGTCTCTCAGCTTTAATCAAAGTCACTTCCTTATTTCCCATCTGATTACCCAAGCGTTTGCCTGGCCCTCAGCCACCCTCAGAGCTGGCATAAGCAGGTGCATCTCTGACAAAGTGACATCAATCTGTGTGCACCCTGAATTGGAGTTGTCCTCCTGATGGAGACCTCTTGATCCCAAGCATTTCTGAAAGCACAGTTGCATGGTTTGCACATGTGACTGAAGCACAGGAGAGGAGGCAGTTCTTGCCTCTTTAACCAAGGATCACCAAATGAAGAATCTGCCTCATTCTGTACACCTTCTCCCTCTTCTGCACTCTTTTCAGCTTGGGTGTTGAGTCAGAGGGACTGATGAGGCTGTTGAGAGCTCCTGTGATGTCAGCAGAGCCTTCATTTACACTTCTCACAACCAAATCAGTCTTTGTGCTCTCCCTTGTTGTCCCGTTACGATGTTCTCCCATTTGAGTCCCTTCCCAGCCCAAAGGGTACGGTGCTCCCTTCAGCTCCTGGCAAAGGTGTCAACCACACAACAAATATCTGATTTTTCTGCACCACTCTTGCTACAGCACTACACAGACGGTGGAGACAGTCAGACACAGCCTGTCCTTGCACCTACAGCTTGTACCTGGCAGGAGGCACCTGTGACTGCACTGTTGCAGTAACTGTAACCCAATGAGAAGGGGAAATGAACTGATTCTCCTTTCTAGCCTGGTTCCCAGCTGACTGGAAGAAATGCCTGTCTGCAGATTCATCTTCTGGGAACTCCCAGAGTCCCGGAGCACACGCAGATACAAACCAGAGCCTGGTTTTTAGAAGATATATTTGTGCCAGAAGCCTTGAAAGTATTTCTAAGCTACAAGCAACACTCTGCTGACTCACATTTCCACTGAAAGCCATTCAGTTTTCAGAAGCATCAATGATATCTACCCAGGGACCTTCAGCTCTATGAGTTATTATGTTTGCTTTACTAGAGAAGCCAACACAAAAATCCTGTGTTTTGGACACCAACAGGATTTGAGCAGTGGAACTCCTTGTTTCAGGGGGCTGGATGCTATAAATTCTAGTAAGTTGAAAGAGCAAGTTAATGAATTCAAGGGAGAAAACCCCATCTAGAGCTACTGAATGTAGAAAATGACATTTGGCTAAGATAGTAGTAAATTTCTGGAGATGGAGAGTATATTAAGAGGTGTCACTACATGCTTATCCTGTTCCTACATTCGTCCTCAGGCATCCACTATTTACCACTGCAGGAGAAAGAACACTTGGCTAGATGGATGCTCTTATTTAGGCTAATGCAAGCAAAGCACCCTTGAATACACCTGTACACCTGAACTCACAAAACACAAACCCTCACAAGCCTGTCCACCATCACCGCATTGCACCAGGACTACAACAAAGAACCACAGTCTCATGATGAATGATTTGCCTCTTGATTCACTTCAGAGAGAGCTCCTGTCTGGGGTTAGAGACCTGCATTTACCTCTATTACCTTAAACACCCAAGGGAGTACAGGAGAATAGTCATCCCAAGCTCATTTTACAACCACCCAGAGTGGAGGGCATGGCCAGAAGGCAAGTGGCCTCAGACGAGCTGATTTCTCTCTCTCCCTGAGAGCAGTGGCTGTGATACCAGCACCAACACACACAGCTGCACTCTTAGTTTATCTGCATTCCTCAGCTTGGATGGGATGAATCCCAACTTCAACAATATACACAGAGAACAGAACCTGCACCTCATTGCCTTGTATGATGAAGTAATGCACTGCTGGAGGCTCAGTCTCCCATCAAAATTGTTTTTGAGGAATTACAGACAGCATCTCTATGACCAGCCTGAGAAGGGTTGTTCTCAAACACTCCTGTGTCTTGGGCCACTGCAGGCAAGTTACCTGATCAGAATCACCCCTGCTTTTGACCAAAGGAAAAGCAAACAACACCACAGTCTCACTGTCATTCTAGGGAGAAGGATGTGCAAAGAAGGCCTCCCAAGGTCATGGCTGAGAAAGCACATCCGCAGCTGCAGCTGTCAGGCTCTGCCAAGATGCCTTTGCTCAGGAGGTCTCTGGGAAATAAAGGACATCACTGAGCACAGGGACTAGGTATGGACAGCATGTTTCAGGCTCCTGTAACCTGGGCACAGAGAATAAGGCCCACCTGCTCATTCCCTGCACACAGAGCTGTGCACCATCCCTTCAGATTCAGGCAATTCAGCCCTCATGCTGGAAAAACAAAGGGAGGTGCTGAAGGCCAGCACTTCTCCTTTTTTCCTTGACAGCTCTGAAACACCAAATATACCACAGCATCTGGCTAAGCAGCCTGGCGTATGCTGTCACTCCCTTGCCAGGGAGACTGACTGACAGATTAGATCAGACACACAGATAATGGGCTGGGACATCTTGAAGCCCCATCTCAAGATGATTCCTGTTTACAGCATTAATCTCCAGTGACAGAGGGCCCCCCAACATGCAGAAACCAGCTGTGCAGCACTGTAAGTAGGACATCATGTCACACATGCTAAGGGGAGCATGAGGGACTTCTGAGGTGCCTTGGTGCATGCTAGCACAGAACACCCCAGTAAGAAACTCTGCCACTGATACGAGGAAAGGCTGAAATGGCTGTTGTGAACAGTGAAGTAGAACAGAGAAGCCCCAGGATACAGACGGGAGGGTTGAAGTCTCCCAAAAGACAGCCTGTATGTAACCCATCGCTAAGCTTCCTATCAGTAGATGTAGATCAGCACTTTCCTGTCACTGGGAGATCTCAGATCTCTAAAATGAATGCCAAAGAGCAGCCACAAAATTAAACCTTGATCAGGGAGGGTCGATTCCCACACCGCCCACGCTGCACGTGCAGTGATCCATCAGCCCTGTCGCTCATGGCCTGGCTGCAGCCACAGCCTCTCCCTCCACGTTCCAGGTGACCTCTGCCTGATCTCCACTTCAAATGCTCCATCTCTTGCCCCTCTGTCTTCCCTGGCGGCACATCTACCCTCTGCTTCTGCCACAGAGCTATGAATCATAACAGAATAATAAGCTCGTTTATGAGCTGCACACAAGCCCAAAGGACCAAAGAGCGGAATAAATTGCTACAAAGCCCTCTAAGCCGATTTATTCATTCAACAGTTTCTTGCTTTGACTCCAGCCTCCTCTAACCGGTGTCCAAACATTGTGGTAGTACAACAGGAAAAACAGCAACCTTCTTTCAAGAGGTTCATTACTTTTGTCTTTTCGAGATCAAGAGATGAACTGACTTGTACAGGATTTGAAGCCCGGCATGCCAGCTGAATGCATCACTGCTCTGGCTGACTCCCAGGCTTGCAGTGAGGCCTGCAGCCGTGGGTAATATGTAAATGAACTGCTAACACAGGCTTACAGCACACAGCCTGGCCAGGGAAAGATACTGCCTCAACTCCAGGGCCCTGCTGTCCTCAGGATAGTGGATGAGGATTTAATCATGGGCCTCTCTTGGGGCAGAAAGACTTCCAAAGTTGAACACTGCTGTTTGCTGACTGGTGGTACAATATAGTGTCAATAAAGGGGGTTTTGCCCTTCTGTCACACCAAGGATCACAACACTGAGCAGATACCAGTCCCCCCAGGTAGAGCTGCATCCATCTGATAGCTGAGAATCACTCACCATGTGTCACAAATAGGAAGCAGAGGCAAGGCAGGTTGAACATACCAATTCAAGTTTGTCTTTCTAGGCAGGTACAGAGCTGGGATAGAAATCTTCAGATCCCTCCTTCCTGTCCCTCACCCTCTTAGCTCCCCTTTCACCTTCTCCCCAAACCTTCATGCCAGAAGCTCAAGTCAGCTTGTCGTTTTTTGCCAGGCCTGTCTGTTTTTCAGGCTTACCCATTCCTGGGCTTTCTCACCCCAGCCTCCCCAGGATGCTGGCAGGAAAGTTGTACTTCTGTAGCTTTTTCAACTTTGTCACAGCTCAGGTGCAGAGAATAAGCAGAACTTGTGGTCACACAGGATTTCCCCTTTGAGCAGCCACTCACAGAAATCCAGGTAAGTATCCAAGCCTGGAGCTGCTCCTTCTCAACCTCATCTCAGAAAGTGTGATCTACTATGACACACAACCCAGCAATTAGAGATCCCAGACCTGTTTCTCTATCTGCCCTTGAATTACCTGAATGGCTCAGGTAAAAAGGTGTTCTCTCTTGTAATAAATGCTTGCAATTATTCCATAAACTCCTTTTTTTTTTTAGGAGGGTGAGAAAAACTGTGCAATGACTCAATAATTCAGCCCAGTGGAACATTCATCTGGGATACACGAAAGGGTCAGGGTCCCATGGCAGACTCCACTGCTGCTCCCTAAGCCTATCTGTGACTGCCAGGTGCTACATGAATGCAGAATATGGCTCTCTTATAGATGATTTGGACAGGAACTATGAGGGGAGAAGCAGCAGGGCACAGCTATAAGAGAAGTAAGCACAAGGTGGCATCTATTAGCAAGCATCCAATTTAGTGACTACCCATAAACCAGGCAGTATGAGTAAGAGACATTAATGGATCTCTCACAGGCCTTTGCTATTACTTTCTCACAAGAGCATCACAGCAAAAAGGAAATCTTAAGAGTAAGCTGAGTCTCTTGATTCATTACTTCCTCTGAAGTCCTAAAAGCCCCATAGCGAGACAGAAAGCACCAAAACAACCTGCAAGCAGCTTTTCCCTGATCCAGAGGATTTTTACCCTTTGGGAGGTAGTTGGCCATTTTTACTGATGTCCTTCATGCCAAATCCACAAGATTTTCTGAAATTCTGCTGCAGAACAGTTGGCTTTCCAGCTGTGCTGCCTTCATGCTGAGAGTATCCCTAATTTATCTCTGTGGGAATCAGAGGAGCCAAGAGAAAGGAGTCCAGTTCTTGTTCAAATGAATCCCCCCTTGCTTTCAAAAGAGCCCGGAATCTCTCAGTTGGCATTTTTGTCCATGACTGAACACTGGTGGAAGGTGCAATACATGGCTTAAAGGAACAGCTCACTATCAACACATAAACAACTGCCAGGCTCACATTGCCTCTGCTTTGCAGGAGGACTCTGGGCTTTGAAAGGCTTTTACAACTTTCTGTCCTCTACATAATTAAAAAGTGATTATTTTTGCGACACAGGATGGAATCATGTTCAACATCCTGTTGATATCAAGAAGCTAAAGCAGGGGAGAGAGGCACATTTTGCAACTAGAGGATAAATGGCCTTCAAAAATTGGTGGAGGAGGAACAGAAATTGCAAGGAAAGGAGAGGCTGTTCAGTTCCTGTAGGGGTGCAAATTTTGGCAAAGTACTTGCTTCAAGATCAGGGTTGAGGTCCATTTAGCAGAGCAGTGGGGGAGAACCTGAAAACCAAATTAGTAAAGACAATGAGTTCTTCCCTGCGCGCTCCGTGCAGGCTCAACTCAGCACCCATTGCAGCTATTGGAAATCTTCCAAATGACTGCACTGACCCTCAAAGCCTGCCAGCAAGGCATGGGCTAGGAACCACTAGCAGCAGCTGTCCAGGGCCCAACCAAACCTGGAGTCTCTGAAGGGATCCCCCAGGATCCCTACAGGAATCTCTTCAGCTCTGTGGGGAACAGGCCAAAGCCTTCTGCTGGAGTGCGGGCGAAGCTGCTGATCAAGACAGGAAACTGAAAAAAGCAGGCTGACCTCTCTGACTGCATGACTGGCCATTGTCTTTAGGAAGGACAATACCACATCTTTCTTGCAAAGACGAAGAGCAACTTGCTTGGCAGTTCAGGGAGCAGCAGTGGAGGCTGTTATGGCGTAACACGAGCCACAGCTCACGTCTGTCCCATGCTGCCACCCAGCCAGGCACACATTATCCCAGCACTGTGCTAATGTAGGCTCAACAATGCCTGAGCTGCCCACAGAACAGGCAGAGCCCACTTGTGCTGCCTGTGAGAGCTCCTGCAGCAGTGCCACTACTTGCATGTGAAACAGCCAATTTAAATTTGGCCCTTGCCTGTTTTCAAGAACAGCAGCCTCAGAGCGATCACACTGTACATACAAAAATGTTCCCTTTTTTTTATTTTTTTTTTAAAGCAGCTCTGGCACTGATTTCAAAGTCATGCAGGTAGTGTGGTGCTTTCAAGAATCCCTTGGATTCAAGAATCAAGAACCTGAATGTTTTGGGACACTTATTAAGAGCCCAGAAAATGCTTTTGAACAAGGGACTCAGCCCCTTGAAGACATTTTGTTACTGTGGATCCTATAGCTGGATGGCTTCAAACTGGTTCCATAACACAGAGATTGATTCAACACCTCACTGTATTCAGTTTAGACATTTTTTGCTCATTTTCACAGGCAAAATAACCACTTAAATTTGACTTTGCATCAATAAATTGCCCAAGATAATAGGATAGATGAAAAGAAGAGCTGACTAGCAGGAAAACATAATAGAAAGGTGCTTGACTGTGTGAGTCAGTTCTGGCCTGTGTGTCAGCGGCACAATTAGTCCTCCCCTTGCAGGCCACATGGTTTGGTGTTGTATTTGACAGACAAATCAATCCTCCCCTTCTTCTAAGCACTGTCTAATGAATAAATCAACAAGGTCACTGGTGCTGCTGCTTCGCCCTTTCCCTGCCAGGCGGCTGGAGCTGGACCTGCTGCCTGGCTCCATCTGCTGTGCTTCCAACAGGATCCAAGTGTCCTGGGGAGCAAGATGGAACAGTTAAAATACACAACTGGACAGCAAAAGTCCCTGGGTTTACTCCTGACTAGTGTGTTGTCTTGGACAAGTCACACCGACCCTTAGGCCAAACAATGCATTCGCTCAACAGACCTTGTGAGCCAGCTGGGGAAGAGGGGGAAATCAAGGAACAGTGCAGAAAGAAGTACCAAAGGACTGTCACTGGCTGGCGTGGGAGCTGCCATGCAGCAGTCAGGGGGGCAGGAGGACATACTGCAACCAACCCAGCCCACCTCAGCCCAGCCCCCTCCTGCCTGGCACAGCCCTGGCATAGCAGGCCCGGGGCTTTGCTGGAGAGCCCTCAATGGTTGCACTATAAACAAATTGCTATGATGAACTGGTCTTGTACGTGCAAAGGGGCCTCGAGCTAGTTGATGCAGTAATAACAACAATAGCAGTCATTTACTCAGCACCAAGTATGTATCAAGTGTTTGCAAAACACACTGGCAGATGAGGCTCATGTCCCAGAGCGCTAACTCTGAATGGAGAAGAGGGAGAGATGGGAAAACACACACAAGGGAACGGGTGAGAATGGCAGCATGTCTGAGGTCTGCAAGCAAAGCTTCTGGCAGACCTGTTACAAGCCTGCTGCCCAGCCCTACCCAGCTGTGCTTGTTATTTTTGTTTTACCCAAGGCTGTTCCCATGACGGATTGGCCCCAGAACTCCATACAAGGCCATCATCCCTTCCATTGCTCTCCCAAGTAAAGTATTTCCCACCTCTCCTCTAGCTCCTTCACTCACACATCTGCCTCCATTTAGCACCTCTGAAATTCCAGCAGACCAACAAATAACACAGGACCAAAATGTTTTTGGGGGCCCACAGAAAGTGCTTCCCTCAGCCTGAGCCATAGCTTGGGGTAAGAGGTGAACACGATTTCTGTGGCAGCCACAGGAGTGATTGGGAAAAGGGATGCGAAGGAAGAGCCAGCGGAGAAGGCAGAAGCAAGTGCTGAAGGGGAAAGGGGTGACACAAAACTCACTAGGCCTGAAGTAAAGTGAGGAGAGTGTCATGCTTGTGGACTTCTGACCTTGTGGAGTGGATTCCTTGAGAGAAGAGCACATATCCCCTGCCAGGCCGTGGGCAGCAGTCAGTCAGACATAGGAGAAGCGTGCCTGAGCTGGAAAATGCCCGAGGGCTCCGTGTGACACGACTCCCACCCTCAAAGGGAGGCATTTTCTCATTCATACCCTTTCCCTCATTGCCCCTGACACTGCCAGTCAGTCCCCAGCCCCACCCTGCCCAACACTGGCTGCTCTCCTCCCCAACCTGCTTCCACCCTCCCTTTTCCCTGACAAGCTGACAGGCTGCTTCCAGCACCCAGGGAGCTTTTCCCCTTTCCTAGGCAATGAAGTCCCTGGAGAAAGGCCCTGCCTTCCCTCTGTTAGCTCTGAGAGCCTGTGATGCCATGGGAGCCAGTGGCTGCTCCATCCCTAGCTGTCACCCACACATCCATATGATTTGTGGATGTGCTGGCACACAAACACTTAGGAGAGCTGTAGGAAACTCGTGCAGGGATAACCCAGCAGCCTGGCACAGCAGGAGAGCCCTGAATACAAACAGCTGTGAGGAAAAAAAAAAAAGAAAGTAAAACAGAAGGAAGAGCAGAGGCAGGAGGAAGAGACAATGTGGACTTGCAGGAGGAACACAGGAGTGAAGCAGTGCACCTCAGTGCAGGGCAAAGGATGCAGCAGGAAAGAAGCAAGAGGCTGATGAAATCTTTGGAGAAATGATCTCTAAATCAGTCCCATTTCCTTGATATTAAAATGAGAATGAGTTACCTACCACTAACTTTGGCTCCTAGAATGGGCCAGGAAACCCTGGTCCTGAGAGAACATTGTGGCCTGGAGAAGTGTTTGTGTCTTCACCAGACCAACTTGCCCACCAAAGGGAAAGGAGATACTCCTAGGAAAAACACCAGAACAAACCCTCTGCCTTAGCTGGGCTAGCCAGAGCAAATCTCTAATATTCTCCCTGAGGCATTCATTCAAAGTTCCATTTAGATATGAAGCAAGAAGAGGAACGCTGCAATGCCTTCTTTGTCATGCAGCACACTGAAACCACTTCTGCTTGAGCCCAAAAGCTCTCTGAACAGCTGACTGCCCTCACTGGCTGTTAGCCACAACATCAAGGAAAGGCCCTGCCAGCTGCAGAAGAGAGAATGCCCATACAGTAATGAAAGATGACTAACTGTTAGGCCATTGGTACAGTTATTAATTACAAATACAGCTTTCTGCCATGCAGGCATTCTAGTAATCATGTAAACAACAAGTTCAACTGCCTCTTTCCATCAAATTGATGGAATAAGAAGAAGGCAGTCCTCTGGGCTAGTATGAATCACCAAAATGCAGCCACCCCCAGGGTGGGATGCAACTGTGTGCAGTGACAGCACCTAATCTATAAAGGCACAAACAAGCATGACTGTACCAGCCAAAACAGGAGACAGAAGTGAAACAAGGCAGAGAGTGCCAAAATTCCTCCCTGCCACAACTTTCCTAAAATTAGAGGAGAGAAACCAAAAGCAGGTCTCTTGTAATTAACCCTGCCTCTGGCCTTGATGCACAGTGACCCTTCCTTAGTGACTCTGAGGGCTAAAGGCACCTCAGAGGCTCACACCCCATCTTGAAGACACCTGCATTACTAACCATTTGCACCTTCCTCACTGGCATAAGCGTGGCACAGGTTGAAGATGTTGTAAGGACCGAGCAAAGCACCAGAAGATGAAGAGCCTCTTGGACTTGGTATGAGGCATTGCTCCACACGCTGCAACTTGTAGCATCCCTTCCACGCCTCAGAAAACAAGAGCACTGTGGGAGGAGAGATGTCTGGCTGCTACCGGCTTGGCTTGGCCTCCCTCCTCACCCCAGCACGGAGGAGTCACCTGTATGTCGACTTCAGGATGCCAAGGTGCACAAAAGCTGCTGCCTTCTGTCCTGTTGGTCTGTTTGACCATGGAACACCTCCCCCTCCCTTCTCCCCTTCACTGTCTTTTATAGCAGTCTGGGTGTACAGGTACTCAGTAGATGCTGAGCTGTAAATCCAGCTCCAAGACAATAAATTCAGCTTGCTGAAAACACACATTCATTGTCAGCGAGCACAGGAACCCAGGGTTTTGCAGTCAGCAAGGCTATTAAATGCTGCTGTCAGAACAGGTTTATTTGACTGCATCAGCTTTTGTAGATATAAGCAAAATGGAATTTAGTCCTGCTTGGGATCACCTCCCAGCACTGCAGTAAGGGAGTGCAGGCAGTGGCCACTGCCTGCCAGTTCACAGTTGCCTGCTCAGGGGCAGAACACACAGCACAGTCATCAAGCCATCAACAGAAGAGCAAAACCAGGCCCCAGGTCCATGAGCAAGACTAAGCTTTACAGCTATTTTTTGTCCATATCTAATTTGAGAGACAGAACTACTCCAAGTTTAAGCTCTCAAAGGAGTGTCAGGAAACAGCAAGGTCCTGCTCTTCCATAAATGCAGACAAGCCTGGAAGCAGAGGTGTGGACAACAACCTCCCCAATAGGATATAGTCCCACAGCACGTGAGTCAAGCAGTTAAAAACAGGTCTATTAATAAATCATCAGGCAAAAGTAATCCTTGTTGCTCGCACAGAACACAGTCACTCGCACCAGTGCCTTCCTCCAAGCCCCACTGAGCTCCTCAGCCAGCACTGCTGTGCCACAAAAGCAACTTTCCAGTGCAGACAGGACAGGCAGGCACCTGTGACACACAGCACCTCTGTGACCCACTGATCCCATTTCCTGCTTCAGTGCTGGGATTAAGAGAAGGGACAACTTTCAGCAGGCAGCATAGTGGGAGGATCTGTCTTAGGACCACAGAGGCAACATCTCCTCTGCTGAATCCCAGGAAGAAATTTTGCTGCAGGCCTTTGGAGAGGTGACCCAGATCCCACAAGGATGCTGAGCAGATGTTCTGTTACAGTGACCAGCTCTTCCTGCAGATAGCTGAAGTTTATTCCTAGCAACTTCCAGGGGAATTTGAAGGAGATTTTCTTGTTTCACACAGCTTACTTCACTAAACTAGAAATAAATTGGCCCTTGTTTTCCTGGAGGATTCAAAACAAAGCCAAATTCCCCACGTGTCCAATGACCATTGCTTCACCTGCTGATCTCCATGCTTAGACTGCAATTTGGGTTCTCTCTGGAAAAAGGATTTACCTTGCAGAAGCAGCCCAGGATCAGTTTCTATCCCAGTGGAAGCCCTACAAAGCCACATCACTCCTTAGTTACACAGTTATCCAGCCCCATGAGACTCACTGCCAGGTCCTCCCAAGCTATAAAAGCCAAGAAGTTATATCAGAGATCTGAGTGTAAGAGGGCAGCATGAACCACTGGACTGAAACGAGTGAGAGCTGAATCAGGCTTTGTATATGGAGGCATCACAACTTTTTAGGGTGTCTACAAAGTAACAGAGCTACAGGCAATAGAGCTGAGCCCACAGGTGGGGGGCACAAGGAAAAAAACAGGGTCAGAGCAAACACTAAGCAACATGGACAATCCTTTTTACTTCAGCCAGGTGCCTGCTAGATAACTCCCTGGCTAAACAGGGCACATCCAGCAAAATTCCTCATTTCTGCTTTTATGAGATTTCCAAAGTTGCTGGGGGAGGATTTCTAAATTCCACTTTAAATTCATGTGAATCAAATATTGAAAACCTTATGGTAACTTGGCAAATCTCTGCTTTAATATAGTCTCCCTGTAATTAATATCAGATTGTGGAGCTCTGGGATATACTGCAAGGTGGTCACTGGAGCATCTCTGGCACTTTCCTGAAGGCCTGAATTCAGGCTGAACAATAAGGAAATTGCATGGGGCAAGCACAGCCGTATTGTGGTTTCAAAAGGACACAGCCCCCCCTCCATATCAGCTTACACAAGGAGGGTTCAGCCCATGTTCCTCATGCCCCTGGGAGCCCAGGAATTACTTTGGAATCATATTAGCAGGCCCACTGTCAGACGTCTGGAACTCATTTTGCAGCATTCAACACCTTACTTAGGAAACCTCACAAGGTGTACCAATCAAAAACTTGAAGGCTGTGGAGGAAGACAGCCTCAGTGCATGCTCCTGCTGCAGCAGCTCTATTATTAACACAGGCCAAGAGCCCAGCCACTCCTCTCCAGCAGAACTGGCTTCATTTCTGTGTCTCCACGCACAGTTATCACAGGATTTAAATGCCCCCATTGACTTGTCAAGACAGTACTGCCAGGGCACAGTGACCCCAGGTCTCTGCACCCAGGGCATCTCCCCAGAGCAGAGCAGCACTCTGAGCTAACCTCACTGCCCTGCCAGCCATCAGCACTGCCAGCCCAAGGGTCCTGCAGAGAGCAAGGTGCCCCCCAAACTGCACTTCAGCCACCCAGTGCAAGCCCACCCCAGAAGTACCATCGCACAGGGAGGCAGGGATATTCCCAAGGCATGAGCCTTTCCTATGGGAAATGGTGTGAGCACAGAACGCTAAGCAAGGCACAAGGTGTGTTGTGTAACTGCAGGTTACACTCACCCTAAACAATGGTTGCCTTAACAGAAAATAAGATACTGAGAAGCAGACAGCAAAACAATGAGAAGTGGATGAGGAGAGACCAGGAAGGAGCTACTTCGAGCTTCTAAATAAATCTGACAGGGAATATTCATCTTAAATCAGGGTTGCCACAAGCTGGTTGGAAATCTGCCTGGCCAATTTTCCTGTCATCTTGCCAGTTGCTGGGGAGACAGATGAATTTGCCAAGAGTGGGTTTTTTTAATATCCAAGAACAGGATTTGCTGCACAAGCCCAGACACACTGTAAATGCCACACTGCACTGACTACCTTGGTTCTGCTCATCTTAAACTGCTCTCCCAGCAGAACCACACAGGTGTTACATCAATTCCCAAGATAGGCCCAAACTTATTTAAGTGGAGTCAGGAGAGCTGTGCAACTAAAGCATGGACACAGTGCACGCTGCACTGCCTCTGACACAGGATTTAGCATAAAATCACCCATTACACCTCAGACAGCTCTCAGCCCCAGTCTGGACACATTTTTGTTGTGGGTGTGTGCAGAGATGAGATGCCATATATTGCTTCCTCTCCACAGTCCAAATCGCTCCTATCTTGGTAGCCTTCCAAAGCCTTTTCATAGCTTCCTTTCAAGAGACACGTTGTCCCGCAATTGGCCACAAAGCTCCCACAGCATCTCAGCACAGAGAACTATGTAAAAACCCTGAATACACAATACAGCAAGAGAGACCAAACACGAAAGACTCAGGATTGCAGGTGCAATTTCTAGGACGGACACTTTTAGCACAGACAGCTTGACCCAGCCTAAGTACCTCCCAGGCCAAGTAGACAGGCTCTCCCCTCAAAGAACTTTTAACACACGTCAATTAAATTTTGGCAATCATGTGCATAACCTTGTGAAACTAAGGCAGTGGGTGCTTTAAGCCAAGAGAATAGGGCTAACAGTACTTAGAGCGAACCACAGACAGCTAATCTGGGAAGAAAATTATTTTAACTGGTCAGAAACTGATCTTTTTCAGGCAGGAATGAGATTTTTCCAAGGCATTCCACTCCAGCTTTATTTAGCCCCTGGGAAGCCAACATTACAAGCCAGCTTCAGTAGGAACAAATCCAGATAACCTTAACATATCCAGAAGTCCAAGTCATCCCCAAAAACATGCACAGCTCACAGAAAACAAGGGTTAAGAAGAAAACAGCAATTTTCTGCCTGGCATTTGCATAGTTGGATTCTAGCCTGGAAATAAAGAAATATAGAAAAACACTTGTAAAAATACAAACACGATGTGCTCAAATCATGCTTCCATTGACTTTGAACAGTGTTATGCCTGGAGTGAAATGGCTCTGTTGGGCTTAAGCTTGTCCTCAGAAATGCATTGTGAATTCTCAGCAATGCCATGGGAACCACATGGGCATCTCCAAGGGAAGAATTTGGCCAACTCCATTTAACTATTTAAAATTCCAGGGTTATTTGCAGAATACAGGCCAGAGTCCCATAAAAGCAAAACAATTTGAAGAGAAAGATATTCCAGAATGACTGTGAAATGGCAAACTGCACCCTCTTCTCTCATCAAAAGGCATCCGTTTACAAAGTGATCAGCGTGGGTATTGATTCAGGCAAGGAAGCGGCAATATTTACCTAAGCACCTGCACTTATGATGTGTTAGACCCACCAAACAGCCTGCCAGCCCAGCAATCATTTACCATGGGAGAGGAAGTCTCTATCATTTCAGCCTTAAAAGAGCCATGAAGCAGCAGATAGCGTACTCCAAGTGTGCATTTTGGCAGCATGGGAATAAGTCATTCTGTGCTGGAGCCAGAGCCTTCTGGTTTGGGTCACGTGGACTCAGATGAGCTGCTAAAATCCATTCTCAGGTGTTCTTCTCCCTTTTGTCACTGTAGTCCTCTCTTAAAAATCCCTGTGCCTGGGACTTGAGCAGGAATTTCTCTCCCAACTTTCTCATAAGGAATAAAAAGCAAGCACAGAGCTCAGCAGAGAAAGCACAAGAACCATATAATGCCTCTTCCCACACTCTTGTCATGTTTCTCCCACGGTCCCCACCTGCTGAAGCCAGCCTGGGTGTTGTGAACAGCAGCGGAGGATGAGCAGGGATTTAAGCTCATCCTGGAAAGTCCCCAGCCCTCCACTCATGTGCTACTCAGTTCAACCCACCCCTACTAACTAAAACCCCCTATTCCCACATTCCAACCTTACAACCAGTTGTTTAGCAGCTACCTCTGGGCATAAAAGAAGAGCAGATGTAAGGAATGCCACTGGGGCTCTCAGAAGAGCAATTTGCAATATCAGGAATCAGTTTAAAAGGCCTGCATCTCCTCCCAAACAGATATTAATGTGTCCAGAACACGGTTTCCTGGGCTGTCTTTAATAGCATTTTCCGGAATAACATCACTGCTCTCACGTATGCTCATCAGCTCCAGCATTCTGCACTCCCTGCAAACGTAAGGAGGTGTGTTGGACTTCAAATACCATTAGCCCAGAACAGGGCTCACTTGGAAATGGGGTCCTGTTTTTTTGGAAATGCTTTTGTGTTGAATGGCATCTCCTCACCACTGACAAAGCAAATCTAAACCCCAAAGAGCTCTCGGCGCAGGGCAAACAGGTTCCAAAAAGCACACACTGCCCAGTGATGATTATTAGGACATTTTACGTGCCACCAGGTAGTGTTTGGAGGTTGACACCAGAAAATGCACACAGGCAATCCAGTACCAGCACCTCCAGCCCCTGTGCTGGCAAGGGAGAAAACCCAGAAAAGAAGATAGCAAAAGCAGATTTAAAATGTTCTCCTATTAGTTCCTTTTTATCAGTGATTGGAGCAGAAAGGACCTCATCCTGAGAGATAAGCAGCACGTTTTCCTGCTCTGTTCACAGAGAACCTTTCAGATTCAGTCCCACCTCAGTTTTGTCACCATATCAGGACTCACACAGACCCATTACAGGACATCCCTAATTTACCACTATCCTGTGACAGAGCTGTCTCCATGACACACAGGACACCCCAGCAGAACAGAACAGAACCAGGCCACAGCTTGCACTCCTTGACAGACAGAGCATTTCAAGGCCCCCCAAAAGAGTCTTAGACTTCATCCCCCTCTCTCAGCACAAGCATAAGCCCTTTTCAGGGAAAAGACTGGGTGTTTCTTTCCTGCCAGTCCTTAGCTGAAATGACCAGGCCCCATCAGCCAGTGGGACAGCTGGGTCACATATAGTGGCACAGAACTGGCACCATAACAATAAAGACTGAGTCATTTCAGTGCCATTTGGTAGCAGGGATGTCTGGGATCCCAGCACAGCTCGGGCAGAGCAGAGTGCCCATGGCTCCCAGGCACAATTTGTAGCAGCAGTGCAATCCCCATCATGACAGGCTTCGTAGAGGTGGAGCTGGCAGCACCCTCAGCAGGTACAGCCAGGAGACACTTCTCATTCCCAGGCCATTTCAACACACTCCTGAACAACTATTTCATAATTTCATGTGTTCCCAGAGCTGAAGAGTTTTGAATCATCTCTGAAAAACCTCTTCAGCTGCATGTGAGTTACAGAATGATGAAAAGCACACTTTGGGGGGAAAAAAACCCCCAATAAATCTCAAAAGCCTTCCAGCCAGAAAGCATTGCTGGTGCTTGAGACCTGACACATGGCACCTCAATGAGGAGCCTCTGCTTTCCTAAATTGGAAAAAGTTGGGCTTTGATTTAACAAAGCTGAGTGTATGAAAATTGCATATTTAGCATGCAGTGTAGTAGAAGCCTTTGTGCAGTCTTAACTCTGCATTAGCATATTCTAAGTCATTTAATTAAGTGTTGCAAATTGTTTTTCTGTTAATTATTTCAGTATTGGACATTATTATTTTCCCTTTTGGAAGACAGAATCTATTTCATGAGGGTTAATAATCCTGCTAACTCTCCTTTCCTTAACTGTTCATTGCTGCTGATAAGATTCCACGTGCTTTTGTCAGACTGCAGGCTTCTAGCTCATTTATAATTGGATACATCCTGTACTGAGTATCTCCAGAAGTGCTGATATGATATCCCAGATGGTAATATTCCCTCTTTTCTCTGTGTGTAATTTCACAAAAAGGCCCACTGACAGCTAGTGTTTAAAGGAAATTCGTGTAAGCAGACATGGTAGGTGATCTGATCTGCTTTGTATTAGGGATGGGTAAATCCATTCTGATGAAAAAGAAGCAAAGAAGAGCGAATCAGAGCCAGGGAGCAGCATCTGGGAGTCCTGGGCTTTATTCCCAGCACTGCCACTGATCTGTTACAGAACCATTAAACTGCTCCACCTCAGACTTCCTCATCTAAAATGGGCTTATTATTGACTGTGCCTACCTGGTAGGTGTCTAGTGGGGATTAACTAACATTTGGAAACACTTTGAGATCCTCTGAGGGAAGGTACAATATAAATGCAAAGCAGTTGCACTGCTACTCTATTAACTGTTGACAGCCTGCTCTGCTGCTTTTGAACTACCTGACCACAGACCTGAACCAACAACGAATGCAAAGAATTAAGAGGAGGAACAGTCCCAATCAAAAAGCCATCCAGAGGGGAGTCCCCATGACTTTTCCAAGGAGTGTGTCTCCCATCTTCCTTGCTATTGGTACACAAAAGCAAACCTCTTCATGCAATAAAGGGCTGCTCAGCAAAGCATAAAGAGCTGAAGGCATTATCAGGACTAAACACACACTAAATTCTTCTCCCGTAACTTATTCAAACATTTCACACCTGCAAAGCTGAGCAGATGGGAATCTGGGAATCTCAGAAGAAGGATCTCACCCTCTATCCCATGGTACTCTCATCTACATCTTCTCACAAAAATTTATTTGTGACCTTTTAGCTGATTTCATTCCTGCAACCTGAGACCATTCTAATCCTCTGCAGGAAAAAAAGAACAAAAACCCAGTGAGAACAATATTTCTCAACCTTTAGACAGCAACTGGTCCCTTCCTTCTGTAAAATCATCCACATACCATACACGAGAGCAACAAAGCAGAGGACAGTAAGGCAATAATTTTCCAAAAGGCCTATAGGCTGGCCCTGCCCTGGGAAAGAATAAGAGACATTGGACTAGAAGAACTAATGTATTTTAACCTCAAAGCATCACATAAACATTAAGCCCATCAGCCTGACCTCTAGGATGTGATATTATTCTTTCCATTCTGTAAAACAGTCTAAAAGATGAGGAGTACTTCACTCTGAAATCCACTCCGAGCAGCCTAAAATGGTACTGCCCCTCTTCAGCCTCCTTTCTTCTCTCTTCACCCAAAGGTGTTTATCTTTCTCTTAAACTCACACACATCCCAAAGTAAAATAGAAAGCCAGGGCACCAGGCCAGGCCAAAGGCTAGCACATGAATTTACTGTGCTGTCTTCAGTCTCCCAGAAGCCTTTCCTGAGTCCTAATAAAGATATCTGAAACAAGATGCTAATGCTGGATTATCCAGGTAATCTCCCAGAGTTACTTCCCTGGTTTGCCTGGTTATAAATAATGAATTAGGCCTTTACTTATTATTTCTCTGCCCTTTGGGGTCACTGTGAGGCTGGGGAAGGAATACAAATTTAAGAATATTAGATCCATTTATTAATATCAATTTCTGCCAATCCTGCATGAGAGATGTCCCTCACCCTGTGCATGCTACTGATACTCTGAAGCGGCTGGGATGTTAATGGCATGGATCTAATAGCTACGAACTGGCCCAGCCTTACTCACCATTCCCATAAATTGAATTTTTAAAAGGCAGATGGGTGCTCCATAAGTGGAAACAGAATCATGTGCCAGTTTTCATTTCTTTTCCGTTCCTGAGCACTGGTGAAATGAAGTCTCCCCACTGGCTTTGTCCACATAAGCCTGTCGTAACAATTTAGTCCCATTTTAAGAGCCCCTGTTATTCCCACACTGGATTTCTAAAGCACCACTGTAACCCCTTCTCTGCCGTCTTCCTCTGCAGCACCCATTCAGCTGAACACAGCCACAGCAACCACACAGGCTTCCAGGGATCTTTAGGCTGAGAGAACAAGATCTGTCCCACAGCCCCTTCACTTTCTCCCTCTCGACTTACTCCATCTGCTCTTTGACATAAAGGCAATTAATTCCAGCCATGACTATGAGTATGCCTGCAGCACTCACTGTGCTGGAAGTCCCAAGCTGAGCCTTACTCAAGGGACTGGTACTAATTTCAGCTACAGTCTGAATGCTGGTAGACTCCTTAGTCCAGACGGCTTTTACCACCAGGCTCCTCAGCCTGCCCACGGGTCTTCCGCCAGCAACAGCAATCACCAAGAGCTACAACAATGTGCTCACAGGTGTCAGTATTTTCCCAAGAACCCAGACAAAATGCTGCCTCTTCCCTTCTATGCACCAATGTGAACATAGGTGGCCACACGAGCACTCCTGGTAGGCTTCAACCATGCGGTTCACCTAATCACCTTAATTACTTCAAAGGCCCCTCACTAAAGGGACCAGTCACCAGCCACCAGCTGAGTAGAAGCCATGGAAGCAAGAGTGTTAAGTTTCTATAACTTGAATATAGAGATGTTTTTGAGACCCTGGCTTGCTCAGAGCTGGGCTGAGCAGGACAGGGTGGGATCACTGCTGACCCGTCTGCACAAGCTCTTGGGCCAGGGAGTAACTGAGACTTCAGCAAGGCCCTCACCAGTCTCCACCTCTTTAGCAACAGGCTCAAAGACCAGGCCAGGAGCCATCCCACCTGTGCTTAAGGCACAGAGATCACTTCTGTGCTGAGGATCTTGAGACAGAATTCGGGTGTTCATCAGGGTTTGTTTCAGTCAACTCTTGAATTGCAGACACATCCTCAAAAAAGCCAGGCCAGGTCCAGTCACTGTCCCTAGATGTACAGGGAGGGCATCCTTATGAATACCAACTTCCTCTGGAACCCTCACCTACGTGTCCCTCCTGCAACACCCAAGGCTTGCCCAGTGAATGCAGCAGCACACTCCGCCACATTCTCTCTTCAGACTCCAGATTGTGCTCATGTTGCAAAAATAATTGGAAATCTCAGCCAGAATACATGAGGAAAACAGATTCACAGTGCAGAGTTTCTCTAGGTTTCAAAATACTTCTGAAATCTTTGTAGAGTCAAGAAATGTGCTGTTTTCTTCCTTTTCCACTTTGATGGCATTTCATCTACACCTTTGAAATATGGATCTCCTTTTTCAAGCATAAACACAGCTCTTTAAAGATCCCTTATGCTTAAAATGCACCTTTTCAGTATCAGCCACATATTAGAAACAAAATAGAGAGCGTATGGATCCCTGCACTGAAGACTGTTAGCATAGCTGAAGGGTCTAGGCCTGAGTGATATTGCCCAAACAATGGGCAGTTGTTACTGGAGACATTCCCCTGGAGCACATTTCATGGCCCTCAGCAGTTGCAGATGTGTTCCCCTTTGCTTATGGACCCTCTGGAAATCACTGGCAGGTATTAGTGAGTTTCTCTCCTACAGAGTGCGTTATCTCATGAGGAAAGACCAGTCTGCCACAGCACTTGAATTAGGACTTGACATTCCCTTTTCTTGCTTGAAGCACAGACCATTTGTTCCCCTTCTCTCTCAGGTGGCATATTTGAGTCCCTTGGGGAATATTGCTAATTGAATGGGAAGTGACTGTCTGAGCCAGCAGAAAAGGCAGATGGCTACAACTGAGGGATAAGTCAGATGCAGTTCTAAATTCTGCTGCCAACTGAAAGCCCATCCCTTGGAGACTGGGGGATTTCAGCGATGGCCTCAGTGTGAAGGTCATATCAGTGGATATTCTCTCTTTTCCATGCCTAGGTGATGACCAGAGAGGAGCTGTCTGGTCACCACACCTGAGGCATAACCCCCTAGGACTGTCTGGAGACATGCTCACCACCTAGCCTGAAGGTTTCTTTGTAGCTTTGATGTATATGGGATTTCATCCCCTTGAAATTGATATGAAATTGTTATCTTGCAGCCTTCAGAATCCCATAGTAAGCTTGGGAAGAAGCAGAGAGCAGTGTAGGAGACATGGAAGGCAGAACACTGTGCTATTCTGTAGCCCAGAAGAAAGGAAAGTCTTCAGACCAGTTCTACATTTCACTGACAGCCAATATGAACATTTTAAACCTGGTGTTGATCAGCCAGAGCTGGAAAAGAGTAAGAACACACACACAGAGAGTTGCTGCTGCTTCTGGTGAATTCTGTATGAAATGGGGTGATCTCAGAGGCCTATGAACAACGTATTCAAAGAGCCAATCCCAGACCCTAGAAATGCAGGAGCAAGCAGCTAGATGCCCATCCACTTGGCAAAACAGGAGCAGGCTGAGTCTTGCTATGTTTCTGAGGCAATTAAAAACAAAACAGGCAAAGGGAGAAAGATATTGAGAGAGGGGGGGAAGGAATTTCCTCATTGCACATTCGAAGTACTACACAAAGGTTCAATTTTAAACCCACACACCACAGTGTTTGCCATCATTCTTTGTGGATCACTCGATATCATCCCACCAGCCACAGCATCTGACATCAGCCTCTGTAGAGCAGCCTGTTGCAATACCAGGCTTCCGCCTTTTCAGAATCTCAGACATAAGTACGAGAAATATCCCTGTCCAATCCTGGTGGGATGGGCACGGTGGCAGCTGATTATGCCCCTAATTACACTTGTCTGGAGACAGCTCTCAGATGCAGAGGAAAACCCTGACTTCAGCACTTTCACAAGAGATATTTAACTGCATCTTGACTGGTCAAACTCCTCCTGGAGTAACTACATTCAGCTCACACCCATCCTTGTTGCCTCAAACTCGCTGCAACAGCTGTTGGCATGGTCTGGAGAGCAAGGCAGGCCCACAGCACTGCCAGCTCCCACCTCCCTGGGCCAGCTGAAGTGGGATGAAGGGGAGGATTTTCTCCCTTCTCTGCCCTTCAGCCACATCATTCATCTCCTGCCCAAAAGTGGGAATAGTGCAAATTTTCAGGCATGGCTAGAGTTTATCAGTGGCTGCATATGGCTGATGGAGTGATCCTTGCAGGTCTCTGTTCACCATCATAGTACTGTGTCATACACTCCTCTCCTGAGCAGAGGTCAGGTTTTAAACCAGGACAGAGGAAAAGCAAGTTTAGATGCAGAAGATAAGACTGAGGCAGCAGAGATTAGAGCAGCCAGAGGAAAGCTGAAAGTCATACTGTGGCATCCCATTGCCTTCTGTGTGACAGATCTGGCTTTAAAACACCACCCCTTGTGTGTCACTTTGTGCAGTGATTGCTCCATGAATTTATTTACCAAGGCAATCCAAGAAGAAAACAAAGAAAAAAAACCCCAGGAAGTTACTCAGATTACAAGTCGGCACAATTAAAACCTTGATATTTATGGCACTGTAAGACAGAGGCACATTAATAAATAATACTTTGCTCTTTTACAGCACTTTTCCTCTAATGATCTCCAAGCAAATTACAAGTTTTTGTTAGCTGAGCTTCACCAAACCCCTGCAAGGCAAGGAATAGATAAACTGAATCCCTCTGCTCCCAGCCAAAGTTAAGATCTCTGGGAGGGAAGCAATGTAATACACCAAAGCAGCACTGTCTAATGCATACAAGTACAAAAATAAGGCAAGTGTAGTATTTTTAACTGTTCAGCAATACCTAAAACACCAGCTCCAGCTGAGGCTTCACCATGCTGGGCACTACCTGACAACACTAATGATATTCCTTGAGCCAAGAGCACAAGACATGCAAAGCATAAAAGAGTGTGGGGTCAAGACAGGCAGGAAACCACCTAAGAAACGTCTTGCGGGCATTGCAGTGCTCTCTAATCAACACACAGCATGGCCTGGCTGCTTGGAGCTGGCCCTCTGTTGCAGGAAGAATATTGTTTGAACACCTGAGTTATCAGGGTCTGGGCTTCCCTCAGGAAGGAGCTATGGCAGCATC
The DNA here is from genome assembly GCF_017639235.1 of Corvus kubaryi. Taxonomy (NCBI): domain Eukaryota; kingdom Metazoa; phylum Chordata; class Aves; order Passeriformes; family Corvidae; genus Corvus; species Corvus kubaryi. Next base: position 531,293 of record NW_024581047.1, read on the forward strand.
TTTGGCATCCAGGCCCCAGACACAACAGAGGCACAGGGCAGCAGATGGCAGCAGGGCTGGGTGGCAGCCAGCTGGCTGGGTTACACAGAGCTGTTTGGGCAGCTGACCAAGGCCTCCAGATCACGGGAATGTCACCCAGGTGAGGACTGGAGAGCTGAGCAGATTCACATCTAACCAGAGGAGCCAGGAGCTGAAGTGGATGTAAGCTTCAGTCCCTGCATCACTTTGGAGTCCTTCCTTCCACTCCTTTATCCTTGTAAAGTGTGAGATTATCTCATGCACTCTGCAAAAGAAAAGTCCTTCCTCCTGGGAGCAGAAAAAGCTGCTGGGTTAGGACAGGGGGACCCCAAAGGCTTGAGTGCTTTCAGGCCACAATTCCATGACTGATCCCTGTGGGTCTCACACTAACACCACTATGTTCACTAGCTCCTGGGAGCTGAAGAAACCTTCTCTGTCTGTTTTGCCCTTAAAGCTCAAGAGATTGACCTTTGCTTATTCCTTCCCAAGCTTTTTAAAGCCAGGTCCTAAGGGGGCTGACTAATGATGGCAAGGTTTAGTGCAGACCAGGCTGTGCTGCAGTCAGAACAAAGCCTGATGCTTGTCCCATGTGAGGAGGTGTGCAAAAGCAGAGAGATCCTTGTGATTTTTTGCACAGGTTGGCTTCTCCGAGCCCAAAATTGCAGGGCAAGCACAGCAGAGGGGCACTGCACAACTGCTGGGTGGGCTTGCTGCTCACTCTCTGGCCTACTGCCAAAGCCAGCTGATTTACCACCCTGTCAAGAAGAGAAATTAGATGCCTTGCTTAGAGGTTTATATTTATTGGAATAGAAAAAAAAAAATCAACAAAAACCTACTCGGTGACTGCTAGAAATATGTGTAAACCAGTTAAACACACTTTATAAAACCTTACAACAATAATACACTTTTACTGAAACAATCACAGGAGCAATTTCACCTGTACTTACTGTCCAGTCATCTGAGCACAAACAGCCCTGAGATTTATGTGCGAGTGGGAACATAATTTCTATTATCTCCGACATTAAACTTGGCAATGGAAAATCCCATGCCTGGACTGCAAAATCAATTTCAATAACCAGAATAGCAAGAAGTCAAAGGCAGGACTTGGAAAGGACATGAGCTTCTCAAATAGCCAGCCAGCTTTCTTTATAATGGGTATGCCACTGGGATGGGATGGGATGGGCAATTGGACATTGTGGCTAGATTTTCTCTCTCAGCATGAAATATTGCTGTAGTTACATGAGGCGGGTTCTGGACCACAGTAGTGGCTCTCAAACTTTGTTTTTCCTGTCAAACTCCACATTTGGGGCATACAAGACAGAAGAGAAATGACTGAACTGCAGGATTCAAGACTGCTTTTCACTGTATCCAGGCCTGAAATACAGCTAGTCCAAAATTCTGGCTCTGAAGCAGGACCAGGTGTGTCAGAATGAGATGTGGTAAATCCTGCAGGAGGTAATCTGCCCCCCATCCCAATCCTCACTGCAGCAAAGGCATTGTTTGAGAGGTTTCCTGGATAACAGATTATAGATACAGGTAGAGCTGATCCTGCCTTGGAGAAGGCAGCTGAATTAGGTAACCTGCCAAGATCCATGCCAGGCCAATTTGCTGCAGTTACAAGACATTGCCTTAACCCTGACACACAAGGCTTTATATATCTTCCCTCTGTTGAGGTTTGAGGGTGACAGAGGGGAGTTGCTGTAACAACTCTGAATATTCCTTGTGCCAGCGACATACCAGCACCCCCTCTAAGCTCACCCCAAACTGCCATAATCTCCTTTGGAGGCAAAATGCAGACAGCTTGCCGAGCCACAAAGATACAGACACCAGTACCCAGGGTTTGCACCAGCTCACATGTGATGGCATGAGCTCCAGAGGTTCCTGAAGTCATCAAGCAATTCCTAGAAGTACCGGCTGCAGATGGGGAAAGCTGCAAGTATGGGCTTAGAAGTGATGCCTTCACACACTTGCATTTATGCACTCTTTTAGGACCTATTTGCTGGGGACTACTTTACAGAAAGCTGGAGTGACAGTACTGCTGAACCAAGTACTCAGATCCTCAATGCACCCTTATGCAGACAGCACTTCAGCTGCCCTTTCCTCACTTCCTGTGCTTTCCAGGGAGTCATGCCAGGTTTTAATCTGTTACTCCACCCTCTGGGAACCAAGACAGGCTGGTACTAGGACACCTTTGCCCTGTAAAGGCAAATACTTTGCTCACACATTGCAAACACTGTAGGTTCCCCTCTGCAGTAAATTCAAGATGCACAGAACCAGCATTTCAAGTTTATCAGAAAAGACATAGCATATACAGACACAAAAACCTTCTAAAAGAGGCAGTAAAAAATTAAATGCCATCATCAGTGCAAGAACATTCACAAGTCAAAGAGCTGAGCCTCTGCCATGAACTATAATCAAGAAATGAACCCAAGGCATGAACCTCTCTCCCAGCTCCCCTCACTCATGTCTGTATGATAACCAACAGCCAGTGCTGCGGAAAAGGAGAGAGACTCCTGAGTGATCCTCCCTAATAGATTCGTCTTTTATCATGTTTTCATGACCTTTGTAAAAGGCAATTTAAATTCTAATTGTCCTGTGAGCACCACAGGAATCAATTAGTGACAAGAGATGTTAATTGTGCAGACTGGGAGGAGGCATTGCTGGGCTGCACAGCTCTAACACGGGGTTAAGAGCCCAGGGGAATGCTGGGATGGTTGGGGCTTTAATGAGTCCTCCCTTTCTAATAGTTTCCATGTTGTGCTGCAGTTGTCAAGGTCCATTAGGCTTCTGGAGCACTGAATGAAGCAGTGGCATCTCCTTCACTCCTGCACTCCCCAAGCACATGCACAAAGGATCAGAAGGAACTGTCACTGAGAAAGCAACTACTAAAACCTCACTCTCTTTTTGTTCTTGCTTCCCCTCCCTACAGACCCGGCATAGAAATCAGGTCTTGGGCACTGGCTGTTATAAAGCAAATGCTTAATGTTGGTGGGCTCTAAGGGAGGTGAGCCTGGTCCTGTCACCTAAAGATCCAGCTCGAGCTGTGCATATAAAGGAAACCCTCCTGGTTTTGTACCAGGGCACAGTGTTTCTCCATGAAGACCCTGGCACTGATCACACTGACCCTTGAAATGCCAGACAAAGGGCAGGCTGAATGCCCAGTATTTAGACTACACAGGCATGGAAAATTTGTCTGAGCCAGAATGAGAACATTCAGCTCAACAGACTGTCCAGCCCACCCTGGCACAGGTATCTCTCAGTCAGAGGACTTGGCACAAGTAATCAGGTGCACCCTGAGATACACCATTTGTTACCTACCTCCCCTCAGGTGAAAGTAGTGCTACCCTCACGTGTACCCCCTGGCTGGCAGGCAGCTGTGCACAGGAGAGTTACACAGTGGTTCAGGAGTCCTCAGCACCTCCAAGACATGTAGCATAACTTCATGCCAGGAAAGCTTGTGCTGTGCTAAGTCATGCATCTGGGATGGTTAAATCCCCCAGAAGTAATAACCCCACCACTATTTTCTATTAAATACCATCACAGACCACTATCATCACCTAAATCCCTCTACATTACCCACCTGGCCAACCATCAACCTTGGGAGTTTGCCTTGGGTAGGTGCTGTGCCTTAATTACTTCTGTTCTGCCTGAAACAGAGTAAACGCTCTTTTTTTCTTAGCAAATGTCATTTTTGGGAATGCTCTCCCCAAGCACACAGATTGATTCGGTTTTTAATTATATTTTATTTTTTACATGTGTCACGTTCTCTAGCCTCTGGAATAGGTGATAAGCACCATTTTCTAAGGAGCACTAAACGCAATGGGAATGTCCTGTATGACACTCCATCACATATCGTAGTGACATTATTGTCATTTTTAAAACTGAGATTTAGGCACCCCACCCAGAAGAAAGGAAAATAGAGAAGACCTCAGTGTCTGTGAAAGTCTCGGTTCTGATCCTTGGTGGTGGCATCAGAACCTTCCCTTAATTTACGAGCATGAAGGTAAGCATAGCTTTAGCTACCTGTAATTTGGAAGAGATAGTTAACCTGCTTACCAGAGATCTTAATATTTTTATTGCAAATCCCACATGCAGGAAGTTTTCTGAGGGCAGCAAGGCTCGAGCACACTGGGAGGATACTAGATGGAGGATGGCCTAGGTCAGAAAGGTTGCTTAGGGACTAAGTAAACTGCAGGGAGCATGTGGTGTGGCTAGGTTTGATGTGCAAGCCAGAGGGGCAGAAAGGAGCCTGGAATCTGTGTCACTCTGAAATTTCTGAGACATATCCTCTGCAGGGGACCCAGAGCTTCACACCAGCACAATGGACTCCTGTGGCACAAAAGGGAAGAAAACCTGGCAGGTGTGAAGTGCAATCCCCACATGATGTTCCTCCCATCCCTTGCCAGATAGTCCTCTCCAGCTGCCTGAGCAGTGGAACAAAGCCAGTTTCACTTCCAACAGTACAGAATTAGCGATTTCTTTACTCACCCTCTGCCCACTGCATCTACAGAGCCTTTTCTGAATTTCGATTAAAAATAATAATGCATTTCGTTCTGCTTCACAAGGCCCATTGGTCACCTGCCTGTATCTCTTTCAGACTCCACTAGTTCCTCCTTTCTTCCACCAGCATAATCATTTTATGCTCTCATCTTTTCCTTCCATTATTTGGGTGATTGTGGACACGTTTTTACTGCTGAGATTTACAAAACAACTCAGTCAACCCTTACACAGCAGAGCTGTCCCTGCTCTGGAAGTGGGAAGGAGTTATTGTGTGAGTTGATCCCCACACCACACACATGGCTCTTGAGATGCAGCTGATCAGCCTCAAACCTGGGGTTACCTGAGCCCCACATGGCAGAGCCCAGGGCTGCCATGCACAGTGCTACACAGGCTCCCTGGCATAGATGGGAGGGGGTTTGTTCTGGTGCATCCTCTGCAAGGTTTGATGCCTCACACAAAATTAGCGAACAGTGAACCCAATCTTTTCAAACCAAACAGGAAACAAGTGCCTTCTGAAAGACCATGACAGAACTAAGTAAAACAGGCTCATCCATCACAAGATTCCCTGAGGCATCACTTGCCCGTGCCTAGGGACCAGCTGAGCAGTGAAACTCCCTCTGGAGGCTGCTAATGCCTTCCTCTGTCTCTGAAAAGGATGACAGAGGCAGGCTCACTCCTTCTTCCTTTCCCACTTCATTCATTCCCCAGCATCTGCATTGCGTGCTGACACAGCCTGCACTATCCCTGAGCATTCAGGGAAGGCGGGAGGAGCTCCAGCCAAACCCACGGCCTCAGCAAAGGCTGCGTTCACAGCCAGCCACTCAGCACAACAGGGAAGCCTCATGTGCAAGCTGCTCCTGCATCGGAGCTGATGGAAAGAGCTGCCAGAGGAAACCTTTTTCTGGGCACGGCAACTTCTAACACTTCCATAAATCCAAGGAATTAGTCTGCATAACATCTAATCTGCTAATAACATAGATATTGTATATTATATGTGCACATGCAATAGATATTAATACAGAGATGTTAATACAAAAAATGATAACGTGTATCATACACACCTAATTACCAGTCGTTACTCCAGACAGAGCCAGTTTTGCCTATGCCTTTATCTTCAGCATTGAGTGTGCCTTAGGGGTCCCGATTTTCCTAATCCTAATCCTAAATGTAATCTTTAACCTTCCTTTTAACCCTCCAAAATTGCTGCCCTGAATGCCTCCTGTGATGCTGTTACTTATTCACAGTTAAAGGCAGCATTCTTTCATCAGCCCATCTACCTCTTGCTCTCCTGATTCCCTCTATTCACAAGCAGCTTTGCTTCTTTCCTTTTTCTGTTCACCTGGAATAGCCTGTAATGGCTCCCCCATGGATCCTCACTACCCACCCATCTCAGTCCAGGCAGGACAGCTGGAATCAGGAGCCTTGCTGAGGGCAGGGACTGGTGGTTTTCATGAGCTGAACTGTGCCCAAGGCAGGTGCTAAAGCTTCACCAACTTTTGCTTGTTTTTTCTCTTTTGCTCCTGCAAGACTGGTCCTATACAAAAGGAGAGTGGCCCAAGCACAGGTACCTTAAAAACCACACCAGATTCTACACCTCAGCAACCAAACATCTCTTAAACCAGACACTAAAAGGAAAGAAAGGGAATGAAAAGCAAGCAGCAGTTATGAGAACTGGACTACAGAGAGCAGCCAGCAAGACAAAAATTTCATTTGCCATGTAGGAACTTAAACTGATTGGCTTCTAGTAGCATGCAGTGAATACTGACAAAAATTTGACTTAAAAGCTACCATTATTTTTCAAAACCATTTTCCCCAGCTGCCAGAAAATACAGCCACATTCAAAAGCTATAAAAAAACCATATCAAGTTTCACCAAGTGAATTGCAGCCAAGTTCCCATGATGGCATCTGGCATTGACCACATCAGAACAAAGTCATGGCACTGAGTACTACAAGCCACTGAGTCCAGCAGCAAAAATACTTCTTGTTTATTTTACGTATTTTATCTTTGTAGCACCAGCCACACCTGTACCACGTCCATCTAGCCCTGAAGCTACGTATATAACTCAGCCTCCTGCTGACAAAAAAAAAAGAGAATTTGGCTCTCTCAGAACCAACTCAGACCATTTGTGTCTGGGCAGGGACTGATGATGGAGCCTGGCACAAAGTCTTTGGCTGGCTCTGATACACTTGTTCCTGTGTCTGGCCTTCAGGATGCTTTGGTGGAGCTGTGTCCACCTTGATGGGAAATATTAACCTCTCCTCAGGAGCTCTGCTAGAAACTGCTGCCCTTTTGTGTTCACTACAGTCTGATGCAGAAGAGAAAACCATTGTGTTCCCTTTATGCTGGGGTGTCTCATTTTTTCCCAATCACAGAATTGTATAGGTTGGAAAAGACCCCTACAATCATCAAGTCCATCCATTTGCCCAGCACAGCCGAGGCCACCACTGACCCATCCCCCAAGTGCCACACAGCTTTTAAATCCCTCCAGGGATGGTGATTCCACTACTGCCCAGGGCAGCCTGTGCCAGGCTTGACAACCCTTTAGATGAAAAAAAATTGCCTAACATCCAATCTAAACTTCCCTTAGTGCATCTTGAAACTGTTTCCTCTTGTCTTATTGCTTGTTACCTGGGAGAAGAGACCGAACCCCACCTAGCTACAACCTCCTCTCAGGTTCTATCTGATACAGGGATATTGTAGTAACTGTCCACCTGCTTTTCCCTGTTTCCTGAAACTGAGTTTTTGCAAGGAAAATGTGACATTGTGGCCAGCAAACAGTATCTGTGCATCACAGGACTTGTCTCAACTCTGTGTTACACAAGCTGATGGTCTTTGGACAGTGTCTAAAACAGCCTTTCCAAAGCTGAGACACACAACCTTTTTCTGGAATCCAAATTGCAAGGAAATTAAAGTACGGGGAGTTGACATGACTGCAAACAGTAGCTGACTTTAAAGGTTCTTTTACTTATATTTGCATAGATACAAGAGCAGAGGAGCTTTCTGTGTTGCTGTCACTTCAGTTGGTGGAACATCCCTGATAACGTTCTTAAAACTGGCATTCTTTTGTCAGTTTGAGGGTCCCACATTTTGCCAGGAACTCATGAGCTGGGGAGGAGTGCTGGGGCACACAAGCCCTGGCCGAAGCAGCTCCATGGGGAGGCACTGGGGTCTCTGTCCCACGGGAAGGAACAGGGCAGGCACCTCTGTGAGCGAGCCTGCCGCCTCCCGCTGCCGGCCGCCACGGGGCAGAGGTCTGTTCGAGCAGCCAGGGATGCAATTGAAGTGTTGTTTGTCCGTGGGGGAGGGAGGGGGAATGTGCGCGCAGACCGAGAACATGGAAAAATCGGATGTGAGCTGAAGCTAATGGGAGGAAACAAAATTGTTTTAACAGCGGCAGCCACTGGGTGGTAGAGTCTGCTACCGAGAGAGGTGGCCAAGGAGGTGCCGCTGCCAGGGGCCACAGTGGTCCATGGAGAGTAGGAACTACTAACACAGGGATGCCCTAAAAATCCTGCAGTCAACTAAACCCCAATGGTCCTGCAGCCCTGCTCTCACAGGTCATATCAAATGAAAGCAGAAGGAGCGTGTCTTTCATCAAAAGGAGTGCACAAGGTTACACTGAACCCCCCAATTAAACTGAGGAAAGATGGATAACACAAAAATCAGCTCCAAGATCAATATTTCTATTCATTTACAAGCACAACAAGGTTAGAGAGGTGAGCAGAGTAAATAATTAACTCATTTACAGGATTTTGTTGGTTTTTTTTTTTTTTCAAACAGAGTCATTTTATTCTCCTGGGTGATTAGCTATGCAGTTGACATTAATCACAACTGCAGCAATTATTTGAAGTATTTGATTAATCAATCCAGAGGAAAAAAGAGAGCTAGGCCAAACTACCCTTGCTGCACAGCCCTGTTGGTCAATCAGTCAATACACAGGTGCTGGCTTTCAGAAAGGTGACACGTTTCCTGCTGGGTATAACAAGTCCTCTGGCTGGCTGGATACAGCAGTAAGATGGATATAACACTTCAGATGGGGAAGATGCAGACCACGATGCTTTCCAGCTGAATTAAAGAGCATTTATTAATGCTATACTTGCTGAATTGGGATTCTCAACTTGTGGCCCTGCAGCTACTAAAACACAAATACAATCAAATGCTTGGCCAGACCTGATGATACACCTGAAAAATACCATTACCAAGCAGTGTGTGTCAGCCAACACTGGCAGGTGGCTGAAACTCCTAACTCTTTCCTTCTCATCTATAATATGAGAAGCGATTTCAATTAAGGAATAACAAGAAGCATAGAAAGTGGTCTGAGCATTATTATTATTAAAAGATCAGGTGTATACTTTCTTTTTCTTGCTATTTTTCCTTCTAATAATCATTCCTGGAACTCCTGTTTACAACTCCTACCCCTGGTAGCAGTGATCTTCAAACTTAATTGGAAGAAACTCCAGACTTGGTAAACCACCGGAATCAAATTTCAGCACCTTTTGGACAATTCTCACACCTACCGACAGACAGCTGGTAATGTGCTATATTATAATACATTCTCATCTGGTTTTGCTCTGGATTAAGCTGCTGCTTTCAAAAATGCAAATGTTAACTCCCAGAACAAACTTTGCTTGATGATGTTAAGCTTATGTGTAAACTGAAATGCAGTAGACTTTCATTACAAGAGCTCAACCATTTAAAAAGATGAAAATTACAAGATGGGGCACATTTTTAAAACAAATATTGGAACATTCAACCTGTATTTTATTGATTATGTTTCCCCATCTAACACTTCTACTGCTGCATATAAATGAAACTAATGTTTCTTTAACACAAAAACTGTAAAGGATCAAAAATCTTTTGGACTGCTACAACTCCTGCAGGGAATTTGCCTCATGATCATGGCAATGCAAAGTTCTGCTGTGTGGCAGCACATTGCACTCTCTTCTGGGCACAACCCAGGTGAAAAATAAGCTCTCCTGTGTGCAAACAGGACACCAGACTGCCACGCTCCCAAAGCTTTTGCACACAGGTCCTTCATGCACAAAGCCAAAAGGTTCCCACTCCAGTAGAGGACACACTGCAGGAAGAGAGGCAGGGTCTAGAATAAGGCACTACATACATGCTTTTGGTAAGATCAACCACTCCAACTTTTTCATCTGCTCCTCAAGGAGCATATTTCTTACATCTGGCATGCAAAATACTGTAATAGTGAAGAACGTCCCATTTTGATTTAAATGAATGCATTTATTTCCAAATGGGAGACCGTAAGTTAAACAAACACATTTCTCTCTTTGCACATGAAAGCATTGTTTTGTCACAGATGTACAGTATAATACATTTATTTTCTCAATTGTTTTGTATTTGTAAGGCACTGCCAGTTATTTGGATGGGTTTGTAAGGATGAAGCAAATTGCTCTGTGGGGCTCTATTCAGGGAACATAATATTCCCACAAAAGCACCATAATTCTGCATGCAGCAACACAAACTGCCACGACATTGCAGCAGCTGGCAGAGTGGATAGAGTTAGCATTATCAAAACCAGCACGACAACTCCACTCCAAAAGCCCCTTACATGCATAAATTAATGATGAATGTGCATTGATTAGCCCCCACCCAGACTCCAAGGAACTCTCCCTTCCTGCAATACAATTTGGAACTTCAACACAGTTGCTGTGTCCATTCCCAAGGCCTGGGGAGCACTTCGGCTTGTCCTTGGATTGCACTGGCCTTATGCAAAGCTCTGGAGCCCTGCTCACATATGTGCACTGGGGCAGATTAGGGGAACAGCCAACAACACAGAATGCTATCAGCAACATGCCAGGAGGTGCATTTTGGGAGGTCTGCCACACAGAAAGCTGAGAGGAACAAGATCCTGCCAGGGATCAAGTCTATGTTCCAGAAGTTAGATATAAATTTGGCTGCACCTATCCTTCTGACCAAGCAACTCCCTTCTCCAGGCATGCAGAATGACAAAACAAGCTGTCACAGAAACACTTTATGAGACTTTTTCATCACAACTACAAAAACCTGGAAATGTGCACAGCCCCAGTGGACATTGCAGCCCCCAAACTCTAAGGCTTCTCCAGCTATTTGCCAGCTTCCTCCACAGCTCTAACCAGTTCCCACTTGGCACACTCTGGCTTCCTGAAATTTGACCACAAAGGCCTTCCTATCCATCTCTAAGTCCTTCTGGTTACACAAAAATGGGTTTTAAAAACCAAGAAAATGTGTTCTGAATACAGGCTGACTAACCCACATTACGTAATTCAGGTTAAAGCAGGATTAAGAAAAGGCAGGTTGGCCTGGAGGCTCAAGTAGAACATAATGCGGGAATTCACATTTCAAGTCAACTTGTCCTGTGTGATATTGAATCTGAGTGCAAAGCCTTTAGCATGCATAGGTAGACAGGTTTGTACTGAGTATATAAAACAATAATAATGATATAAAGGCAGAGCGAATACCTAGATCTGATATGGAAGCCCCCTGTTCTATGCTATCTCTCCAAAATACCCCTGCATTTTCCTATGTCAGGTGACTTGACCTTTAACTAAAAGCACATCTTTACTACCTGACTAGTTTCTGTGGGTCATTTGTGGAGCTGCTGAAGCCAGGCTTCTCCTTGCATACTAATGACTCCTCTCAGTCTAGGAACATCATTTTGGGTGCTGCTTCTGTTACCATACACAAGCTCAGCTTGAGAGAACCCAGCGCAGCCTAGTTTATATGAGCAGGTGCACTGAAATTGAGCAAGAGAGGAAAATCTGTGTCAGTAGGAAAATCAAGAGAGGAGAAGTGCAGGGGGGCTTTAAAGAAACAACTACCCCTTGCTTTATACACATTGTCTCCTACAGACATGAGAGATGGAAGTTTCATGAAGAGGTCCAACAGTGATTGAGACATTAACTTCAAGGTCTAGTCTCTACTGGAATCCTTTATCCAGAAGTTGTCTGGGATCCCATGGTTCTTCTAAGCCGATCTTTCCATCAGCTCTTTGTATACAGCATCATTAGCAGCTTGTCTTTATGCAGTAACAGCTCATGACCTCAGAAAATTTACTACTTAGAGCACTGACAGATAATAATAAAAATGCAGAAGGGAATTTGGGCAGAAAAGAAATCTCAGCTTTCTCGATTTTTTTGCAGGATAGTTTTAGTTTTGATCAGTCAGCTCTAATGTGGAAGCCAGGAAAGAGCTGACTCAGTGAACACACTAAGTGGTGATTTCACATAGCAACCTAATGATGATGATGTCGTACTAACTTGTATACAGCTACTGAGCATCACTGGGAGAGAAGGAAGAGCCCTGCAATACATTGCTGTGATTCCTAATAGACCAGTAGAATTCCTGTTGTCAGAGTCCTGAAGGAGGTCTTGAACCACTGCCAGAGCTGGGAGGTGGCAGAAAAAGGCAGTATCAGCTGCGTTCTCTAAGCTCTTTGCAAAGGTGAGTCAGACCATTATCCTTGTTTTGCACATCTCTATGTGATTAGCCCAAAGTGACTTACCCAAAATGAGCTACCCTTCAAGATGTCCAGCCCATCTTTTCCAGTTCTCAGCCTATCACTCATCAAGCTACAACAACAGATCCATGGAAAACTACAGTCTGCAAAGAGCATGAGAGCTGAGATGATTTTCCTGCTGCTGGTTGTTATCTGAGAAAATTCTAGAGAACACTGTTCTCACAAACAGGACAGGAAGGCAGTGCTGCTGCAGAGCCAGGATGTATCCATTGCATGGCTGGGTTGATCCCTCTGGCAGCCACAGTAAAGAGAATAATTACACAGAAATAACTCTGATAGGAGCAAGCAGATCATCTGTGCATTTGCTACCAAATTATCTGGATAGGGGTGCTGCAGAATCACAGAATGGTTTGGGTTGGAAGGGGCCTCAAACTCCATCTCATTCCAAGCCCCTGCCATTGGCAAGGACACCTTCCACTAAACCAGGGCAGCCCATGGCCTCGAACACTTCCAGGGATGGGGCATCCTCAGCTTCACGGGATCTGTAAGACCCCAGTACCAGAGTCTCACCACTCCCACAGGGAAGAATCAAATCAATTAATGGCATTCACCAAATTCAACCACTCTGGGCTGGTGGGGAGCAAAGGAGAAGAAGCAGCCACTGTGGCTGGTGGAAGCACAAGGGCAGGTCAAATACATTTACAAGGAGTTTGAAGCAGGAACTTCTCAGCATAAGGCAGCAGTTGCAACAAAATACACCAATATCACACGGCAGTCAATGCGGATCGAAAATGTGTCAGCTTTACAAAGCACCTCCCTATTTCCAAGGGGATCGTTAAGAAACGAAAAAAAGGCGCAACTATTCACTGCAGTTAACGCAGATGAAACTGTTTTATGTCTAGAGCTGAAGTCATTGCATGACTTCATGTCTGAAATGAGCGAATGGAAAAGGACACACGGAAAAGATCGCTCGGCTCGGGGCTCAGCCCGCTGCTTCCCCCGGTGACCGCCAGGCGTCCCCCGCGCTCAATCCCACCGCGGGGAATTCTGTCCTGGCAGGATGTTTGTCATCCCAACCCATCCCTTCCCCCCCTCGTGCTACCCAACCATCCCACAGCTCCCCGGACACCAGGCCACTGACACCTCACAGCTCCTCACCAGGCTGAAACCCAGTGGTTAATGACACATCTCTGGGGTTATGTGCATGTAATCCCACACACAACCATTCCCAGGCAGGCAGAACAGACAGAGCTGCAGCAATGAATCCATGATTTGTCTGCATGGTCACAACATCTGTACCTGCCTGGCACATGGGCCAAACATACCTCATGCTAGAGGCAAACACATCCTTGCTTCTCAGAGGCTGCAAGCATCAGTGTGATATCAGATTTCCTGGGGTGGATTTGAGCCTTACAAGTCCACATGCAAGAATGCCAGTGGTTACAAAGCACGGACTGTAAGTAACCGGTGGGTAATTATGGAGGGATGTGTCTGTGTGGCTCAGCTCCAACATCAACAGAGGGAAGAGCTCTGCCTATTGAGTCATCCAGCAGCATTTCCTTCCAGCCCTTGGGTTTCCCGACAGGTCCCCTCTGAGTTACTGCCCAGACCTACAGTGGCTGAGCTCATAAAAACTGCTGAGCTCACACCCCCAGGAAACAGGGCTCCAGGCCCCTGCAGCCAGGAGGGGTTTGCTGGCCACGACCATGCTTCAAGGACATGGTGCCTCACCAGCCTCCCTTATTACAGCAACTGAACTGAATACCAACAACATCCCAGTCCCAGCAACCACAGAAGCTTCAGAGGTGCCCTGTCAACACCAAACAAGGGCTGCAAGAGTCACACAGGAGTTTTAGTGCCCCATCCCTTTGGTTATCCATGAGTCCCAAACTGTCCATAGACTGAGTGTCCCCATGTAGGAACTAAGACAGCATTTCCTCTATAGAAAAAAGAATTTGGCTTTGAGAGATTAAGTGAAAGGAAGATGTTTCTTAGCCAGAGACCAGACCCCATCAAAGACGACAGAAGTATGCCAGACCTTCACATTATCACAAGGGCAATGAATACACAGGCATTTTTATTTTACCTTCTCGTTGTGCAAGGCTACCTGGATTCTTCTACACTTAGTTATTTTCTGCTATTTGCTATAGACTTTTCATTCACTTTCCAGTTTGTCCTACAGCTTCCTTCTGGTTTTCCTCTTTTACTATTCCTTTCTCAGTTCCACATTTTGCATTCTATTTCTTCTGTTGTCCCCATCCCTTCCAACAGAGCTGAACAGTGAACATGTGCTGATCTGTCTGCTCCATGTAATTCCCCACTATAATTTTTACTCAACAGATTTGTTAGCCCCATAAAATAGTCACTGAAAGGTTTCCAATGACAAGCAGGACGTAGGACTTGAAAAAACTCATCTCACTGGATCAGGTGCCAGACCACATGAACAAGCTAAAGCAACTGTTTTGATGGAGACCAGAGGGTATCTGCCAGGGTTCTGCAGTAAAGCATCTGCTCTGCTGCCTGTGGGCTTTCCTGTGCTACTGCAGCAGCAGCACCTTTACATCTCTAGCAGAGGAGAGTAGAGGTCTGCAGGACATCTGAAGACATTTCTGAAGACCAGATCAGAGAAAGCTGAAAAATTCAGCTTCAGAACTGCATGTAGCTCTGAAACAATAAATGTTTGGAGTGATCAGCATTTCTAGGCAGTGAAACAAATGAGCGTTTCCATTCCCGGGGGAAATGGGAAGCAAGCAAACTCCATTTCTCTGTTCTGTAGTGTACAGGAAATCTGAGTGATTGATGGCAGCAGTAGGGAAATGCACATTCAGCTTATATTTCCAATGTAAATGACTTGCCACCTCACCCCTCTGCTTCCTGCTCCTTCACATAGCCCCCACATTCCGGCTGGTAGTTGTAGTATGTGTGAATCGGGGAGGAAAAAGGAAACAGGACTTGTCAGACTGCTTCCCCCCACCCCAATTTAAATGAGAAAGATAACATGCCAAATCAAAGGGCAACCAGCTGTTCAGGCCTGAGCTCTTTTTGCCCACAGACCCAGGGTGGTGACACAGGGATAGACTAAGGAATCCTGCAGCATTGCTCCCAGCCCCCATCTGTGCCAGGTGCAGAAGGCCCCTGCTTACAGAACATCTCCTTGCATTACAGAGGTCAAAGCAGAAGGCAAAGAGGCTTTTTAGGATGCTGCACAGCATCTGTGGGATCTGCCTGGTTTGCAGGGATACTGAGATGCAGCGAAGGCCAAGGCAAGAGAAGGAACTGTGAGGAATGCGGGAACATCCACTGTGGGAGGCGTGTCCCTGTTCTTTCCCAGGCAGCTCACTGAGAGGTGCTTATTTTTACAAAGCAGGCTCTTAGATCTTAAAGAACCAATGTTGTCGTGGTGCCCTAAACCAATGAGTATGTGACCTACTCGTTCCCACTCTGTCCCTTGACCTTTTCCCATAGCATTCTCCAAAAGCATCACATGAAAAATAGCCCTTCTCGGCTCTTCAGAGGCTTTGGAGACAGCATCAAAGCTCTGTGCTTATAAACAATTCCAGCTAGGCCAAAATGCCATTCCAGCATCAGGGGTCCCAGGATTTCTAAGCCTGTCACGAGGAACTGGAGGGAGAGGGGGCAGGGGAGAGGCAGCATGTGTTGCCGAGGGAAGGGGGAAGGGAGGGCCAGGCAGCTGGGGTGTGAGCTGAGCTCCGTGGGCTGAGACAGGATTTGCACACACACCTGAGGCTACACAGGATCCTTCTCCTCCTTGCTTATTGCAAATAGCTCTCTTAGCATAGGCTGAAGGATCATTTACCTCATTGATCCTTCAAACTAATCTTCCCGGTTTTTTCCCCCCTTCTCTCACCTTGCTCATCCACTAACACTCCAGCATCCATTCTGGAGAGGAATTTACAGCCCAGGTGAAGACAAGAACTCAACAGACTGCAGAGGGGCAGTCCTTGAGCATCAAGACTAGTTATTTGTTGACTCTTCAGGCTTTGAATAGCAGCTGTCCAACAAGTACCTACAGGAATCCCTGTCAGCTCCTGCAGGTGTCTCACACCATCCTTGGCACACTCCTCCCTTTTGCTGAGGAAATTTCAACTGTTCCCAGTTTTTTTGGTTCCTGGTGGCTCCAGATCTAACTTCCCTTGGCAATAGCTGCACACACTTCTTGAACACCTTCTAAAAAGCAAATGCCACAGAAGATGCTCCATCATTGAGTGAGACTTTTTCTCAACCATCATCCAGTTCCTGTGACTTCCATTTTGCCTAAATTTGTTCTTCCACAGAATATTAAGAGCTGCAAAGGACCCACAAGGATCCTCAAGTCAAAGTCTTTAAGTGAATGGCCCATGCAGGGTCCAAACCCACAACCTTGGTGTTACTAGCACCATGCTCTAACCAGTTGAGCCGATGATCACAGGGGTTTTGTCCTTTTGTTCCTGCCACTACAGGCAAGGCTTTCAGTTGGGCAATCTACAGCAAAGGCTGCTTGAGGACTAATTACAGCTCAGGGACCATTGTCCCTTGTTTCAGTGCACTACCTTCGTAATGAAAAGCGAAACAAAAAAAGGGGTAAGTTTTTTGTAACCATCTACCAGCACACCACCACCTTGCCCGACTGCGCTTGGAGCTTCACCAGTCGAGTCTGGGTCACACACTCCACAGTACAGCCCAGCAGCCAAGGAAAACCGTTTTTATGTCTGAATACGTGGACTGGAGCTAGTGGCAGCCAAGCAGGTTTGTGTTTGGGTAGCTCTTACGTGGCAATAGGGACACTGCCCTCTTGCAGGGCAATAATTTCAGTCCCAACAAGGAAACTGGATAATTACAGAGAAAAGCAGCAGGCGCTTCAATCATTCCTACTGCATCAGGTCTTTTAAAATGTCATTGAAAAGAATTGGTGGGATAATGAATGCCTTGACTCACTTTCAAAGCACCTGGCAGGACAGACAAAAGGAAGCAACACAGCTAGGAGCACTCCATCATCCTTCCTGGTTCCTGGGGACTGACCCTAGAGGGTGGGAGGTCTGGGACAGGATGGTGTGATCATAGGATGGCATAAAAATAGGAAAACAGTCATGTGAGTTCTATTGCTGTAGATGTCGCCAGTTTAAGAGCAAACCTCCTGACTTTATTCTGGTTGATCTTGTTCATTCTGTATGTTAGTTGTGGCCCTTCTTCACCATTTTCCCTTTTATATAGCATCAGAAAAGCATTAACTCATGACTTTGTTTCATTCCACTGACATAACTGCTTAAATATCCTTCCTGATGTTTTGACATATATCACTTGGACAGACGTTTAGAAATTTAAACCATGGAAGCTGTGGGACGTTTTTTTAAAATTAGAAAATATGTGGACAATTCTTCTGTTATTTTAACAAAATGAAGACTCAACACTTGTATAAGCCTGCCAGCAAATGCAGGGAAATATGTGCTTACCTGGCACAAATACTAAACTGAGCACATAGATTTTTAGAGCCACACACTCACTACACACCATGCACACATGCTGTAACCCCCACACTCACAAAAACACATTTATAGCACATAAGGCAGGCACAGATTATTTTCAGTGCAAAGCACCTTTTTCTATAAGCAACAGGAGCATGTGTACCAAGGGAGCACATGTATACTGAGCATGCAGACAAAACATCCATTCACTCCATGTAACAAAGATTTACGTCTACCAAATGAAGAATTGCACCTGTATATCCATTTAGAAGAAATCTGACATTAGCAAATGCACAATTGCTGTGAAAAGAAATAATACATCTGATGCACTCAAAAAAACACCCTTAATTGTTCAGCCCAGAAAACAGGAAAACAGAACAATCAAATGAAATGCCACACACACAGGTACTGTATGTGCACAGAATGTACACTGGAAAAAGCAGACCACCATAAACAAACACAGTATTCCCAAAAGACTTATCCATACACTTATGTTGTGCTCAAATGCACACAGCCAGATCCTTAGCCACACACTCACCTGCAATATGTATCAGAAGAACAAAAGCCCCTTACACATAATAGGGAGTCAAAAATGCACACTTTAGAAATGAGGAACACCCTACACAAATACCCAACTCATGCATAAATATGTTATATATGTGCTCCACAGAAAATAATTTCTAAGTCTCAAATGCAGGCTGCAGTTAGTAATCCTGGTGCACTGGGGGCTGCATTTTACCCTGTAGTTCAGAGCACAGCACACAGAGCAGTGGGGCTGAGGTCACAGCTGGCCCCACATAGGTTCAATGCCTACAGTTCATGTGTAGAATTTAATCTTCTCCCAGAGTAAGCACCTGCACTGCTGCTTTAATTCCCTAGAGCCATCTTAGAACTATATAAGCTACTGTGTCTGGACTGCCCTGTTGCAGCCAAAATCCATTTGGAGATTCATTGGCAATTTTCCCTTTTTTTCCCCCCCTGTCTAGGGGACCCAACAATTCGATTTTACGGAGGGTAAACTACTGCAAACTTCACATGGGCATCTCAATTAGCCCTGTGCCCTCCTACCTTACTACCGATACAGCTGCAGTGGAGGGCAGCCACTGGTTCCACTATAGCACCAATCACAACCTGAGCAACAAAGGAACTGCTGGAGGTAGAGGATAAAGGCATTTTACTCTCTTTTATTGCCCAGATAAGACCTCTGATAATTTTACAGTCAGACTATCGAATACCTAAACAGAAACAAATGCACCTAATCAAACGCATCAGTGGGCAATGCCAGAGCAGCCAGCCAGGCGTAACTCCAGCATTAATCAAAAGCAGGAGGCAGAACACACTGCTGCATGCCCAAGGCCTACAGACAGCCTTCCAATTCAGAGAGGTCTGCATACAGAGAAACCACTCTTGTTCCACAGTTTCTGTCCACTACAGACTAAATGGGAAATCCCAGTGACCCACTGGGAGACAGATTCTGGCTTGCAGCTTGAACACCAGATTCAGCTTCCGCTGCTCCGCATTCCAGACCTACTCCAGCTGTGGACACACAAGGAAATCCTGTGGCAGGTGATTTATTTCATCTACTGCACATTGTTTATAAGTGCCTGACCTAACCCCATCATAAAGGCTTAGAAACAGCAAGGCACATCCACAGCATGTTTGCTTCTGCTTCCAGAAATGTACATTTCTCTCTGCTGTGATGAAATCTAGACTTGCTTAGATACAGCTGTCCATGTTAAGAGAAACAAAATGCCTTCCACACCTCTCCTTTAGTCCTTTGTCAGGGAAATGGGAATCAACACTGGTCCCTTAGCTCTGCCGAAAGTTGCAGCCTCTCTAAATGCTATAAACTTGCACAGTACTCCACATGGAGAAGAATCTCGTCCTGCTATCACAGCCCAGCCTGATGGCACAGCCACAGAGGAGACAGACAGAACTTGGGGTCTGCCATGTCCCTCCCAAAGGCCTCTGACAAAGGCCTCCACAAAGCTTGTGGAAATTCAGAAAAAATAGGGAGTATCTGTTTTTCCAGGTGCTCTATGCAGTAAGCAGAGCTAACCAAAAGAAAAACAAAACAAATCAGGAGAGACTAATGAATAAAAATAACAGACTCTTTGCTTTTGTCCTTGTAATTTCCCCACCCCAGACAGCTGTAATGTGGAAAGTATTGAAATTTAAATCACACCTCAGCCTAACCTCAGCTGACAGGCTGCCAATGCAATAATCTCAGCCTGGCTATCCTCTCTCAGGGAGAACGACAAACCAACTAAAGCAAAGTGATAAATTTTCAATTTTATTTTAAAATATACCAGATGGGAGATTTTATTGGAGTCATAAATATGTCAAAAGCAATGTTGGCATATGATTGGAGATTGCCCCCACCAAGGGAGCAGCTCTCCTTGTTTAGAAGCGCCATCAGATTCTTAATAAGAGGCTCCAGTTACACTGCAGCAAAATAGTCTGTATATTAAGCCAATTGAATGTCTATTTGCCAGACGTCTTCTTTCTCTTCTCTGCCAGCTCCAGCTTCCATTTCTCCTTCAGGAGAAATGAGGGTGCTGAGGTCACACCTAAGCATCACCAGTTTGGGTTCTCATTTTGTTGTTGAAAAATGGCCGAAAAGTATTTGATTTCTCACCAGTATTTGAAAACAGAATTTCATGTCAGTCAATGGAGCTTTCTTTGATTTCCTAGAACCTCAACCGGCAGGTGTCAACCAAGTTCAGCCTCAGACTTAAAGCAAATCGAATTCAAACCCTTAATCCTAGCCATGGGTCAACCTCAAATTATGGAAATAACGCCTGGCCTCAGTCCCAAAATTTCACATGAGCTAAAACCAGTTCTAAATCCCACCAGCCACATCCAGAAATATGAGCTGCCTTTTGTAGTGTCTGCACCTCTCCTCCTTCTACCACTGGTGCTGTGACAGATGACAGTAGTCTAACAGGAAGAAGCATGATATTTCTGCCTTTTCATTATTTCAAAGGTTTTACAAACTGGCTCTACCAGCTATGTCTCTGAGCATGATTCCAACCTTCCAGCTTACTCAGAAAGTCCTCATATTCTTATACCATTAAATTCAAATCAATCAATTCTACCACCACTGATTCCCATCACCACAGAATCTGGCTCACTGAAACTTTGACACTGAAAACCTAATGCAAAGCAAGAGAAAAATAACATTAATCTGTTATTTTACGTTTTTTCATATAAATGCTTTGCAGACTTAATCTTTCAGCCACAAAACTGTAAAAAGGGGTTAGAGAATTAGTAAGAGAGCAGAAACATAAAATATTACAAAATAATATCCTGCCAATCTAACAGTAACATCACCACAGAGGGCAAGGTAAGAAGGAAACATAAGCAAAAAGTGACATAAATTTGCATAGGTTAGAGGTCTATGGTCTTTTTAGACATTACTTATTCCTCACAGTTAAAGGAGTGCTAGATGCCCTTTCAGTATTCTCTAACAGACTGATCATTTCCTGTAGAAGGATTTTAAAAAGCTCTGTGAACATAAAACACCATCAGGTACATTTATCACAAAATATCATCCTCCTACCCACAGCCTCCAGTCCTGGACATGCCATTCATTGGTCTTGAAGCAGCAGATGCATCAAGACAAGCTGAAGCTTTTAGCAGCTTTTTAATCTGAAGGAGCAGATTGAAATAGAAGAATCATACCCATCAGTCTCAGGCTTAAAATATTTTGACTTAATGTATTACACAGTGAGGCTGGCATTCCTCTGGCTTCTGCAGCGTTTTCGATGGGGACTTGTACAATTCATCATTGACTGGCACAAGGTCAAGGAAATCTGGCAAAGTACAGAACAGCTGGGAAAGAATTCAGCTTGCAGTGTAATGCTTTCAACAAAACAGAAACCCATGCTGGGGACATGAAAGAGGATGGCCTGGCTCTACTCTTCCACCCTCAGGAGGACTCACTGAGAAAGCAGAATTGGCCAGTTCCAACCACACTTGAAGCTATCATTTCCCAAAATTCTGTCTAACAAGCACTGATAATGATGGAAGAGCATGGACAAAGCTGAATTCAGGAACACTGCTGCCTTCACAGGTTAAAAGGTCTGTGAGGCCATTTCCATTACAGAACCCATGGAACTATTTGGGGCACTAATGCCTCTCAGGGTGCTCTAAATGGGCTGATGCACAATAGTACAGCCAAGCTGTAAGTCCTCCAGGACAGAGACTGCAGCTTACTGCATGTCTGTGCAGTATTCAGCACAATTGAGCTTCAGCTCTAATAGCAGCCTCTAAGTGTTACCGTGCTACAACAATGGGCAGTGGTAACTTAGATAATAAAAATAACATAATGCATCAGGAGTATCTATGGCATAATTACAAGGTTTATTCAAAGCACCTAATCAAATTGTTCAGCAATTTAGCATAAACATGGACATAGAGGCAGATACTCCTAGATTAAGGAGCAAATTATGATTAGCACAGGTATAATTGCCTTGAAACTCCCCACACTTTCAGTCAGGCCAAGGACTGACTAACAGCATGTTCAGGCAAGCACGTATTTCTCCTTGAGAAAGATAAGCCCTGTTTAAAAGCAGTCAGAAAATACAGGGATCCCTGAGTACTGCACCTCTGAGCCCAGCAGGAACCGACCTCATGCAGCTTGGTTAGCTTCAGACTTACTTAAGATGTCTTTAGGGCATTCTCTAGTTAACATGCTGCACTAATGAAGTCTATTTAATTATCTGAATAAACTTTACTATTTAATAAATCACTTAACAAAGGAATGAACTCGTTTAGGTATTGACTGCTTAACCTACCTAGCAAACGAGTAATATCCAGGCAAGTAGGAATGTTACTTCACCAGGCTCCTCAGTTCCCAGTCCTTCCAGTAATGGGTAAACCTGCTGTCTCACTAGAAAGCTGTCCCATTAAATCATTGCAGCACATAGTAACTACAAAGGTCTCAGAAGACTTTACTACTCTCGTATTTGGTAGCCACATGACATCAGTCCATAGAGAAGACCCTATTATAATCTCAAGAACATAAAATGCTGACATCCAACACCACGGGATCCCATCCAGCACAGGATACCCTCCTTTCCAACATACCACTGAACACCCCTCCAGTGCTGTCAGATGCCACACAAACTCACTTGCGCTCCTGCTATGTGTCTGTCCACCTTCAGGAAAAGCCCAAGCATCAATTCACATGTAGAGCTGGAGGCCTGAAAACACACATCCACCTTTAAATGAATTAGCAGCACCAGGAACAACCCACAGGGTGGGGAATCAGCAAAAAAATGGTCTGCAACCAGGTCAGCTCCCATAGTCCTGCCAGGACCCCTCCTTTTTGTTTCCCTGATCCTCTCTTCCCTTCCTAGCACCACCCTAGGACCTGGACACATGAGCAGATACAGGCTTCCCTCTGATGCAGCAGCTACCTTATAAATTATATAACAAATTAAAATTACTTTATGACAGTGATAACACCATCATCTACAGTGTTCATGGGTTAACGAATTGTGCCCATGAATGAATATGTGCTGACTCACTAACTAAGCTGCAAACGAGAGCTGTTCATCTCCTCTGCAGTACCCTGAAAACCAGTGTCCCTCCTCTGCCAGGGAATTCATTTTCCCTGCTTTGGAGAGGGGAGAAGGAGGGAATTACTTCCTCTTGCTGGCTTCCCGCATTAGTAAAGCCCTGGAGGTTATTTAAATGGGAACTTCAAAGGAGGTGTATGATCGGCTGTTCACTGCTGGAGGAGGCTCATTTTACACTCAGATTTAAAAGCCTCTCTGACTCAGAAGCAAACAGCATCACTTACAGGCTTCAAGCCTCTCAGATACAGCCAGCTCAGGAGCAGGGGGCTAGCAGCAATGGGACAGAGAGAGAAAGGATTTTTTTTTTTTTTTTTAATGTTGGACAGGAAAGATTTTCAGGTTCAGTAGGGAGTGATAGGGAATGGTTCTCCATGAATAGAGAGCCTAAATGCTCCAAATGGGGAGTAAGAGGCTGTTTGGTCTTTAGGACAGTAAGGGAAGGGAATTATGAAAAGCTGTTCTGAAGCACAGGGACAGTTATAGAGGGAAGAAAATCAGAGATTCTCATGTACTGAGCCTCCTGCACCACTTACCCACCGTGTCTTTTCATCAGGTCTTGAGGCTACTATGTATTAGCTACAATTCATTCCTTCCATCACTCTTTCCTCCTGGGGATGGCTGTGGATCAGGCAATGACTTACCTTGGGAAGGCTTATTAAGAAGATTCACTAATACAGAAGGAAGATTTAAAAAAAAAAAACCCTGCTCCTGGCACTTGGAGTGGAAGCTGCATTTGTGATGTGTCTTTGTTCTCCTAAGCACTGATTTCTCAGTCTGACATTATGGTGGATTTGGAAGGGAGATGAGGTTTAGAGATAAGGTAATTCCCCCACCACCAGATTAGATCCAGCCAGCACAACGGGCAGTCCATGTCATATCAAGGCAGCACAGGTCCTTAGCTACACCCTTTCACAGTTCCACTTAGCTTTGGTCACTGAGAGCCTACCATACATGTGAAATTTAATTGGTTAGTTTTAATCATGTTTGTAAGTGTGGAGTTTGTTGGTTTGTTGGTTTTTTTTTTCATGGAAGCAGAGAAAATCTCCTCACCTCCATCTGTTTAAGCAACCAAGCACATGAAAGAAGCAGGCAAGATCAAAGATACCATCTCCCCGGAGAACCTGTAAGTAGAATTCGTAAATACAGGAGCTGCTGCAGTTAGGCATATGGACTTGCCCCTAAAACTCATGCTGGTCAAACCACAGAACTATGAATTTTCAACTAAATCTATGCATTTCTTTTCCCATGGGCATAACTAAAATGGAATCTTCCGAGAAAAAGCCATTTCGACAAATTTTCTGACACATTCTCCCTAATACTGCCTACAGCAGGAAGCAGCAAGATTAGCATGGTGGAAATATCACCTTGTGGGAGAAATAAGCTCCAGGTAGTGCCAGCACTTACATATGGTTGAATATAACTGCTCCAAGCATATTTCAACTTCTGTCTCCATCAGGCTGGGGAATTATTGCATATATATTCATCTGATACAAAGAAAGTGGGCTCTTGGAAGGATATTTTTTTTCTCCTCTGAAAAATAAAAAAGGGTTGCTTTAATTAGAATCTACTAGCTAAAAGCCTTTTTTTTGGAGCAATTGCATCAATTTTGTTCCATTAGCCACCATATGAAGCCGGATCAGGAAATAACTTGATATGTAGTTGAAAAAAGAAAGTAAATGAGAACAGAACAACAAAACCCACTGCCTAGAAGCAATCAAGCACCCAAGAGCATTTGAGGGGTTGATGAATGCATACCCCTATTTATGTATTTCACTCCTTTTCCCGTGATTGCAATGCACATGAAAGCAGAGGAGTGACAGCCATAGATAATGGTGCCAGAAGGTCATGAACCACAGCGTGTATCTCTGCAAGCACAAGTGATAACCCTCCATCCCAGCTGATCCCTGCAGCCCCCAAGCAGACACTCCAAATGCCCTACAGGCATGTGACAGATGTGTTTGCTCTCTCCCAAGTTCACCGAGAACTTTCTGTGCTGAGTACACTGCCCAGACTGCTTTAGTCTCTCGAGGCAAAACTGCATTATTGGTTCCACCTGCACCTGCACTCTCACCAATTACAGTCAATGAATTCAAGGGTGCACATATCAAACTTTTGCTCAAGTTTTACATTATTCAGGCTTGCAAGTGACAATGGCTGTGTCTTCAAAGTGTTCTGAAAGAAACTAGCTGGAGGGCACGGACATGTTAAACAAGGCACTGTTTTTGCAAAAACTTTCTGTCAGTTTATTCAGACAGATGGGAAGGCTGTCCTCTGTGAAAGGCCCTGTTCTAGGAGCTCAGAGATGAAAAACAAAATGTAAATTCAACAAGTGAATATTCATAAGATGAAAACTTCACAAGACTATTTTATATTTAGAAGCCTTTGCTTGAGAACATACCTCCCAACACCAGACATTTAAACTAATGAACCATCCAGACTGACACTACCTCTGAACCTTCTCATCACACCAGCTCAGCAAATAATGTCTCTTGGGAGATCTGGAGCTGACAGGAACCTTTCCCTCTAGGGCAGCAACCTAGCCAGCTCTAGATCTACCAGTGAAGCCCAAATCTGATCTGTTCTCTTCTTCAAACATCAGACTAGGCTAATAAAACAAGATTTCTTTAGCTGAAAGCAGCACTCAGTGTTCTTCCCTCCCCAGCTAAACCCCTTGGGTCAGCCTGTCATTTGTTCTAAATCTTCAAAAAACCCAGTAGAAACACATTTCACACTGACTCAAGTGAGGAACAAGACTGAAATTCAGGAGAAATTAAGTAGCCCATGAAGAGAAAATATAGATTGTGGAGACTGGTGAATTTAGGACCCTGAGAAACAAATTTTTTGCAGTGGTTATTATTTACTATGCACAGTCTTGTCTGTAGACAACAAACCCAGTCAGGGCTCATTAGTATGCTAAATAAACAGCTTTTAAGCTGATATGGTTAAATTATGTAAGACTTATATGGATACTGACTTTTATATTGGATCATTTTATTAATGTATCCAGACCAAAATGAAGAATTTTGACATAAATGTATGTCTAGGCAGACTACACCCTTTTGGTTAAAGATGGTGTAAAATTGCACTTTCATTATACTGATAATTTTTGGTGAGGTGAACAATCCCAGGCAGGAGGTTATTTCTGGCTACTGCACTCAGCCATGCCATTCATTTTCTCTTATCCACTATTCTTTCCTGATACATTTTCTGACTACTATGTCATGCAAACAAAACAGGACTGTTTTCAGAAGGCTACACAAGACCTTTGCCACCTCCTTGTATAGATAGCAGTTCCACTTGTGTTCTTAAAGGTCAAAGCTTGAGAAAGAAAAATGAAAATAAGATTCAACTGCAATATTTGCACTATTTCAGGCAGTACAGCTCAAACAGAAAAAAGATACCACAAGTCTACTTTAAATAATAATTTAAAAGCCAACAAGAAACTACTATTTCCAACCCCAAATCCTCTTAATTCATCTACCTCCAATTGGATATGATTAAACAGAACAAAGCCTATAGATTCCTATTCAGATCACAGTGGTAGTTTCTGGACACATATGCTAAGACACAACCCCTTTTTCAGGCAGCTCCGTCTAAATGGATGATGTTTATTCTTTTCATTTGCACAATGAAGAACTGAAGCAGAGCAAAAACAGCCCACTGTCCAAGAACTCTGCCTACATCAGTTCTTTTAACATCCTCATCACTGAACTGAGCATCTTTCACTAATACATTGACTGGAGCACAAAGCAGAAACAGTATCTGTCACACAGAGAGAGCCTATCTGAGAGACTGGAAAACAAACATAGCTCCTCTGGATCCAGGCTCAGTCCTCCCACCCCACCCTGAGAACAACTTCATTGCATTTGCCATGGCAGTGAAATACTGGATTCAGAGAAATTGCTAGTAGAGAACTTGGGAATCCAACTGAAATTTCCTATCATTAAGAAAAAGTAGCAGCAGTGACAGGAAGTAACAGAAGTGTTTCTTTAAGTGACAGGACTGACATTTTGGTGATGTGAAGCCCTCTCACAGCTAGGATTTTGAAGTGCTGATATTTTATCATCAAATTGGAGCCCAGCTAGTAAGTATCAATAACATGAGAAACACAGCAGAGAAACAGTGACCCCATTATATGTGAAAGAGCACTGCTATTTTAGCTGAAGAAACATATGTTTTGTCAGCCTGGTAATACATTGCAGGAGTTCCTCTTGGATTTTCCTTAGGAAGAACCCCCACGCAGATTTCTCTCTGAAGCTGCAGGATTAGAGACACTGGATGAGTCTAGGAAAAGTTGGAGACACAGTTTCAGCTTCCATATGGACTGATAATCCATAACCACATATATAACTGCAGAAGAAATCCTGGCTCCAGCAAAGTCAATAACTAAATTTTCATTAATTTCATGGGGGCCAAAACCTTTCCACTGAAGCTTTGGCTTTAGAAACCAGTTGATCTAAATGTGAAGTATTTCCTACTAGATAAATATGTCAAAACCACATGACAACAAACTGAACTGAGACAAACCTGATACTTCATATTAGTTCAGGCCAAAGTTGTGCTTCAGAAGAATCTGATGAAGTTACTGCAGTCTGTCCTCCAAAACACCACGCACAAGTGACATTGTGTCTCTCATTCACACTAAACACATACTGCCCAGTAATTTAACATCCAAATGCTTTCTAATGTTCATGAAACTGTTGTCTGTGCTTTTATCACATAGAAGTTGTAAGACCACCTGTGCAAGAGGACTGAACAATTGAGCTTTGTGTCCTAAGGCATCGAAGCTGATCTACACCATCCTCCCTCACAAAACAGCTGCATCTGAGAGAAGTCTTTAAAAAAGTCTGTCACACTGCACAGTTTGTCCACTTTAAGCTGATTTTTTATCTTTGTCTTTGATTTTTCCTCTTTGTTCTGTTAGTGCTTCAGCATTAGAGGAACCCATTTCTTTAACATTATAAATGTCTTGGACTGTAATTCACTTTAGGTTCTGCTGCAGTATCACCAAACTCAACTACCAAACAGCCCCATTTGTAAAATCTGACTTCAGAATCCATTATCCTTATGCTTGCCTGCACTGCCAAGAACATTTGACACAGATTTGGGAACAGACCAGATGCAGTGCCTACGGATCTATTTCCTCAAAGAAGGGAGATAACCCTCAAACTCAAAGCAGGACTACCAGTAAAATACATGCAAGAGATGTGATGAAGAAAACAGAAACACCAGAATAAGGTGTCCAGGCATCATTGCCAAGCTCAGCAGGTATGTTACAAAGCATACCTTCATTTCATCTGCTTCAAATTGCTCCTTTTGCAGGCAATAAAATTACTGCAGAAATCCCAGGGAATAAACTGAGTTAACACCCCATTAAATACAACAGACTTCCAATCCAAGGTAAGGACGTGCCCAGATTAAGCTACCCCTGTACAAACTGGCCCATGGGTAACATACATCACTTCTACTGACTTATAGTCTGAAAGAAAGAAAGAAAAGAAAAAGCTGAGATGAATTTCTACAAGGTAAGAAAGGATTTGTTCTTTGAAGCATGCTTAAATAGTACAATGTATTCTTTCATAAACATTCCTTCTACAGTTGAACGCACATCCCAAGGGAGAAAGCCTGGAATTTGTTATCTTACATATTTTCTTTTATCAGTAACATGATCTTGCCCCTCATCCCCCTCCCCCAGATTAAGCAGCCTTGATTTTATCCCTTCAGTTTGTTTTGTCAGTATCTGGCTTAGAAACTGGTACCAGATAGAAGAGCACTGTTGCTGGGTTGATTTGTTGCCCCTGTTTCTCAAAAGACAAGATAATTTAAAATACTTATTTCCGTAATTTTGCCTTTTCTAAATACTTCAATTGCAGTAGTTGTGAGCCCCTTCTAAATCCACTATCCTTCCAGTAACATTCATATAAAAGACTTTATAAGAAAAATCTTTCTTGGCAGAGCCACTTAAGTCAATTTTAGCTGAAACAGCTCAGCACAAGGGAAGAGGGCAAGAGAGAGAAAGGAAGGCAGGACAGGAAAATATACAGATAAGGGCAACAGCATGAAGCCAGGAGTTGTATTTTGATTGTCATGTATTTACCGACAGCCCTAGGTGCTGAAAAGGAGATAATTCCCTACAGTCTGTGCTCCCACATCAATTGAGTGTGCAGTTTCATGAAACTAAGAGCCAAAATGCAAGCAGGATACCTCCAGAAAGGAGTTCCTGCTTCTCTTCCTCTCCTCTCTGATCCTCTTGCTCACTTTACAAAAACCCTAGTACTTGCCAGACTTCTACAGGAGCTCAACCAGTTCATAAAATACAGAAAACTTCCAACAACAACCAAAAGCTGGGTAGTTTTTTAGTATTTTGATGCACTAGTGAAGCTCAGGGTTGGGTAGGGGTGTTTCTGGCTGGAGTAAGGCCATAGAGAAACAGCTCCCGCCTTCCTGTACACCTGAGAGCTTGGTGGGGCTGATTAAGTGTGAAGCTGCTGCAGGCTTCCAGAAAGAAAACCAGTTCTGCAAAGACACTGAACTGTGTAAATACCAACAGTTGCAAAGCTTCCATTCCAGGGATTTATGTATTCACAGCTCCTGCTAGCTCCAAGTCAGCCGTAGTGATTTTGCCGATCAGCCAACACACAGAGACAGCTTTAGCCAACCAGAAATCTTTATCACAGCCATTCCTTGCTGTCAGAACGATGACCTCAAAGACAAGCAAACGCAGGTCATGTTTTCTATGCTGTTCTCCTTGTAACACAGGAATTCTTGCCGAACCACTTCCACCCTGACCAGCTCCCAAAGCGTAGTAGGAAAAGAATAATGTATCTGCATGAAACAAAAATACAGATCTATTTTAAAAACCCAGATACTAAAATCCTACAAAACTGCCATCTGCCGAGAACAAAACCAGGAAACTGACTTAAATTTTCACATGCAGAAGCTCTGGCTCTGGCCTCCACTGCCAGGCTTTTTCACTCTCATTCCGAGATACCAAGATGGATCATCAGAGGGCACTGCTTCCCCTAGGAGGAAATGGGTTCTTAAGTGGATAGAGATTTCAGATACCTGGAAATGTGCAGAACCGTGAAGTCCTGAAACTAGGATGCAGCTGGAATTTCATTTTCACATTTTCTACTTTTCGTCCTCAAAAGCACTTCAAGAACGTATGTAATTTGCAGGTCTGAATTCAAACTTACTGAGGCTGAAAACCCAACCATTTCTGTACTGGCAGTAAGTAAACATTAACCTCAAGAATAAAGGCAAACTCTATTCTTGTATCCTCTTCTACCCTTATCATACGAAGTCCCTTCACAGATATTTAATGGGGTGAAGATAGAAGACAATTCTTGACACCTTCATCAAAAAAAGAGGATTGTAAACAGAATTTGACTCTGTGCATTTACATTTGCCAGAGCCACTCATCATTAATGCCAGTAAGCAAAAGGACACTTTAACCCTTCCTCCTACACATCAAGTTCATGTATGTGACTGAAAGCCACATGCCACTATACAGCAATTACTCCTTTTACAGGAGCAGAGGCTTTGCTTGGGTAAAAGCAATTTAAGAGAACTGAAATCTTTGGAGGACAATGTCAACACTCTCCATAACCAGTTCTTAAACACAAGGAACACAGCCTGTGTACTGCTGCATGTACAACATTCATGCTAAAAGCACCACAATCCTTTCCGGGAAAGGCGTTAGATTAATTTTCCAGAGCTTTTCACTCTCCCAGACTCAGCCATCCTGCTGGCCTGCACTTTTGATAAACTTCCTGCATCTCTGCCCCCAGTCCAAACAGTTTACTTCTCTTCCTCCAATATTAAAGAAACAAAACCAACATAGGCAGGAATTTGAAGTGTTATTGAGGAAAAGAAACTTCCTCTGAGAAGAATCAAAATACTGATACAGTTGTTAACATCCATTTTGAATGGTGAGGGGTTGAAACACTGCATTTATAGGCCTCAGCTTTCAGCTGGGGATTTCTTCGCAAGTGTCTTGGGCTTAAGCAGTATTTCAAATAAATTAGATGAGGGAATTCTCTCTTGATTAACACTAGAACAGATTTAATAAAACTAGAACTGCTGATATGAGACAGAAAGAGAAATCCCACAGGGCTATTACTTCAAAACAAAAACTAGAACTCTCTCCCTGATTTCCAGCCAGTCAGGTATTCAGTGGATGTAACATTGTTCTACTCAATTGAAGGAAACCAGATGGTATCTAGCAGCCAAGGATTTGGACAGGCACAACTCTTTACACATTAAGTTCTTAGAATCCAAATTTATAAACAAAAAGATCACATGAACTTCAATGCACAGACATATTTCTAGGGAAAAGTGAGAATGCATTCTGCCTTCCAGAGCATACATGACCGTTCAGTAAACACAATACTTAACAGCTTTAGGAGAGGAACCATTTCATCAACAGGAAGAGACGGCAGAGACCCTTACAATTACTTTACATCTTGAAATAACTTGCATTTTTGTATCTTCAGACACACAAACCGTTAGCGTTTGCACAGTAAATGGCAAAAAACCAAATTCCCACAGCATAAGAATTACAGGTTTATTAATAAAACCCATAAATCAGTTTGTATAAATGCTATGCCTTGTATTACATAATGGATGTGGATACTTCACCACACACCAAAATGATATGGTTCATACAAAATCCAGAGATTTTGCAATTAAGACAGCAAATCATGAATACATTAAAAAAAAAAAAAAAAGGTAAAGTTTAAAAAAACCTCAATACTATGAGCAATAAAGAAGAAAAAAGCAGCAAAACTCTTCATGGTTCACAAGCAGAAAGATTCTACGGTAGAAGTAAAGGAGAGGCATCAACGTACTCCTGACTTTGAAGGTTTCAACTGAAATGAAGCAGAAAGTTAAAAAGACCCAACTTCAGATTCCAAATGAATCCACATTCCACATTACCAACAGGAACCTGCCTGAGCAAAGAGGAAGTGATCTCTTCCTCTTAAGAGCCCGAAACCCTCATATCCCCCAACTTCCCTTAGACGATAATTAATCACCAGTCCAATTGACCAGCTGCAGAGTAAACAGGGGGGAACAAACAGGAACAAACAGCAGAAGTATTACACTACATTGTCTCAAATTGAGCATGATTTACCACCATCTGCTCCTGGTGCCACAAACAGGACCACAGGTTAGAAAAGAATTAGGTTTTTCTCTTGTTATGAACTCACTGCTGTTTTGCTCTGACTCTTTCCTCCGGGTGTGCACCTGTCTTGCTGTTCCTGTCTCCCACTCCAAACCAGCCAGTGTCACATGGCAGCTAATTCTCCTGTGCAAATTTTCCTTACATTCCTTCTACTTTTAGTATCTTTACCATTTCATAATTAGTATTTTTAAAAAATGTCCAAAGCATTCCAAATCTAAATATAGTCTATCCCAGGAAGAAGATAGTACCAAGCCTGTTGGTATAGACAGACCAGGCATTAATGTGGCAACCAAAATAATGAGATGTGACCACAAAAGTAACATAAAGACATGGTTGCTCACAGCACTGTCACCTCAGAAAGAGCACCAGTAGAGGCAGAAGTCATCCAAACTCTTCCACAGAGCACCTACACCAAGTACAAATGTCATGAGGCTACAGTTTGCTCCATTGTCAGCCAGCAGGAGGGAAGAGACAGGATACAAATCTAGTAGGGGAAAAGAAAATCAAATGCGGAGCAATAGTTATGATACAGAAGGTTCTCAAAGAAAATCACTATGATGGTGGGAAATTAGGGAGGATAAAGGAAGACAAGGATGTCAAAAAGAGCTGAGTGAGAGATATGACATTGTTAAAGTTAGTTAAGTTGGGGAAGGGCCCTGACAATCATTAGCTATAACCAAGACTCTGAAGTTTTCATCACTATAAATAATAAACTAAATTCCTTTAGTAAGACACTTAGGATGGAAAAGGGGAAGAGGCACATTATTTGCTTTCAAAGGTTAATGTGGAGTTGCCAAAATCTCTGACAAGAGATCAATGTAGCAACAGTTCTTTCATGAAAATGCAGTTAAAATTGAATCAGAATGGATTCAATGTTGAACAATTTTAATGAAGCAAGTGTCAAACAAGCACATCAACTTCTTAAAAACAAAGGAGCTCCAAAGTTTAATTACAAAAACATTGTACAGAAAACTTGGCATCTAAACAATTCCAAACACATTAATCCAGCAAATGGATTCCGCTTTCATATATTTCTCTTAACATTTCTTTAAGTGACAAAAGCATTTTATTCTGCTCTTCTCCTTGACACCCACTTCATTTTTTTTTTTTTATCAGTCAACACTGAAAACTGTAAACTGAAGTGACACTCTGAAAACACTGGAACGACAAAATCCATTTTTATAGGGTTAATCAACATAAATAAGAAGCTTCTTAATGAGACAAAACATCATCTGTCACATCATCAGTGAGCAAGATCTCAGTCTTCCCCCAGATGCTTCAAGATGGATAATCCACCCCACCTCCTTCCGTGCGGGGAAAAAGCAAGAGATTAGTCAGCCCCCAGCTAATAATACCACCTTAAATTTCCCTATCCTACAACACTTGCATGCTTCTCAGCAGAGATGGATGAGCAGCATCCATGAGCAGATTTCTGTAAGCAGGGCAGCCTGAAGCCACCTGACTTTACTGACAGATTGGATATGTTACAGCCTGGAATAGCATCCTACATTACATGGAATTTCTGGAGTCTTTATGGGATACAACTCCAGGTATTAGGTAGGATGCCATAGAACTTCCATAGAACTGCCATAGAACTGCCATAGAACTGCCATAGAACTAGAGGATTTTGTAAATCAGTTTTGGCTATGCAGTACATTTTGGCCACTTCAACAGAGAGTCAAACATCACCAGTTCTTAAAAACCAAGATACACACAGGAGATGAAGGTGTAGGTGCTTCTTCTGGAGACATTAATAACCTCTAGGATTTACAACATTCATTACAGAACCCATTAAAAAAGTTCATGGCAGCATCAGCTGGTCTCATCAGTACTAAGGAGAGTGGAAGTCAATGCAGCAAACTGAGGTTCCTTTTTGTGAAGTCTTGAAAGCAAAACAGGTAACAAGAGAAAGGAGTTTCCTCCCTGAAGGAAGACTTGATTTACATGAAAATCCTTGCTACTGGGCTACAGCAATAATCCCAGGAGTAAGCTGAGACCTGGCATACAAGGTGCTGACCTGAAGATGGCTCCAGGCCAGCATGAAGTCCGTGTGTACAGCGCAGGAACGTATTTGTGTCACAGGTGCGTTAAAGCAATGCTGACAGCAACCCACAACAAAGAAAGCAACCTCCAATTCATAACAGGGAATCTCAACAGATGTCTTAAGCAGGAGCAAAGAGATTGTCATGTGGAAGCAAGAGCATTTCAACCACCCCCATAAAGCCCAGAGATGTCAAACAAGTGACGAGCCGAAGTCAGAATCAACAATTTGACAGGAACCAAAGGGCAGTGAAAGTTTTGAATAAGCCAGTGCAGACAGTGGGTGCCTTCAGCTCTGCCAGGAGATGTGGTGTAGCTCAGCAAGAACAGACTCAAACTTGCAGAGCTCTATCCAATGCAAGTGAAAGGCCATTTTGGTCACCTGGAACATAAAATTCTGAATGCTATGGGCTCCATGGGCAGTACTTGAACTGTACAAAAGGTGAGAGCACAAACAAGCTGTAATGCTGAGTTCTGTGGGCTACTATGCGGACCTAGTTACTAATAACCTTCTCCGCTCTATTAATTCATGCAAAAATATATGTGCTGCTTCCAGACATTGCTTCCCAGCACAGTGATTTCAGGAGGGCAGAGGAGGGGAAAAAATGCAATCCCCGTGCCCATTTCTCTTTTTATAGAAAACTGCTTTCCCCATGAAATCATTCTCTCAAAAAACAAGGCAATAACATCAAATTAGACTGAACAATGTATCAGAGGAAGGGCAAGCTTTGTGGGTTTAGTCTAAACCAAAGAATCCTGTTTTCCCTGCTGAGAACTAATGTTTCGCTTTCTATCTTGACTTCCACTGATCTTTGTGATAGTAAAATGCTCCAGCAAACATTTTGAAGAGATAACAGGAGACCTTCACAGAAGAGCAGGATGCAACGTGCAAGAGAGGTACTTGAAGAGAGGGGGGGAGAGAGGAAGTCTGTCTCATAGTAGAATCAAGTCACAAAGCATCAACCACAGCCAGTCTCTAGCAGGGAGCAAACTCACATTGTAGGAATTGCAGGCTAACACAAAGAAAACAGGATTCTGCTTAAGAAAAGCTCCTATCAACATAGCAAGAGGCGTAGGACAAGACAGTGCACCAAGGAAAACTCCCTGTTAGAGCAGAGAACACAAGCGCTGCTATCCAGTACTGCAAAAATCAAGGAACAAGATCAAAAGAAGGAAACTAAATTGAAGGAAGGTAACCCCACAGGATAAACATGAAAACAAAATAAAAGACACTAGAAGACATTAGGCAATATAACACATCGAAGTTATTACTACAACATATACGCTGACACCATTTCACAAGCTGAGATTTCATCTCCACAGTCAGCCAGTCCACAGAATGCAGGCACCCTCACGCCCAGCAAAATCCATAAAAAAAATGTAGATTGCACAAAAGTTGCATGCTCTTAAATGATCACACAGAGGACAGTTCCAAATGTTTAGTGGGCGGTGTCCGTGGCTTCTTAAGGTCTCTTAATGCATTGATCTGTTTGTCTCCCTGACAAAACACACAGGCAGGGCCCAGGACAAACCCGCCATCCTGCCTCCCACCCTCGTCTTTCCCTCATGGCTTCTTATTCCACACTGGCCAAAAATATTTTGTAAAGCTTCCCCGGGTCACGAGACCTGCAGACGAAACAGAGAAATAAGGGTTAGAAGACTACAATCTGCCAGGACTTAACAGGCACCGTGACATGATTTTTTGGATGTTTGATCTGAAAACACAATGTTAAGCATAGCAAAGCAGCCTCTAGAGACAGAACTAAACTGAGTTGCTGTTTCCATCCAGTGCTAAATGACAAAACCCTTCCTCTTCTTCCCATATACTGTTTGCACAAAGAAGGTTTTTACCATGCAGTACAACAAAACCAAAATATTCACCAGTATAGTCAAACAATCCCTCAACACAATGTACTAAGCCACCAAAACTCACCTCAGATCTGTGAAAGAGCTGCTTTCAGAAACATCATGATACAGTTTTCTGTGGAATTGATTTGTAATGTGTCTCAACCTCGGACAGACCACTCAGTTGATAGAGATTACATTCAGAATTAATATACTTCACATGCACATTAACAAAAGGACACCGATGATGACAGCTTGTTGATACAGTGTATTATGTGCCAGCTGAACCTTTTATCCAAAGCTTCCTTGTTTTCTAGGGAACCTCTACCGTTTTCTAGGTTTGCATCCAACAAAACCCAACCTTCTTCCTTCCAAAATTTTGCCTCAAAATATAATCATTGCCAAGTGAAAGTCAGTGTAATTAACAGTCCCATTAATTACTTGATCCTTATATTCCATTACATGCATGCCATTATACAGTGAAACTATGTGATTATTAATCACATTTTTAATTGCTTCACACTGCTTTGCTGCTGAAAAGAAGGAAGGCATTGGTGGGAAAAGGAAAGAAGGGAAAGGAGTATTATTTTTCAAATAGAGGGTAGAAAGAAGAATTTTAAAGCAAAAATTACTTTTTCTAAATCAATTACAGCCAAATCCAGTTTATCCAAGAAAACTGTATTTGCATGTTTAGGAACACAGAAATTGTCCATCCTTTAGGAAAGATGGAGCCACCTGGCAAGAGAGTGAAAGTCTAGATTTTAGTAGCTTTGAGATACGATTTTTCTGGCAAGATGCTTAAAGGACAAATATCCATTTTTGGGCCTGGCACACCCTTCTAATAACTGATGGATAAGAAACTGCTTTCCCTCTTAGCCATTCTGTAAAACCTCCCCTCCCCCAATTCTCTTTCTAAGCCTGAGAACTAATTGAAAACAGTATACGAAAAGGAGGAGGTTGATGAGCTGCTGAAAAATCCCAGACCTGGATCGACAAGCTGTTCCCTTCACAAATAGCAGCAGTAAAGGCACTTCTTTATTCTGCTGGGAGCTCAGTCATCTCTTAGAACTACAGTCCGTTCCATCTGGCTACCCTCCGGAAGGACAATGATCTCCCAGCTAAAGCCACACTATAATGGGAAATGTGTAATTAACTGTTCTACACAGTATCACAAAAGGTCAGAATCAGAAAGGATGAAAAGCTCTGTCTTCATATTTGCAGATGGCACAAGGCAGCTTTATTTGCATTTCTAAACACTATTCAAGACATGTACAGTAGATCTCTACATAATAAATGCCTAAGGAATGAAGGTATGTACTTTGTTAAAATAGTAATAGGCAAACTCCTCATGGCTGCCTAGTGCTGCGCATCATGGGGAAGTGAGAGGTGGGGGACATGCAAAGCAGCACACTAATGCAGAAAGACTGGTATTTACTTCTTTGTTAATTTGTTTTTCCACTCTGTTCTCTATTACAGTTTTCTAAGCTGTTAAACAGCAGCAAAAATACAGAATCATGAGATCAATAATAATCTATGCACAAGCCACATAAACACTAGTCTCAGCAAATGCTATGAATAGCTTAAACCATACCTCAGTGTTCCATTTACATGTAAACCTTCATACTCAGAACAGCTTGACTACAGGTGCTATAGAGCAGAGGTAGGGTATTTTCAGTTTATAACAGGATTGAGTTCACCTGCAACCTCTTGAGACAAATAGAATTTCCCTGTGGCCATCAGTTTCTACAATTACTGCTGAAATTTTCAGATTTACTTCACTCAAGAATGGAACCTTCTTCTAAATTAGTCACCCTGTTACCATTCTGTCAGAACTCTTACTCACCTTACACAAACACAAAAAGATCTTGGAGCTAAAGGGAATTTCAGAACCCTTTAATGCCATGGAGTACTTTCAACCGAATTTGACTTTCAAAGAAACAACCTGCTCCTGCAGCTTTGAGGAAGAAACCTTTTTGATTGTACAATATGGTGATCAGCACATGAATCAGCACCAGAACAGGTGCTAGAGGTACAGAGCAGACACCAAGAGCAGCCAGGGAGAGAACACTTACCCTGTCACTAACGCTCCAGCCTGTTCACCACATCCCGCACTGTGGCGATGAGGTTCTCGTTCTCCTGTGGGTTGGCCAGGATAATACTGTGCAGTCTGTTCATGTAGGAATCAATAGTTTCCATCGTGGGGGTTTCCCCACTACCTACAGTGAACATAGTGAAATAAGCCACAAGGTATTTTGATGACCACAGCAATTCCCAAAAGTTCACACTGTGCTAAGGGTAATTTGTGCCAACACACAAACTGCTATAGGAAGTGATTTTGCTACGCGCCACCTCTCGTGACAGATTCTGCAAAACCATGTCTTCCTAACTCCATGAAGTGAGTAGTTCCAAGGATATCAGGACTAAAGAAGCATGGTTCTCTTTGATTGGGGTCTCATAGTTGATTATAACAAACTCTTTCAGCTGGGCGTTCATAGAATCTAAGTGGATTCCCTGGCAGCTGACAATACAGACACAGCCTTTATTTTAATCAAGGAACTTGCAGGTCCTGTCTATTCTATTTAGTAACATTTTCATAAAACAAGTAAAGGAGAGCCAGGACTGAATATGTGTCTCACTTTATCAGGAAGAGTAAGAGCAATAAGAAAATAAATGTCATGTTGAAATAAAGCACTGACTCTACATTTTCCCCTGCATGCATTTTAATATTTCATTATCCAATGCAACGAAAGCTCAGAAACAGCCAAGAGCACAGAACTACAACAGCAGACCATGTGTTCTCAGCTCACAACATCATATAAACATGAGCAGTTAAATTTAACAGTCTCACCTGGCAGTGGGACTCCAGCAAAGCTGCTGGTGAGTGCCTGGCGCAGGGTCTCGAGGTGCTGCTGCAGCACCGTGTTGCGGCTCCGCTCCTGGATCACATCCACCTCCAGCTTCTCCACGGCCGTGCGCATGCTCTCCACGTGTTTCTGCAGGGCAGCGTTCCTCTCCTCAAACTCCATGTTGGATTTGCGCAGCTGCCGCAGCTCCGCTTCACGTGCTGTGGACATCAACCCGTTCCCAGAGAGTCAAAAAACTGCTAAAAACATATCTAGGAGTGGTAGGCAATGAGGCAGAATGTTCTGGAGTGCTCAGCTGATCATTACAAATGGTGCAGTTGTGGTTTATAGACAAAAAGCATCCCATCACAGAGTGACAATAGCACCTACAGTAGCACTTAAATAGAGTTAACTCCTAGAGAGTGAGACAAATCAGAAAACATTCAAAGCATGAGAATGGAAGTGAATGGGGGAATTGATCAGGGAGCAAGACTGCAAGACTGAATTCAAATGCAATCAGAATGAAAAAGCTCAGCAGCAGTGCTAAGAATCCTGCAAACAAGACACCAGTTATAAAAATAATTTTCTATTGACCATGGAAAGTATCTGAATCTTAATTCTGTTCAGTCAAGAAAGTCTTCAGGAAATATGGCAAAAAAACCCCTAAACTCTTGAGACACACAGATATGAAAACCAAACAGAGTAACAGAGTATCAGTGTAATCTTCCACATATTGGGGGGAAATAAAATAGTCCTAACCAGCCTGAATCATCATCATGCTACATCTTAGCCATTTCTTAGTCCTATAGAACAGTAGATACAGCTAGGACTGGCTGGAATAAGCCTCAGAAACATTCTCAAAAAAGGCTAATTTGGGAAGACAGTATCAGGAAAAACTGCTTTTCAGCCATTGTGTATATACAGAAGTAAGGTAATAGCAGAAACTATACCCAAGTCATTACCTGAGCTGAGACAGGAGAGTGCAAAGACTCTTCAGCTGGACAGCATTTGCCAAGAACTTTGGAAAAGCAAGGAGGAAAGGGTCCTGCAAAAGTTTAGCTTACCTTTACTATGATTCAGGAACTCTTCTGTGAAGATTGGAATATCAAAGACAGATCTCTCCTTTGTATCTGCTTCTTTCTACAAAAGAAAGAGTAATAACATAGCTAAACAGTTTGTTTTCAGGAATTCATTTAACTGTTTTGATCATGAGAATAAAAGGCCAAGGAGACCTGAGGCAGCAAAAACACTGTACAGATCAAAGACACTTCCAGCTCCTACCAAGAAAAGCCAAAGGATGTGTCAGCTTTTCAAGATATAGGTTTAATAAAACATCATCATTAAGAAATAACACATAACATACTAAAATACACTCTTTCACCCTAATGACAACATATGTGAGAATTACTCCGTTTTAAAAACTATTTGATGCATTTATATTTTCCACCATCAACCAACTGACACATTCTGAAACAGTCTTTACAGAAACATCAACGAACAGGAGACAGAGTGAGCAAAATGCACAGTCAGTTTCATGGTTCTTGGTCTTTCACCACCAAAGCAAAGAACACTTTTAGATCAGGAAATGCTCTACAACTTAGTCAGAAAACTGTACAAAATGTGTTTCGACTCAAGGCAAAAACCCCCTACTATAATATACTTCAGTCACCACTTCCAAATTAACAAGAATTAATGCTTGTTTTAGCACCTGAATCATTATGGACAAAGTCAATGCAAATTTGGTGTGATAAGCTGCAGCAACTACAATCAACCTGTAACAACACAGAAACAAAGTTAAGCAGGAAAGAGTGTCCATGGAGAACAAAAGCTTTTCAAAACTCTCAGACACCATGGTTGATAATGTGCCACAAACTTATCATCCAGAAGCGCAGTGTTACACATGACTGGTGTCCTCCAGCAGACAACCTAAATGTTTGACAGCTGATAAGGGAATTCTGGTCCCTGAGTTCAGAGTATCACGTTGGTGCCTGCCACACAGAGGGGCTACATGGGGTGAACTGAATGCCATTTGACAGTCAACCAACACAGACAAGACTAGATGGAACTACAGCTACCCTGTCTTTACTTAAGGAGACAGACTGTCCATTGATTGCTTTTAAGGATAAGCTGACTTTTATTGTCTGGCACAATTACAGCTGAGGAGCTCTGTATTTACAGAGTGAGAACTCAAACCTCACTTGGCCTGAATCAACTGAACACACACTAGAATCAGGCAAGACTGGAGGGAAAGGTAACAAACCTTCCCAGCTCTGTGAGGCACAGCAGGGTTTATTTGGGGTTCGTGATCACACGTGCTTTTCACTGAAGTTTTTGTACATGCTGCTACAGGGCAAATGTCTCAAGAGTATATTTAGAAAGAGAAGTCATACACAGAAGTGTGAATAATGCATTAATTTTGTCTGAACACTGTCTAGATGACTAAGAATTAATTTGACCCCAAAATCTAGGATCTCAACATTAACATGCACTAAGAAATGCTGGCAGTTATGAAGCTTGGTTAGAACACTTATAGAACATCCATCTTGAACAGTCTAATTCATGCTCACTACTACTACCTATGTGCAAAGAGCCACTGGCTTGGATCACCACTGGCTCCTACAGAATAGATGGTGGAGGAGAGAGTACTGCAAAGAAGATA
This sequence comes from Corvus kubaryi, assembly GCF_017639235.1. Taxonomy (NCBI): domain Eukaryota; kingdom Metazoa; phylum Chordata; class Aves; order Passeriformes; family Corvidae; genus Corvus; species Corvus kubaryi. The sequence continues at coordinate 572,890 of NW_024581047.1, forward strand.
TTCTCTTTGCAACCCTAGGATACAGGTTCTTCAGGTAAAAACCAAAAAATATTAAGGCCTTTAGATGTAACTGTCCAGCTTCCAAAAGGCAAGAAATTCCACTAAGCAGAAGAGTGATCATTAAAACCATCACCACTCTCCCATTACAAAATACATTACTCAGCACATAAAAGATCCTCTTGAGAACCCTCAAGTACTTAAGCCACTCTGAGGTTCACTGAAGATTAAAATCATAAGGCTTTGATTACCTCCTATTGAAAGGGACCCAGTCTGTTCAGCTCATGTATCATTTAGTCATCCCTCAAACCAAAAGAGAATCAAAATTGTTTCTATCATTTGCCTTAAATAAGATTGAAATGCTTCAAGAGTCAACAATCTTATCTGGTTACTAAGACTGAGGCTGAACTTTGAAGATTCTGCAACAAATCAGACTTGAAGTTCATAGAGACTTGGTCAAGTAAGGTAATGAGATAGCTGAGATTTTGCAGGGGTTTAAGCTCACCCTTCCTGCTACCCTCAGGCTGCAGACAATAGAAGGAACAGATACAATAAATATACGATGCCATTAAATGTTCTCAGAGTAGGTGCCACCAGGCAACCCCTGCTCTCCTCAACCTGTGTGCAAAAATCTTTGAAAGCTTTCCACTAACAACTCTAACAGAGTGCACGATGACAGACCTACTTGCAATCAAGCAGCTTGAGGAAATAAACAATAACAGAACAACAGAGAACAATTATTCAGGGGTTTAGTCACTGCTGATGACAATAGTGCACATTGCTATATGTCATATTTATGAAACTAGAATTTGATGGAAAAAAATGTTCTATTTCATGCCCATAGATGAGCTCATGGGACAATGTGTGCATGTTTTTCAAGGCAATATCTATTAAAAGTTCTCTCTCATCCTTTAGTTATGTTTTATTATAATTAGTATTTGAATTGCCCATCACGAAACTCTCTAGAGGTCAACTCTATGTACAATATTTAAAATTACCTCAACACCAACTCACAGAAACTACATCATAAACACTTAACTGAAGCAAGGGAAAGGAAAAAGGTTTCTTTGACCTTATCTTCTTATACTCTCTCAAAAAATAACTTCATCAGCTTGTACCTACTAATCACAAACACAACAACAAAAGTCAGTGCGGACAGGAGAAAGCAGCAAGACAACAAAAAGCTTTAGCCTCACTTCCAGTAACAACTTGATAGACACTTCTAAAAGCAATCTAAGTTTTTTCTGCTTATTCCCAACCTATACAGGATGATAATACTTGGCTTCCCCACACAAAAGATGTGAAAGCACATCAGGTGATAAGCATGTGGGACTTCATAAATACAAAGGTGAAAAACATCAAGCAGTCAAAGGCACAGTTTCAGAGTAGGATGCCTGACTGACAGGTTGATGTTCAGCTGTATCTGATGAAGCTTAGAAGTCCCACAGGGCGAGGAGAATTCTTTTTTAACTGCATTTATGATGTGAAAGATCAGCAATGATAACTTGAATTAGAAGGGTAAGAGGGAAGACTCCAAATTTGTAGTTTGTCACCTGTATAACTTAAACGTTATGTAACAGTCAATCAGCCTAGAACTTGAAGACTTCAGTTTTTGTACAATTAAAGACAAACTTGGATTCAGCGACTGTAGAATCAGAAAATGTGGGGACCATGTACTTCTAAAGGATAATCTCACTGCAAGCACTTCCTTTAGGAGTTAATAAAAGGCATATAAAAACATGCTACCAAAACATTTTCCTGAAAGTGAAACTTACTTTCTGTCAAGTAGACAAGACCAGTAGTTGCCTCTCAGCAGTGCTCAGCCTTGTCACTGATGTAATGAACACATTAGAAGCCAAGTGGATTGCTTTCCCAAGGCAAAAAACCTCACAAAGAAAAACAGATCTTTCAGACAGCCCTACTGCTTACAAGTGAAGAGGCTGTGTATAAACAAGATTTTTTCATTGCTCTTTGTTTGCAATTTATTGGTAACCATGAAAATAACTCTGTGGCCTTAGGTAATACAACTGGAGAAAGCTGCAGCATTTCAAGGGGAGAGAAACCATAGTCAGCCAAGACACACAAGATTCGTGGTAAGATGCCTGTGCTGTAGTTGATGAGCTCTATCTCCAGACATTATCACTCTTTTCCAATATTTACATATGTAGAGGGAGAGGGAAGGCAGGAAGAGGTTTAAGCCAGAGATTTTCCAATTATTTGGTTGCTTTACCCGTTTTCTTCTCAAAGAAGCCACAAGCATTTGTGTTACTGCAAAAAATCAGTACTTGAAACAGCCACCTAAAGGTGCTAACTTGGCAGGTTTATTGAGGTCTCACACTATATTTAAGTTCTTAACATTGAAGTACAAAACAGACCTATGTTTTAAGTGTACTCTATGCTACATTTCATCTCAGATCATTTGTACCTGCCCAAGACTTAGCAAATTTAGTTTTGTCATACTAATGAGTGTAAGTATACTCAGTGGTTTCTAACTTTTCCAAACCTGCATTAGGAAGAGAAAGAATTCACACTCAAGTTCTGATAAACTGGGTTTTGTCTTCACTAAAAGTTTTTTTTCACCTGAAAGTCTACCCACTGATGTAAGTGTAGAATGAAGAAGTTTACCTCATGGTCATGAGCTGGCTGTCTTGCTCCATCTGAGAAAGAAAAACAAACAACAAGTCTCTCAAAATAAACAAAACTGGAGAAAATGACCAAAGAATTAAAGTAGTTACACAACCATAATTACACAACAGTTCTAGACAGACTTGTGCAGCTCTCCTAGTAAGTCACAGAGAAGTTGTGTCTAACTTCGATGCTCTTAATGCACATCCTCCAACACAATCTAGATACAGTTAAATTCACATGAGTCTAACTCCCTTTACACGCAGCTGATGTAAATGCCACAGAATGAACACATTCACTTTTTAACAAGCCTTTAAATGAAAGGCTTTAAAGTAGTGCCAGACTACATGACTGGCTGGGAATCTTCTGTTGTTCTAGCTAGGCACATATTTTTGTCCCATTCAATACCTTGTCTGTGTGATTTGCCTTTTTGTCTGTCCTGTGCTTTCCTGCTAAAGACTTTGTAGGCTTCAGTCTTCTGATACTGCTCCAGCTCCCGCATATAACGCTCCTTATCTCTATCTGCTTCATCAAGGTATCGCTGAAACAAAAAAGTCCAAGAGTTTCAGGGAGTTTCCTCCCCTTCGGGAGGAAGGGAAGAAAAACAACTTGTCAGATGAAGTGCTGATCCATTTCACCTATGCAAACAGGAAAGGAGTGAAGAAACAATGAGATGCAAAGACATAAGATCTCTGGATAAATCTGTATTCTGGTGTCCCATTTTTCTCTCAATTTTTTATAATAACTATTCTGTTAACTTTTTTTTTGTTAGGCCTAGGAGTAACTTGCTACTAAGCTACTCTACTCAACTGAATGTTACCTACACTACAGACCAAACACTTCAGAATTCCTGTTCTGTGGCCAGGATTAAGTTCTGCTAAACAATAACATCTTTACAGATGATGCTTTATGGTTCAGACCTGTAACAATGGGGTTCCAAATACACTCTTGTTTTCACGCCCCACAGACAAAAAAGCACCACCACACACTTGGCACATCTGAGAGGTGAACAAAACATCATGGCTATTGCAAAGAACAGCATAAAAATAAAAGAGCTTGGTTTTAATTGACATAATCTATCTGCATTTTGGTTAATAGAAGTCATTTTTTATTAGCCTGAAGGTATTTCACACATCTGCATGACAGAATGAGCTTAGCTGGAAAATTCTTTAGGGGAACTGATTAACTGCAGAACATTTAATGAATGGTCACAATGCTTACTTAATGGGATCCCTTCAAGAAAAAAGTTGCTTTCTCAATTTTTTTCTCCAAATGAGTTTAAAATTCAGTGAATGTCAGAATTAAATCAAAGTGAACCTTAGTCACCTGGTGTTTTCATTAAATCATCATGACAATACATATAAGTTATGATTTCCTTACATTTGCAACACAGTTTTGACCCTGCTGATGACATTAGACAGACTTGTGCAGCTCCCCCAGTAAGTCTGCTGATGAACACTGACTGACCCAGTGTTAACATTCTGGACTGGGGTGCAAATTTGGTGATGCTGGGTTGCCATTGCTTTTGGACATGTTATTAGTCTGTAAGATATTAATTCTTCTTTTCCATCTCCAGCAATGTGTTGCTGAAAGGGCTCACCAGTCTTCCCTTGACCTGCTCTGAGAGTTAGAAGCTTACAGCTTTACTCAAGGACAGATTCCCCGGAGATTGAAAAAGTAGCATAGAGAATAGAGATTTGAGCTCAATTTCCTTTTTCCTAGGTTAAAAATCTGCCTCAGACATGATAAGAATATGTTAAAATGCAGGGGACAGAGGGGCTGAATGTCTTTTTACGTTCTCTCCCAGTAGACATTTTCATCAGGAGTATGCTCCCACAAGACATCCTCTCCATGGATGTATACTTCCAACCTTACCTAAGAGCAATCCTGACTTTTCTCTAAGCAACATCATTCTCACTATCCCTGACACCAAATCAACTGCTTTGCCTTGCCACACATTTTCCATTATGGTTAAATCACAGTGCCTATGCACCATTTTACATCATCTCTAAGTTGTACTCGACAAGCTTAGTAAAAAGCAACAAAAGGAAATCTTGGTTTTTTGCATCATCCCATTTTTCATTTTACCCTTAGAAGTATTTTTCAAAGTTCAAATATCAGGATTAAATTAATGAGAGCATTCAGCTGCACTGTGATTTAGAAACTGCTTTGCAGTAATCTCCAGCTGGCAATCAGGTGTGGACAGTAAGATACCCACTAGCAATTAACCCATTAACAAGATCCACTCCAGAAGGCCCTAATTAATCAGCCCAAACATGGCCTTGAGCTCCATTTACTTATCAGACAGTGCAAAAGGCCACAGGACTCCCAACTAGGAGACATCACATCCAAAGACTCTGGCCTTATAAGTCTCAGCTCTATCTGAGCTGGTACAGCAGAGTTACATCCAGATGGATCACACAAACTATGGGATGTCTCATTAGAGCATCCCCCCATTCTGGATGCATTCTTGCATTACCTAGAGGATACAGTTCTCCCCGAGTCACACCTGGAGGAGATGCTACGGCCCTGCCAGGGTTCATCGTTTGAACCTGTGCCCCTTACTTTGAAATATCCTCCCAAACACGATTTCAACCAAAAGCCTGTGCTCCCTTCCTCACTAAGCAACATGCCCATTTAACAGTAACCATACCCAACAAGGACAAGGGAGTGTAGCAGTACCCGTTTCTCCTCAGGAGGCAGTTTGCTCCACTCATTGCCCAGCATCCTGGTGATCTCTGGGAAAGGGACTTCCGGCCTCTTTGCTCGCAGCTGCTCCCTACGCTCGTTCATGAACCGCACGTACCCTGTGAGGGGCGATTTGGGGGCATTGGTGTCCCTAAGGGGTTTCTTCCTCTTTCTCCCTTTGGCCCAGCCTCCTCGTTTGGTTCTCTGCTGCTGCAAAATGAAAACAGAAGACAATTCAGACTGAGTGAAAATAAGCACATCTGGAAGGAATAAACAATTTCATCAGGAGTACATTGCTGCAAATACCTCCTCTCCCATGGATGCAGGTTTCAAACCTTACTTTAGAGCTATCCTGACTTTTGTCTAAACAAAGCCAAACAAGTCTCATTGTGAAAAGCAGTTTACAGTTTCTCCTAGTCCACAGGGACAACAAAATAACATTGGCATCAACTTCTGATTGCAAAATCACAAGGACTGATAATCCTCAACATGATCATCTTAACTAATGCAACTGCAAATATTTTTTTATTACTTGTTTGCTTGGTTTTGGTTATTCTCACCCTCACATACCCTCCACCCAAGTCATTTACTTCAACAGGCTTTTTGGAGAGATCTTGTGCATTAGTTAATAATTGATAACTAGTCATTTTGCACCTTCCAGATCTTTGTCCTTCATGCACAATATGCCCAAAATGTGGGTTTAAGGACAGTATACAGGCTGTCCAACTCTCATCTGTTCAGTAGATTGTCTTTCCCACTAATCACCTCCAATGGAGTAACAAACAAACTCCAAAGGAGGGAATATTTTAAGATGTGCCTGGGGCATACTGTGAGTTCACAGGAATAACATCATTATCACTCATCGTCTTGGCTTCAAGCTATTTCTACAGCAATCTCTGGACAACACTACTTTCCAATGCTATGTACATACAACTATTTTCAGTACTTCTAATGTTTCCCCAGATCAGCATGTTCCTGCCATCGTGTTACTTTTTGTTGTCTTCCTGGAATTTTATTACTTAATTTAAAAAGGACATCAGAGCTGAAAACAAACTACAAGGAGGGATACCAAACGCACCTATCAAAAAAAACCCCAAAAAACCCCAAAACCACTTCCAAGTCAAACTTCAGGTCCTTCATGATTTAGTCACCAAAAATCAGAGTTGGATGGTACAATAGTTTACAGCATAATGGTTTTAAAGACATCAGTTACTACCAGAACAGTACAATGGTCTCACTTTGCTGGCTCACAAGAGAGAAAATAAGTTATGGCAGTTGAACATTCAGTCCTGAATGCAGCACCAGCCTGTGGGCCCCTCTGGCTAAGCTGAGACCCATGTGCTGTGCTCTGCACATTCCAACTGCCAGCTATCTGTGTGCAGCTGTGCAACACAGGAGAAAATTAGGGAATCAGAAGAAGAAAATGGCAAAGGGATAAAAATTTGTGATTCTATTAAAAAAAAGTATGAGCACATAAGACAAATATAATGACAAAATTCCATGCCTTTGCTTCACTGAATAGTTACTATTATTTCATCTCACCTCCTCCTCAGGCTTCTGCTCAGTGGTTTCAGCAGCAGTAGAAGACTCATTTTGCAGCTGCTGAGCCTGTGACAAGTCCTCCACCAAATCTGGGTTATTCACAGGCTGCGAAGTTCCACCACCGAATGAACTCTCCGAATTAGCTAATCTGAAAAAGCACAGAAGAGGAGAACAAAAAATTTAATCATCTTTCCTATATCACTTCCTCCCTAATCTCCTAAAACATGCAAAAATGTTGCAAATATATTCATTCTCACACTAGTAAGAAAAAAGGGGATTTAAAAGTGATTTTTGAAGAACTGGCAGTTCCACCCAAGCAACCACTATAACTACCACAGTGCCTATGGACGTTCAGACCCAGTTTGATTTTTAAAGAGGTATTTTGTTTCATTTTTAGTGAAGCATTTGATTACACAACTTTCAGGCAAGTGTATGTTTGGATCAGAATCCATACAGCATGAATCTACCCTTCTTCAAAAATACCATAAGGAATTTGACATTAAAAGTTTCATCATCAACCAAGATACAGCTTTCTGGATGTGTTTAATGTATTTCTCCACAAATACATTTAGAGGTCTGTGGTTGTGTATGATCTTGGATTGAACTTCAGTCCACACAATCTGCTGTTCATACATATGGGTATTTAAACACATGACTAGCTCCCAACAGGCTCCAGAATGGCCATTATTTAATTTTGCTGCAAGAGCTGTATCAATCTACCTTACTCCAAAAAAGGGCGAGATGTCTGGAGGCAAAAAAGAAGACCAAACATGTAGAAATACTTCTGAAGGTACACTTGAGTGATGGACACGCATTTTGGGGCAACAACCCCCTGGACATTTTGAGCACTGTGCTCAGTGGGCAAGTTAATATAAGATTTTTGGACTAATCTCAGATTCTAAACCCTTCTTGAGGCTAAAGATTACTTGCCCTTGCTCAGTTACAGTCATGAAAATTCCTTTAACAGCAGGGTATGCTTCAAGTCTCCTTTGCTCATTTATACCAGTCTAAAGCTACTCATGTCTATGGCAAATTTTAAATATTCAAAATAACTGTTCCTATTGATGTAGAATACAGCTATAAAAATTTGACGTATATTAACAGAATTGTTATTTGAATGCCCATGGGAATATCTGTCTTCAGGGAGAACAGCATATTTTCATTACTCACTACAATCAGCAATTGTGACATAATTACTGGTAAAGACACAACGGCTGGTGAGATCCACGCCTGACTTCGAGACACCAGATTAAGTTCATATTACTGACAATTAGAGAGGGAGCAAGGGAACAAAGCAGACACCCTCCCATAAGCTAATTATATTTGGTGTTTGTCAGAAAGAATAGGAACAGCGCAGCTCTGGATACACTGTTAGGGTTTGAAGAGTATTTCAGTTTTCCTCTCCATTCCCCCTTAGCAGAGAAGCTCTCTAAACTATACCTACAGGAAAAACTTCATGTGATGCAACCGCTTGCAGCAAACACTCATGAAAGCTCAGCCAAAACACTAATACCTCTTAAACACAAGCCTAATTGGAACATGGACTTAATTTGGCACCAACAAGTTTGAAGCCCCAGATAAGTAAATCCAAATTCAGGCCCATTTGAAGTGAAAGTGTCCACATTCATTTTCACAGGGCTTTACCTGACTGCCAAGTCTGAATTTTACTTCTTGGTACTTTACAAAACAGAAAAGAAGTTTCAATTATCAAAACGCAGCAAGAATTTCATGTATTCTTAAAAGAAAACTTCTTTTGGCGTTGTGATTTTAAGAGGCCATTGTTGCGGTCTGCAAAAGCAGAGTCAGACTGACAAAAATGAGACATCAGTCTCAGTGATCAGTTTCAGACATCAGTTTCAGAGATCAGTGATGAACAGTATGTCTTTAATTGAAATCATTTACTTAGCAGGGACCACTACGACCAACAGATGCTTCCTCCCACTCTGTCCCCATAAAGTCACTTGTCTTAAGACCAAAATCCTAGAGATTTACCTTTTAAAGCTAAGAGATACTAAAGAACAGTTTGTGACCACTTCCATCAGCTCAGATGAGTTCAGGTTTCTCCTAAACAGCATCCTGTGAACTTCTATCAAGGCCAAGGGAATGTTGCAAGATTGAACTTTGTCAGGTTTATTTCTCTTTTTAGAAATTACTGAGAATGCCCTCCTCCCACTGAAACAATTTCCCTGATAAGTACAGAGATAGTATCTACCAGCCAAAGGTGAAAAAGGAGTTTCTTACCCAGTTACATTAATTTCACTACCTTCCTTAGATCCATCCTCATCTGTAAAAAGTGGAGGAAGATTGGAGCCAGCTACCAAGTTCTCCATATCTCTGGGGGAAAAAAAAATACAGGTGAAAAAGGTTAACTATGTCATTGTTACCCTTCAGCAGCACTTCAACTCAAACATCATAACGTACCACAAATTTTTTACCCCATGAACCAGTTGGCCAGTCATAGCTGATTGACTTCAGGACAGATCCTGAGGGCAGATGTGCTTAAGGTCAGACCACAAAGACCGTAAATGACACTTCAATTCCAGGTTTCCATTTTAACTGAGCCCTGTGCCAATGCCACAGTGTTGTTGGAAATCCCTGCAATTCTATTTTATCCCTCAAGATAAATCTTCGTTCACCATACTCAGCAGAAAGGTAGGTAGATCCTGCTCTTCCAGTCCACCTGCCTGATTATTCTTCACTGTGCACCCTTCACCACAGGTTTGTGTTGACCCCAGAAAAAAAACTGAAACCAAGTCCCCCCTGAAGTTTCAAATTAAGATTGTACTAATAATTCCTTGTCCAGATTTTCACAATTAATCTATGTGTGCAGTTGAGTGCTAAGTAAGAGAACACAGCTATTTAGAGTATTTTACCTTCAATCCCATAGAACAGTTACTGAAGCACTACCAACTGCCCCCAAGTTAGAATTAGTTCCATTTGTAACCTTGTGGCCTGTCACGGGAATTTAATGTGAGAGATGAAACCCAAAGCTTAATCAATCTATTTATCCCCTTCCTTACTAAAATACAAAACTGTTGTATTTTAGTGGTAAAAACCCAAACAAAACCAAAAACCCTTAACAAATTCACTGTACGATTATGAGTCGCCAGTTTAGGCCATTTTGAAGGGCCACTCTACTTAAATTCCTGTTCCTTCAGTTTAGGAGTCACCCTTGATGAGCAGCAGATATTCAACTTGATTACTGCTATCCCTTTCGGCCAGTACACTCGGGCTTTGGGCCTCAAGGGACTGAGGAAAGCTGTCATCTTGTACTGCTTTCTCCTGGCTTGGTGTGCTTTCCACTCAGCACTGAAATCCAAGTGATCTGAGACATAAAATCCTGCTCCATGTTTTTAATATTATATGTGTTTTCCCACATCCCACCCCAGGTCCAAACATAGAGGTTTTTTCTACAAAGGTCACTGCTTCTTACATCCTATAGGTTTTGCAGATCTCTATCGCAAGAATGACATGGATGATATTCACCCTTTTTCTCTTCTGTTTTCCAGCTGCTGAGATCCTTAAACCATCCTCAAGGATCCTATCATCCTGACTCCTTATCTAGAAAATAATTAAAGCTAAGCAGATGGTGGTACAGACACTGATCTCTAGCAGAGGAACACCTTTACTTGTGTATAGAAAAGGCTCAACCAGGAGTGAAGAAATCAAATTCCTGTGCTGCCATTACAAACCAGGGACTGAATACAGTTTTGGGGGTTCAGCCTTAGAGCTGTGGCACAGCTGGAGACTGACCAGCAAAGGGCTTCCAGGATGCTCAGGGATCTAAAGCACCTGGCCTGATAAGGAATGGTGAGGAAACTGGGCTTGCTCAGTCTGGCAGAGGGGGCCAAGGGCCAATCTAACAGAGCTTAAAGCTACTGGATGGCAGTGGCAGAGATGGCAGAACCAAATTCTTGCCAGTTATACTGGCTTTGGAGGTTCACGCTGGACACCAGGAAGCGTTCCCAGAGAGGTGGAGTCTATCCTGGTAGATTTTAAATGCTGAAAGCTGTAACTGACCTAAACTAGTGTTGGTAATAGTCCTGCTCTGAGAGGAAGGCTGGACTAAGATGACCTCCCTCCAGATGTCCCTTCCAAGCAACATCTGCAGCTCTATGAATCAGAACTCCACATTACGGGGTTTTTTTTCAAATCCTAGCATCTCTGATAGGAAAAGAAAGACAAATAATATAATGCTGTTAAGAAAAGTAGTGAGATACTCTGGTGAAACAAATATGATTTTAATCCTTAAAGAAGGCAGTGCAAACAATACTTCCTCACACATAGAAAAGAATCTACACACATAGAAAAGAAACTACATCAAGGCTGGGACTTTATGTATCACAAGAAATCTGAAAATTCAACTAATTTGAAAATTAAGCTCTTCACTGATGTCCAGGAAGCTGTTTAAGCACAGCTTCTAAATATACAATATAAATTGCTTCATGCAGTTATCAACTAACAGGGAAATTAAGTTCTGCTTCATGTTACACAGTATTCATCAGTCAAAAATCTTAAATTATGATTTTTAAAAAAGGAAGCCTAAGCAATTATGCCCATTGTGACCTTCTCACCAGGTCCTGATCTGTCTGCTCATATATGACCCAAGCTCACTTTCAAACTGCAGGGAGGCAGCTGGACACCAACCTTAACAACATATAAACAGAACACAAACACAGGAAGCTGGGAAGACCATACACTTTTTTTATTTATCCCATATGTTTTAGATAGTAACTCTTTCAGATGACACTGACCCACATCCTAAAGAAAAAGTAACATCAGTGAATTTAAAATGGCTTCTAATCAGTTCCAGAGAGCAAGAAAACAAAACAGTTGCCCTAAAGCTCACTGAGAGCAGATGGGAACCTACACAAGTCTTTCAGTCCCATTTCTCAGGGATAGCCCTTCCTGCTTTACTCCGAACCTTTGCTCCAAAATCGCTATCCACTTAGTTTCAACCCCACTGCAGAGCTACATGTTTATTGAAACACAGTTAACTAAATTCAGGGCAAAAGAAACAATGTACACTTAGTTTTCTAATGGCTTGCACATCTCCCCTATTTTCATTTTTTAACTATTTCTACCCAAATGCAAAAAGAAAACTGAAACTGCTGTTAAAACTCTAAACCCTACCAGCCCTACAATTCAATGCAAGGAAGCATCTCTTCCAAATAAAACTAATTGAAACTGGAGCAGCTCTGAGTTCACTGTACTGCTACACTACTGGTTGTGTTGGCTCAAGAAAGCAATCAGCTAAGCAGGAATAGAGAGACTGATTTATTCATTAAGAGCAGTATCTGATAGGATTTCAAAGGTTCAACTAACACATACACTAGCATTAGTTACACTTCTTTATGAGCCTAGAGAAGATCCTATGCTATCAAAAATGTGGCTGAATTTATCATTTTCTTTCCCTCTCTTCCCTCATCAATCATGATTTCATGATATAGAAAGTGGACAACAGTATTTCATAACTTTCAGTTCAAGTTTTTCAGCTGGACATTTTGGTTGCATGCCAGAGATCATACCTGTACAAAATTGTACAGAGTGAACCAACATGGTCTGACAGAATTACTCAGGAAATGAAAGAAAAACTTCTACAGCATAAAGATCCAAATGCTACTACACACATCAATACACACAGAAGGATGAAACAGACGACCTCAGCATAGCACAGCTGCACTTATCTGTCAGGAGCCAACTCAAGTCAGAGCAGCACAAGTTCATGGCCGCACTGTCCCAACACAAGCTACAGGTAGCCTTTCTTCTCCCCCACCGGGCACTCCTGTCCCGTGGCTAGCCCCACGTGAGATCTCTTCCAGTGCCTAAGCAAAGCAATCACTGCACTGTCCAAAATGTTCACTGCTTCCACAAAACGTAACCTGCTCTGCCTGTGTACAGTCATTCACAACTGAGTGATGTGAGGCTGGGCTCTGCAGTGTCTGCACAGGTCTGGCCATGTCATAAGCCACTGTCAAATGCAGACTGACATCCTCCTCATTCCAAGGCCAGGTCGAGTCTTAAGATGCCCCTGAACACTGGGAAAAGGGTGAACAGCCCTTAATGTTGCCTTTTCAATGACTACATTACAACAGATAATCTTAAGAATAAAAAAAAAATAAATTACTAAACTCTTTAGCCATACAATTACAAGGTAAGATTATAAGTACATATTATTTATTACAGTTAAGCGTATTTAAATATGAAGTCAGCATCAGAACTCCAACTTGCAGGCTGATTATAAAACACTGCAGGAGTTCCAATTACCTCATCTCCAGCTCTAGTTTTAGAAACATTACTGCTGAGTGAAGAATTTTTCTCCTGAAGTCTCTCATCCCCCTTTGCCAGAGTAAATAAGTCCAAATTTTACCATTCAGAGGATAACAGATTAAAAAAAAAATCTGCTACATCACAGAAGAGCCACAGTATTCCTTATCTCAGCATCAGAGTCCAAGCACTTCAGAATGCAAACAATCTAAATTCAGATGATTTACTGAGAGAAAAACCCACAGAACCATCACTTCCTCTGCCTTTCCACACGCAGCCAGAACATCAGAAACAAAACTGAAGTAAGTCCATCTTCTATTAAAACCACAATGCTTTTGGAGCAGTCAGAGGAAGTTCAGATTCCCTCTGGCAGAGCATTTTCTTCCATCATGCTGAGCAGAAGCATGTTATCCAACATACTTGGCTGCAGAAAATCACATTTGACTTTTTCCCTACAGGCAACTCATTAGACAAAGGTCTTTGTGACTAGGAAAATAGCAAGCTCAACCCAATGGGATGAAGGTTTTTCTGTCAAACTAGAAAATATATACCAGAGAACAACCAACTCCTTTTATTTTTACTTCTTGCCAGTAAAAACAAAGAAACACTACAGACCAAAATAGAGACTTGCCGGAAAAAATTCCTGAGTTCCACTGCATTTCCAAGCAGCTTAAGGAAAGAAGGGAAAGATGTAAAGCCTAGGTTTATTTGGGTCTTTGCAGCAAACACTAACAAAGCTGTTCATATTCTGACCTTTGAAACACCTGTCAAACATCTGCAAACATGTACATTAAAAACACAAGTGTTCAATTCTGCATTCTACCCTCAGTCATATAAAAGCTTTAGGATGAGGCACATACAAGATATATATGTATATGTAATCCCTGAATACCTAAAAGCAGTAACTGTGGTTACCTCTGGTACCCAGAGGGAAGGCTTTGCTATCTAGCCCTTCACTGCAGGCATTACATACCTATGGATTAGGACAGTTCATTTTATTCTGAATTAACTTTGCTCATGATAGCATCAGTTGCCATTTAAGATAACACCATCAACACATACAATTCTACAAAATTAATTTAATTCTCGTGTTACAGATCTCACTTGAGAAAACAGAAACCATTCCAATCACAAAAAGTAACTCTCAAAATAAATCTTGAGAATTTTTTACTTTTCATTAATCACTCTACCTAAAGTCCAATAGATGACTACCAGGGATGGGACTGGGTTTTGTAATCTGCCCATAAAAACGTCTTCTGAATTTCCAGTTACTATAGGCAATTTAGCCTACTTCTTCACCTACCATTTGAAAATTTCTCTGGGATCTGAGGATCTCATATTTCACAGGACAAAGTTTTCCATCAGCTCCTTCCACATAAACAAGGTAAAAGGGATACCCCATAAAACCCCACAAACCAGCAGCCACGTACCGTCACAAAGGGCGCCTGAAGCACAGACACTTCTCAAACCACAGCGCTTGTAAATCACCCAAGACCTCACCAGAGCCTGGTAACTCCCCCAGCAGTGAGCAGATGGTTACTTCCCAAAACTGAAGTTCCATTCCTCTGATCATTTATGTCTGTAAGACTCAATCACTCACTGTTTGTGCAATGCAAACATAAAAGTGCCATAGGCAAAGCAGTTTATTAAAAAATGTAAATGAACAGACTGAAGTTTTTCATGGTGTTTACCCAGCTCAAACATTTACCAGCATCACACAAGTGAAACAAGAAACAGTATTAATTAATGCTTGAGGAGTACTTTGATTTAAAATACCAAACAAGTATTCTGAACTAGAGATAACTGAATGTCAAGGAATCCTGATTGTGACTGGCCAGTGAAATGCAAAGTTACATATTTGAAAATAAAATAATTGAAGACTGCATACACCTGATGAGATTGAAATAGTTTTAAAGCTATTTTAGCACTTTTGCTCTCCCTCAAAGCTTTATTCATCACAGAAGTTGTAAAGGAGTACAGCATATACTCCAAGCTTACTTATATTCTGCAAGAGGAAACTCTGGCTGCTGCCACAGAGGAATACAGATTGGAATTTTTCATGCACAGCCACCAAAACAAGTCATTACAGCCATTTTACAGAATATGGGGTCAAATACTTTGGATGTGAGAATATACTGAGAAAGAGATTGAGTATATACTTAAAAGAATGACTCACCACAGGCATCATGACCCAACACAAAAGCATCTACTCTGACCTCAAAAGCCACAAAGACAGCATGGAACTGGGTATTTTAAATGCACTGATACGGGCACAGGGACAAAGGTTAGAGGAAATGAAGTGTGGGAAGAGTCAGTGATTCTCACACAAAACAAGCAACTCATTCTGCCTGTTTTCAGAGAAGATCCATCTTTAGAAAAAAATATGACACATCAGCTTCCATACATTTTTGTTCTTATATTCTTGCTGTTGCCATGCATTATTCCAACATAAAGCCAGTGAGTTTGAGTACTCAAACCTGTCACGTAGAAGAAATCACACTTTTTAGATAGCCTTAGATGCGCAAAATAACAGGCATATAAACCTGAACAAAAGAACTGCTATTAGCAAATCCTTTCTAATGGCAAGAATAGTGAAGAACTGGGTTAAGCTGTTTGTTTCTAATCTGGTCTTAAAACTCTCTGGTAATAGTTTAGTATCTATCAGAAATTGAAGTTTGGAGGTACATTGCACAAAGGGCACCAAAACCCCTTTTCAGCCAAGGCTTGCAGTCCCACATGGTACCACTGGCATCGCAGGATAAAAATTGCAAAGACCTTGGAAACACATTGATGGAAAAACTAATAAGGAAAGTGAGCACAAAAGAACAGACAAAGGTTCAAGTAAGTATCAATACATCAGTGGACATTGCTTACAAAACCTTGTCTGGATTCCTGAAAAGAAAAGAAACAGAAAAGACAGCCCAGTCCTGCCAAAGCATTCTCTCCAGGAACAGCCGACAGCTCCTTTGACCGCTGTTAACAAGATTTGAAAGCTGTCTGAGTCCACAGACAAAATGTGTTAAAATGGATACTAGAGTAAAAGACTACTTTAAAAATTTAGGGAAATTTAGGGAAATTTAAAAAGACAAACTTTATGCTCTAAACTAGGCACATACCAGGATTCCCCTCTCAGCACCAAAGGGAGAAAAATTTTAAAATCATACAAAACCCACGTACTTCCATGGCTCCATAGAACAGTTAACTTAAATCAACAGCAGAATGTAGACAAGTTAGAATAAAGCTTTCCCTATACTCATCTGCATCCAAAAGCAAGAGGAAATTAGAATATTTAGCATCATGAATGGAAAACAAGGGGAAAAAAGCAACAAAAGTGTTGGGGTCTCCTCCCCTGCCATGGAGCCCTGGGAGAGGGGCCCTGAGGGGAGACACGGGGTTTCCCTGCCCCTGCTCAGATTCATTCCCCATTGGTTGGTTGGGGTTCCCTGATAACGCCAAGGACCCTCGGGTCCAGTGACTGCGGAGTTCCTGAGCTGAGCCCCGGCCATGCGGCTGGAGAAATAAACATCTCTGAAACATCTACCACCAATCTGTCCATATATACTTCGCTTTCCACAGGACTCCTGGTTTGAAATATACTTGTTGCAGTAATCCCCGCTGCGACACAAAAGCATAAACCCACTGGAGTGGTCTGATTGCTCTCCAGTGTTAAGCAATACATAAGAGATCCAGAGATGCATGTGAGGGATGGGAATATGCAGGCAGAGGGCATTTTTGGAACACCTGTAGCATATGTAATGAAAATAGTTCGTTTTGGAGCTGAAGTAGGATTGAGAAAAAAGCATCCATGCCAGCAGTGTGCTTAAATATCCTAGGCTGAGTGCTTGGAACAACAACTAAACATTTGCAATATTGGATCCGATCCTCAAACTGTTTCCAGTAGCCCAAAGAAACTGCTCTGAGGGCAGAGGTTAACTTCTTCCCACCATCTCCTTTACTGACTTTGCAACCTCTTCTTTGTGCATCTCCTATCATATCATAGGCAAGAAGGCAAAAGAAGTGAGGGAAAAACCCTAAGAGTAGAGTATCACTGCCTAGAGCTTGCAGCCAAAGAGCAAAGAAGAACCTGGGAAAAGCACTTCCAGGACTCAATCTGCTCTTCCAACTTCCCTCTTCCACAGCTGCTCCTCATATGCTGGAAACAAGAAACTGCAGGTGGGAAACACACACAAGCTTTGAAAAACAGTGTTGATCTATGCACTAAATAAATTTAACCCTAAAAGAGAATGTAAATCTTTTCAAAGAGGTTGATGATTGAACAGACATGAGGATGGAGGTCTCACACAACACAATGTCTTCAAGCACTT
Source organism: Corvus kubaryi (assembly GCF_017639235.1). NCBI lineage: Eukaryota > Metazoa > Chordata > Aves > Passeriformes > Corvidae > Corvus > Corvus kubaryi. The sequence goes on from NW_024581047.1 coordinate 590,334, forward strand.
ACATTTGAAAAGATTACTAATTTATGTTTAGTTACAAGTGTTCTGAAAGGTATCTGGCATTCAGGTTTGAGTATTTACCATATTTAGCAAACAGCAGATTTATACTGCTTTTACATTTCTTTTGCATGATTTCATTTCTATATATATTTGTTAAGTAAATATGGTTCCTCTGAGCTAAAGCAGAAATATTATCCCAACACCCCTATATATGGGTAGAGATGTATAGTGGGTTTAAAGGTCATAAAGGAAATCTCTAAAAGCTAAGAATAAAACCAAACTTCAGAAACAAACTTTGAAGCACTACCAATCTTAACCTTTATTTTGGACATCTCAACTAATTGTTAGTCTTTGCTTGGTTTCAGAGATCTCGAAGTCGCTCTGAGACTCTGACCTGAACACACATCATGCAATTCTTACTGCAAAGAGAAGTAAGAACTAAAGTCTTTGTGATCCTTGCAAAAGGTCAGAAACACTCTGGTTTACACAGCATTAAATAGTGGGAAAGTGGAAAAACATTTCTATTTTCAAAAGGGCTACAACATAGATTTCACCTCAGTATAATATCATAACCTGAAGTTCATTGCCTTGAGCAGAAACAGACAAAGCCAACTGCTGGAAAACAAGAGTTCAGGCACCGCTGTCTTTTTTGATTTGTGAAGCCTAAACATTTTACAACAGAAGTGCAAGCACAGAAAACTTACTTTCTTTGATTACCTTTTGCAGTCTGTTAGAAGTAAGCACACAGATTAGCTGAGGATCAAATACCACATTTAATCCCCAAAGTTAGCTCAAGGGCTTTGAGTTAGACAACTGCCTTCTCAGCCACCAGCATTCCCTTTTCATTTAAAAAGACTCCTCTGAAAAAGCACTCATTTATATTTTGCTCCTCTCTACATATCCCAAAACAAAGGGAAAAAAAGCATAATATTGCTTTATTAGCATTTTATTTTTAAAAATAAAAAGTCTTCAGATTTTATGAAAACTTCAATCATATTTGAGCTTATAGATGTCCCAAGATAAAACATTTATTACAGTAATGGAAGCTTGTTTTTCCTGGTCTTCAACAGTCTCCCAAAACAGCTCATTCCCACCCTGGAACTGTTTCCTGACCTCTAGAAAGGGTCATCTATGTATAACTCTAGACAAAATATGGCCATAGCATTCCAAAGCTCCATGGTAAGATCACCAAAAAGAATTCAGCAGGTTCAGTTCACATCTCAGCTGAGCTTTGTTTTTCATGATAAAACAGACACGCAGAAGAAAGTGTTAAGTAAGTCTCGAGTAAAGCATTACCTGGCTGCTTTAAGTAACACACACATCCCTCAGCAGTGAGAACACATTCCCAAAACACTCCAATCACCAGTCCTATTGCTGCTTGATCAGTAACAGCAATGAGTAAACCTCAGAGCAGGTTGCACTGTGTAAATAAAGAATCCTGGGAGAGTAGAAATTGCACCAATCTCAACACCTCCCATCCACAGCACAACAAGCCCAGGTCTTGGAGTTTAGCATGTAAAAATCAAGCAGCTTATTACTTGAAACTGTGCCAAGTAACCAAGCTGAATAGGAAACCCTGTGTGAAATTTCAGTTTGTAAAAATTGTGGCTTTTGACAATTGAAGTGTATTTCATTTACAGCTAACTGTTCAATTAACAAGAAGCAAAAGCATTCATTCACTTCACAATGAAAATTTCTTCTACTCAAGTATCCATGTCTTAATCAGCATGGATTCATTTGTATTGCTATTTAAAATGCCTTTCTCAGTAACACTTGCTGACATCACCCAATAGTTACACATTTTATATATAAATATTTCCTAAGCATACAAAAAAATCTGAAGATTCCAACCAGTTTTGCTGATTAAGATCCACCCAGCAAAGCATGTGTCTAGTCACCACAGTTTCTTTGTTGGCTGCAGGGGAAAAAAAGGAAACAATGTGAGAAAGGTCCACATTTTCTGCTATACTGAATTAAACACACTCCTAGAAGTCAAGAAATACATCTCTGGCATCATTCACATTTCATGATTCCAAGTTTAGACTAGAAGTGACTTCTAGAGGTCATTTGATCCCAACACCTACTCAAAACCAAGGTGAAGATCATCTTTATGGCAGACACCATGTTACACTGTCTGGCTCAAATCCTGATGAACACTGATTTAAATCATCAAATGCCCTCAACTGCTTTGGTTTTTTGATAGGAAGGTTACCAAGACCTAAAGAAATAAGCACTGCTTATTCTCAGGACACAGGCAGTGATGGATGGAAGACAAGACAAAGGCACTTGAAGAAAGCCCTTAAAATGGCCACAGGAACGGAGGTGTATCAGACAACACCTCCCCCAGTCCTGACAAAGCTGGAGGGACAGGAGAGTAAAAGGACACTGGAACAGAGAGAAAGTTTTCACTTTATTCATCTATTGACCAGAAAATCCATCAAGAACAACCTTAGCAAGGAATCCAGGATCTTCTCTTCCCATTAGTGAAGCTAGAGCTGAACTTCCAATACAGCCCCGAATCAAAGATTCCCTCACCCTTCGAATTAAGCTCAGATTTACTCTCAACTCCGAGTACAACAAGCAGTGTTTACCCCAACTCAAACCACTTCAACAAACTAAAAAACAATGACAAGCTGCCATTTCCAAGAGGAGTTCTGTGTTAGGCTCACTTCACAGAATGCAACTTCCAGCAATTTCAAGTAGGTTTAATTCAGTAGCAGCTTTAAGCAGCTTCTTTTTCTTTTCTTCAAATGGAGACCTTAGCTCAGGGCTGCTATGTTTGCCACTCCACTAACTAGTCCACTTGTTCAATATCTTCTGTCCTTCAAGTGGAGGGCACACCCAAATGAACTGCACGCATTTTTACAAGATTATAGGGACAGATGACTGAGGGACCAAGAAGATATTGTAACATCAAGCCCTTCATCACACATAAGCAGAAGTTCTCATTTTTAGCCTGACAGAGGATATACTGTTATTTGCATAACAAAAGGGCTTTAAATCTTAAAAGAAATAGTCAGCACTACATGAAAAATTGAAGAGACATTCTGTGCCAAAGCTGGATTATGAATCACCAACTAACACTCCTGCCACCAGCAGCATGAAACCAGTGATACTCAAGCCCTACCTGAATAACCACTGCAGTACTTAACACACTTGCAACCCCCCATCTATGTTCAACATCCAAAAAGCAACTGATTTGTCAACTATTTCACTGATTTGACACTTCTGTATTCTTTCAATAAACTGCCATTCTAATTACCTGTCTGGGTTTGCTGATGCTGTCGTGCTTCTTTGCATTTCATTTACCTTTTAAACACTAAATTATTTAGCAGCAGCAAGTCACAGCAAATGCCAGGAAACCCCTTTATCTGATCTGCAAAACCTCCAATTGCTCAAATTTCTGTATTTTTAATTACAATGGTATACAAATACATCCACAGAACTGAGATGCTACCAAGACACTCAAGCCTCAAAACTGCAAATACGACAGATACATTTCCTATTCCACACTGACAACTGATTTGAGTAAAATTTATCTACATGACAGACCTTTTCCAGGTTAACTTTGGGGGAATATATTGCTGCATTACCACAATCCTGACGCATCACTTGCCCAGAATCCCCTACTGATCAGTCACTGATCTACATTCACACATGCTGGAAGGAAAAAACCCAACCATGCATCAGAGCTGAAGACCAGTAGGTCCCTACATTTATATAGCAATACTCAAATGTCTCCATTAAAAGTCAATTATAGACACTTAGCTGACAAACATTAGTGACCTCAGACTAGAGAATAAGAAACTGTGCATCATAAAGAAAAAAACTTTTCTAATGTAATTCCCAGATGTCTGTAATATAAAGGCACTAAGGTAAAAGCTGAAGTTAATCTTTTAAAAAAAGTTTCCAGCCTTTACTATGGATTTGAGATCTGTCTTCCCACTCTTCCTCACTATAAAAGTGCAAATCCTTTGTGTGTGGTTATTTGAATATCAAGACTCTTCCATGTAACAGCAACGTGAGAACAAAAACTCAAGGAATGTGCTGAAAAGTACCTTGTGATCAGTTATTTTCTATGTGCCTTGCAAACCCCTCCTGATAAATGTCTGTTCTGTAATTCCCTTGAGAAATACTCTGTGGAAATGACTTTGGGACAGAATGTATGTTTTTACAAGTAGTGATAAAATTATATAAATAACTTGCCTAAAAAATTCCAGACATGTAAAGTGTATTTCTATAGAGAAAATGCAAGTAAGCCATCTGTAACAGAGTTCACATTTTTTCATACTTGCAATGAACTTTAAGTTTTTTAAGGTTAAAACAACATTAACAGAAAAGATTTCTCAAGTAAGAAAAGTATCTTTGATATTTGGACAATTTTCACATCACTGCACATTCAAAACAATTCACATAAACTCTCACAGTCCAATATGCAGTTAATAATTCTACAGCTTTTTATATCCAAATGTAAACAGAAGAGCAATCAAATCTCATGTCAAGACAAAGACAACTTGGGTTAGTCTAATACAAATACCTGCAAAGTTTTTGTACTTTCCAAAAATCTCCTGGGCTAGAACCAAAAAAGCTAATTTCCTTATAAAAAAGCTGCAGTACAGGCACAGGCTAGAGGGGATAACTGTGATCACTGTGACCCATTTAACACCAGGCACTACTCTCTGCTAAAAAACAGAAACACAGAGGAATTCAAACCTACATCATGATTATCCAGTCTTGTTTTAAAGACTAACAGTAAGAAGCATCACTGCAGCAGCTGTCCCACATGGCTTTTATGCACACAGTAAATTTGTACAACTTCTTACTGCAGCAGTCACGTAGATTTTGTTATGATTTCACAGGTTAAACCCTGTAAGATAAGAGCCTGTATCAAAAAACTCTGATTAAGTTGTTATTTGATAAATGTATCATTTCAAGAAGTTAAACAAAGCTGCACCTGCATTTATTTTTAGGTGAAAATATGCCTTAAACTCATGTTCAAACTGATCCTTTTTCCAGTGTGCTAGCAACCCTTTCTGAATTCCAAAGCAGCTGTAGCAGTGCCAGTGCCAGCTGCAGAAGACACGTGTTATACCTTGCCTGTTAAGATTCCTCTGTACTCTTATTTATACCTAAGGCTTAGCTGCTCAAGCTTCACTAAATGCTAATGTTCCCAAGCTGGATTATCCAGTCACCTCCAACACCTCTTCAAGTCAATGCTCCCAAGGAGGCTTTCCCAGCCTACACCCGTCCTGAGCTATACTAGTTTTAATGTGACCAAATATCAAGTCTGGTTTGCTTGAGTACACTCTTTAAAAGCAAAAAGCTGAACCAGGTTAGTCAACCACAACTACTGAAAAAGCACTTGTCACATTACCTCTCCACAAATAACCAAGAAGTTTTAAATTGATGGCATTTTGTTCAAAACCATCAAATTTCAGCAAGCAGTATGAATCATGCACTATTTGTTACTTGAAATTGACATTTAAGAAGCGGGGATCAAACTAATATGATTCAGAAGCTTTTCTCGCATTTTCTTTTTCCTATACTCAGAGCTTTAAGAAAAAATATTTCTGCTTCTACATTTCAAGTAAATGTTTGGTGTTAGGAACAATTTACAGAATCCTGGTGATGTCACACAATGGTTTATACACTGCTGTCAACTGACACAGAATGGGAAACTGGCAAAATACTGGTTGCATAAGTTGGAAGAGGCCTGAAATTGTATTTCTCTAATACTCAAGCTTTGCATATTTTGATACAACCTAGATTTAAGGATAACTTACAAAGGAGTAACTTGCTGCTGCTAAGAGGGGAAGGCCTTGCTCTCTCCTCCTTTCTCAGCTGGTTACAGCAATCTCCACAGCTTACTGGACATTTTATAGAGCTATTTAACTCCCTAACTCTTCTCTTTGGGAGAATCCTGGGAAAGCGAGGAGGCTGGGTATCTTCAACTAGACATAGCTGAAAGGAAGGGCTCAAAGAAATACCAGAGCTTATTAAAAAAGAATGTGTATGGAAACTCCCACTGCCATGTGTGGTAAAGTCATATTAAGCTTTAAGAGCCACCTCCAATCACCCAAGGTAACTTTTTGGATTCATTCTGCCAGCAGTGGGCTGTAGTTTTCACAAGATATCAAGAGAAGCATCCAGAAAGGTCCTCTGCCTGCATAAAGACAAGCCAGGTGCTGGAAGGTGCAGACAACAGCTGTCCATTGCCTAAGGCTACAGTTTCATTGCAGCCTAAGCCTGCTGAGCTACCAACTACTCCTAGAGCATCATCTTTCAGCCTGGCACCTGTTCCCTGGACAAATCACATGGTGTTTCAGCATGCTGAAGAAACAGAAGAGCATTTAGTTCATTTATCAAATTAGTTTATGCCAAATGAAAGGGTGAAATGGCTCAGCAAAGGATCCAAGAAGCAGCTGGCAGAAGAAAAAGGGATGGAAGTAACGCAGCCAGGAGTTAGTGATGTACATTGCTATAACTCCATAGGCTGCAATTCAACTCCCCCTAAAATTTTACTGCTGCCAGAAATGAAGAACATTTGAAGCTATTCCAGTAACAGAGGGCCCCAAAATAGTCTTAAGTGGGACAAAACACAATTACCAGAAAAAAATTAGGATATCATAAGCCGATATGACTATTTTTCCCCCTTTCCAATCTAAAGCTAAACATTTATTCCCCCGATGAAAGATGAGATTCTTCCCCATAAGTCTGGAAAAAGAACTTCAATTCTACAATCCTGATTCATTTCTTCTTATTATTTATTACACTGGCTTGTCATATCTTACATTAATTGCAGCAATTTCTTATCTCAAACTCAGCAAAGAGTAGTTGGAGTCTATTCTGTCCTGTTTCCCACATATTGAAACAGTGAGGATTCAGTCAAATACTGGTTATCTCGATTTCATTTCAGCAGCAGCATGAGTCATGTGCAATAGCAGCTAAAACATATTGCAGTAAATGCACCCTGAGCCAGCACTCTGCTCCAAAAGATTTTAGTAGGTGACCTATGATAGTTACTGACTAGATGTCAGGGCTGGAAAAAAACACATTCCAATATGCCTGTATTTCAGGTCTTTTGGAGACTCTGAGGATTTGCTCATCTGTTCTAGAAATCCCACAGAATTTGTGATTCTTGAGATATTCCAACAAGATGCTTGCATATTTGAAGAGATGGTAGCTTTAAACAGAACATCCTTCTTTAGGAAGTCTTACATTTTTTATCCTTTAGGTATCAGAAGATATCTTTGTCAATGTTCTGGGTAAGTGAAAATGCAAACAAGGCAGACCATTCTTAAAGTAAGCAGGCGAAAACTGGGACATAAGAGCAGCACCGTACCCACAGAAAATCTCTAGCATGCAAGTAAGACAACAACACCCTTAAAGCTAAACTGTACTCCAGGCTTTCTTCTCTTACCTCTGTGTGCCGTTATCCTGCACTGGGAACACCCCCCTTGCTCCCCAGTTTTCCTGGCAGAAATGCAATGTTAGCAAACTCCAGATTTCCAAGTGTGAAAGAAGATTCACAGTTTACTGCTTCTAGTACTTTGCTCAGTGTTGATCTGTTTTCTCTCCTGTACAGTCTCATACTATTACCAGAACTTGTTTTGCCACAGCTCTCTCTCCATTGCTTTTCCAGACGTGGAGACTGACACTTTCCATATATTGTTAGGCACAGCATATCCTCAAAACTGGTATGGGACACAAACTCCATTACATGAGAAATTCAGCCTTTGATGAACATATAATTATGGCCCAGACACAAGCCTAAGATTACTTCGCCTCTTCTTATACAAGTGATGAAGTCCATTCTCCCAAAACATCCTTCATTTCCATTACTAAATGTTTTGTCAATTACTAGATTTCAGCAAACAATACCCCAAAGTTAAGAAACAACACACCAACTTATGTCCAAGGCTTCAAAGCAGCCAAGGGAACTCCAAGAGGAAAAAATGGTTTATTTCTTAAGTAACAAACACAAAAATTCACAAAACCGCCACTAATTCATGCCATACCATTTACCTGAAACAAAAGGAAGTACAGAACAGACACAGCTAAGTCAGATCTGCTTTAACCACCATTTGGTTAAGACTGTCTGAGAACCCCTCCAAATAAAGCCTAGCAAGTTCTGTAGATGACATTTTGAAGGGCAGTTGAAGACAGTTTGTTGAGTTTCTTTTGGCTGCAAACAATCCCTCAGACACCACCGTATAATTAAAGCTATGAATTTATCATCTTTTCATATTTGAATACAATAATAAAACAAAAGTAGACTTTTCCCCTGGTAATTCACTACATTGCCAAGAAATCCTCTGTGTTTTGCACTTGTCAGTGGAAGAGAAAAAATGGAAAAGGGATCTAGAAATAAATCCTGTCAGTCTTACGCCTCTAGAAGTCAACTAATAACCAACACTTTGACTACCCTCATTCTCTTATGCACTTCACACATTTTTATTGTCAGAACAAAGCTTTATGCCACTCAATCTTGTGACTGAAAGATGCTTTGCCATTTTCATGCTATCACAGTATCCTGAACTGCAGGCTAAGGGTGTCCACTGCTTACCTCATGACTTATCCCAGCCATGATGCACAAAAGGCACGTTCCAGTGTCTTAGATTTACATTTCCTTTTACATGAAGAAACAGTATAAACAATCCAAGTCATAAGAATTTCAGACACAGTGAAATATAAGGTTTATTTTGCAATCACTGTATGTAAGAAGTACTGTCCAAAAGACTGAAATCAATCAGCCAAAGTCAGCTGTTGCCACAGTCTCCTGCAAAACAGTGCAGGATTATTTGTTTCTAGGATTAAAACTGTTAATAAGCCGCCTTCAAAGACAACACAGCACAGCTTCCTTTTAACATATTTACTATTGAAACACTCTAGCCAATAACGTGCCTAATGTTTCTGAAAGATAGGTTTTTTTCCAAGTACATCAGAACTTGAAAAAGTAAGGTCAAGGAACAAGAAAGATTTCCTAATAAATTCAGAACTTGGAAGAAATCCAGGTATTCCACACTAAGTGGTTTTGTTTCCCTGTAACACAGAATGAAGATGTCTCCAAATAAACACAGTCACTCAAAGTAGCTGTAGCTGCAATTCATCAAAAGCTGTCCTTGTCAAACTGGTATCAAGTAGACCTTCAGAAACCAAATGTCAGTCTCAGCTTTGCCCCCAACAGCTATGAACAGTGCAAGTTATTCCTTTAATAAGAATTAACCCTCTGTGGGATTAATGCGCATACAAAAAGCTTTAACATATATATCCCAACAATCCCATTATGCAAGAGATTAAAACAGACTAGTCTGGCAATAAAATGCTTATCACCCGACTTGTCCCACTGGCAGTAACACTGGCAGTGCATGGACAAACTCAGATCTGGCTGTTTTGCCCTCAGAATGCAAGATCCAGTATCAGAATACAGGTTTGCACCACAGAATCACAGAATAAGCTGATTTGGTAGGGACCCACAAGGACCACCGAGTCCAGCTCCCAGTAAAAACTACCAGCTGCCATAAGAGCCAACAGCTGTGCTGCTGATGCCACTGGACAGGAAGAAGCCACTCCTGAAGTCAGACAGCAACACTGCAGATCCTGCCAATGGAACCTGACCTGCATCAATAAAGCTTTAATTATCACTTGACTGTGTATTTCAAATATATATTACTAATAAAAGCTTTAGCTACCACTTGACTGTGTATTTCAAACAGCCATCAGCTAGCCTTAGCTGCTTTCATAAACTAATCCCCTGAAAAAAATAGTGGTTTCTGAAAACAAACTACTCTTAGTAATCCATACCTCGTGAACACTTAGTGTTGAAGTGTTTTTATCGATCACTCTTCTTGTCTTAAAATAGCAGAAGTTTAACAGCTCCCATGAATGCAAGAAACATTCCCCCTCTCTTTCTAAGGGAAATAATGGAAGTAAAAAAATAAAAAAGCTAGAAGGAATGCAGAAAACAACCTCATTTTGGGACTCCCAAGCCAATCAGATTATAGACTGAAACAGCATGTTATTAAAGGCATATGAACAACTGGAAAGAAGAAAAAAGACAACCTTTCTGTATTCACCTACTGTCCTCAAAATTGTTAAAGCATGTTCCCTTGAGTTACTCATCTCTCCCACATATCACTGTCAAGAGTGTCTCCATTATTTTAAGTGCAGCCTCTTCACCTGTGCTCTAACAGTTTCTCACAGTACATTCCACAACACTTAAGAAAACGAGCACAGCTCTGTGTGCACTGCAGCAATGATGAGCAGGAATACTTAAATTTTTCAACCACAGCCTGGAGAGGGCAGGAAGTACAGCAAGAATTCAGAAACTTGTATGAGCCTGTAAACTTGAGAAAAACGTCATTCAAGAACTGGTCCTAAAACACTTCTTATTTAATCAAGGAGAAGCAATTAGTATGGAAGGCTGAGCCTGCCTTGGCAGGTGAGGAGATACACCTTGCTAATTGGGAACACCTGGATACTGAGTGACCCTTTATTTAAACGCATTGTGAACAGACACACTAACAAAGACTACAAGTTAACCCCAACACATTAGCGTACAATTTTCTCCATTTCTGTGCTCTGACACTTAGAGTAACATTGTAATGTGATATAAGCAAAACCACGGCTCACAGTCAGTGCTTGCATTCAGCAGTCCAGCAGCACCAGGGAAATCAGCACCTCTCCTTAGCTCTCGGGGCAGTCCCGGCCATCAGACACAGGAAGACTGAGCCTGGCCAGGGAAGACACCCTGCAAGAGCAGAAGGTGGAAGACAGTCAGAATCTCTCTCCTCGTGGTCGCTTTATTACGAAGTACCAGAAATTATTATAGTCACCTTCTAACAGTCGGGTACACACAGGAGCTGGACCCAACCCTCAGGTACTAAAGAAGCATCACTAAGAAACATGATTCTCTTCTCCCTTTTCTGAGCCATAGAAGGTGCACCAATTACCTTACCAAGACAGTGTGGTCAGATCACACAATCTCCCATTTTTCTGTTTTGAAAACTGCTGGGATCCTATACAAAAGCTAATTTAGGATTTTAAAGGCTAATTCAAACACTCTGTTTTAGGCACCATTTCTAAGCGAAACTTCTCAGCTTCTATTTCAAGACATGCCAGATTTCTAAGGACAGCACAGGAAAAAAAATTTGTCACTTTCCCTCAATCTCCCAAACTCTGAAGTTACAGTATTTGCCAACAAGTGATATAGTTCTAGAAATACTGAATATCTCTTCTAACAGGCATATGATACCTGCCTGTAGATGATATATGCCTAGGTGTGAGAAAAACCAAGAGAAGATAAAACAGCCAGCACTTCACTATCTTCAAACAGGTTGTGCCCCTACACATATGGCCAGGATCAAAAAAACAAACAAACAAACCCGATAAAAAAAAATATTCGTTTTCATCAGCTGTTTATATCTATGTTCTTAAGAAATTAAGAATGATCACTTCAGAATAACATACATGTGCTATAAAAGTGGTCTCTCAAGGGGGTCACACGCAAGGCAATTCACTGAAGGGTGGAAAAACCATTTTTTATAGCTTTAAGAAAAAACGTTTTAAAATACTATTTCGTTTTTGTCTTATGCTTTCTCAATTTCTATGTCTGAGTATGTTTTATAACGTACATATCGGTACATTAGTACCTGTATATAACTGGTAAATCAATAAATTTACATATATGAGAGGTGCATCATAAAAAGTGTTCTTTATTGATAGGAATGGGCAGCCAAAAAAGCTGGAGACCACTCCCCTAGAGAGCAGAAGCTCTTTTATTTATAAATTTGCCCTGCCCTTCCTCCTTTCCACTCTAGCGCTGGTTTTCCAGAGGATTGGAATGAATGGCGCCTCACAAGGCACGTGGCCCCGGTGTTTTCAACCCCAGGGTCGGGGCTTTTTTCTGCCACCTGGAAAAAAGAGACTTTAGTTCCCCAGGAACAGGCAACTGAATGTGGAAACGTGGACAGAGGTATCAGAAAACCACGCTATGGAAAATCACCTGCTTGACAAGGGAACATTAAGTGCACGTAAAGAAGGAACAAATAAATAGAACTAAGACGCCACAAAACATAATCGTTTTGGGGGAACCGTGGAAAGATATGTAATGGAGAACACCGAAAGCCAAGCACTTAGACCCTCACCCGGTTCTTCCCCCTCACCCCCCGTGAGCTCCGGCGGCTCCCCCAGCCCCCCTCACGGGTGGGCCACAGCACCCACAGCCGCCCGCCGACTCCTTGCCCGCCGCGGCCGAGGAGGGGCGGAGGGCCCGCAGCCATCCCTACTGACCTGCCGGCGGCGGCTCCCGCGCAGGGCCGGGGTCGCCAGGGGTAGCCGCGTCCCCTCAGCCCGCGCAGCCGCCGCGCCTCCCGCACGCGCACAGCCACCTTAGAGCCCCGCCTGCTCGAATCCCTCCGCTCCCGCCTCAGCGCGGCCCTCTCGCCTACCCCAGAGAAGCCCCTCGGGAGAAGGCCCAGCCGAGCCGGGAGCACTCGCGACTCAGCGTCTGCTGTCCCGCTCCCCTCAGCGGCCCAGCGCGGGCTAGAGCTCAAACCACTCACCGGGACTACTTCACCGCCGCAGGCGGAAGCACACACTCTCTGAACACGCGCGCTCTCCCTCACGACGCGTTTTTAAAGGCCCGCGCGCAGGGCACACCGGGAGTTGTAGTTTTCTCACGGCGGCTGCCCTGGCCCCCTGAGGGCTTCGCACCGCCCCGCGGTGGCGCCACGCCCCCTCACCACCCACAGCCAATGGGCGGGTGAGGGGCGGGCCTTCGCGCCGCGGTGCGCGCGCGGGGGGCGGTGTCCGGAGTTGGTTGTTGCGCGCGGGCGCGGCGGTCGCAGCCCCGTCCCGGGAGCCGCGTCCTCGCCGGGGCCCGGCGGGAGCGGGAGCCGGACCTGGAGCCCTCACGGGGCCTCCTGGGTGCCGCCGCGGGAGGCGCAGCGGGGCTGGGGAGCCCCTGCCAGGTGAGGGGCGATAGGGGGGTGACGGCCCCTCGCGCCGTGAGGGGAGGCCGGGGGGCGGCGGCGATGGTCAGCTTTCCTCAGCGGGGCCGCGGGCGGGGGCCCCGGAGTGGCGTGGGGGGGCGGCGGGGGAGCAGCCGTCGCCTGCTCGTCCCTCCCTCCCTTGGGGTCCCCCCGGCTCCCCTCGCCCCGCCGCGGTCCCGGTCGCAGCGGCGCCCGCAGAGCCCGTCTGGTGCCGGCAGCCGCGCCGGGGCCCCCACGGGGCCGTGCGGCGCCCTCGCCCCCGGTCGCGGCGCTGGGCCCCAGGGTGTTCGCCGGCAGCCCCGGGCGCTTCCCGAGCCCGCACCGCGGCTGGGAGCGTGCGGCGCCATCCCGCGCCCTGCTGGGGAGCGCCTGCCGCCGCCGCGTTGACACCTTCGAGGAATTTCCCGGGATAAAGCCGCTGTGGGTGCCAGGTGGATGCTGTTCCTGCCGGGGCTCCGTCCCTGCTCTGTTATTATTACGAATTACTGACTTGAAAGGCTTTACGTGTTAGCGTGTACGTGTGTAGCTGCATTCCATCCTCCTCTCGGTCCTTCCTTTTCTCTCGAAGGTTATTTTGGACTTGTAGGTGGGTTGGTCTGTTTGCTAGTTTTTATTGCGGCCAGTTTAGGCTGGGCTGGGAAGGCTGGGATTTGCGCTGGGACAGCAAGTGGAACAATGTGAACACTTTGCAGTGGTCGGTTACTTGTGGAGCAGCTGATACCTGATGCAGAACGGCCAGGCTGCTCCGAGGTGAGCACAGGGGCGAGGGGGAGCATTGCCTGGTGGATCTCTGACCTCGAATTTAATAGGGGTTCCTTTTCAGAGAACATAATTTCTGTTTACTTTAGGTTTTTGCCATTTACTTTTGTAGAGCTTGGTTTTCCTTCTTCTTTAATTGCTTCATAAGTGCCTCCAAAGTTTTTCCCCTTACTTGCTGTAGCTTAAAGGCTGTCTAATGTCTGCTAAAACACTTTATTCTCGGATATTTACAGAAAAAATAATATACGGAGATATATGAGCAGGAAGGAAAGAACACGTAGTTGTTTTAGGAACCAAGACTTTATGGAATTGCAATAATTAGGTTCTATAGCTAGAAAGTTTACTTTAACTTATTTAAAATTGCTAGCTGAACAGCTACCTTTGTGACAAACTAGATTTACTTCCTACTGTGTGAATTTTGTTTGACTTACAACCTCATCTAGACAGTCTGAATCAAGGTGTGTAGCAAGAGCAGCAAATACTTGTGGAGATTTGATTTGGTCGTTTGGACTAGCTAGAGCTCTTAATCTAGTTTCACACTGGCTTAAAAGGTTGTGTCTGTAAAGTAGCTAAGATGTTTTATCCAGACGAAGCATCTTCCTGGCAGTTACTGCTCAGTGTGTTTTCAGGAAAACCTCATTTTGTTCTCTAAAATACAGAACTATGCAAGAAGGCATTACCAGTTTTTCCATGAGTAACTTTCCATGATTAATCTTATGTATTCATTTCTTGATGGCTTTACCTTATTGCTAGGATATCCCATGTAGATAACTTAATTCACAGACTTCCTAAATTACCTTTTTGGTCAGATCTGTTTGGCTCAACTACACCTTCCTCACCTGAACAGCAGTGGCAGGTGGGGTGTGATTCCTGAGCCTGGGCAGGAGGCACCAGCTGCAGAGCAAGGAGCCAGCAGACTTGGCTGCCTGGCCTGGCTGCAGGTAGGCACTTTCACCCAGCTGCAGTTCATAATGGATGCAATGTTTGCATTTCCTTCGACTTTTGAACATACATATAAAGAAACGTACAGTGAGTTTGAAGGAACAGCATTTCCTATGTATCTGCAAGTTTTATGGTTGTTTTAGTGAAAGAGAGATCAAAGAGGCAAAATACCATTTCAACTTCTTGGGTAATTCGTGTTTCTGACTTTTCAGCTCTTTAGGAAATGTATTTCCAGGCATGTTTACCAAAATACGTATTCTTTTCTGTTTACTTTTCAAGTAAAGGAATTGGTTGGAATCAGCCATTTAATGGAAAAAAAAAAGGGGGGATGCTATTTGGCTAAATGACTCTTAAATCTTGATTCCCCCCCCAGCCAGGGTGGAACAGGATAGTAAACTATTAGGATAACTATTGTAAGCTATTGATTAGGGTCCACAGACATTGACAATTACTGTTAACCTTCTGTATCATGCTAGAAAAAACGTGTGTGAAAAGCTTACTCTAAGTTAACAAGTTGTAACATGTTTTTTTCTACCTTGTTTTGAATTTACACTCCTGTGTGTCTCCTTTCCTTTTCCCTTTTCCTGTTTAGTCTTTGCTCTTAGGCTCCCTTTTCCCTCCAGCTGCTCCTCATCCCAGTTTAGAATCACACTCTCCCATCCCTTCTAGTTGCCCATGTTTTCTTTGCCCTTTTCTCTGAAGGGATCTGCAGCTTTTCTCCTTGTCACTGCTTCTCTTGTTCTGATTGCTTTCTGATGAGATTGGATTTCAGGCGGTGTTAATAGTCCTTTCTCTTTCTTTTTTTGTATGTAAGGCTGTTGGACCCTCTCTTGCCCAGCTCCTGAAAAGAGAGCCCCCAAAGTCCACCCTGGGATTGCTAGGTACGGCTCCGAGATGAGGTCTGTCTCCTGCCAGCTTCCACACTGTTCCCACTTCCTGTGCTGCTGCAGCTCCCGAGGAATCCTGCCGAGCTGCTCCCTCCCGTGTAGTCGGTGTGTCGGAGCTGACATTCGGGTACGGGCAGGGTATTGAAATGCAAATGCCTCGGCTATGACGAGGAGATAGTGCTGCGCTGGTGAAAAGCACTGAGAAGGTTGTGGAATATCTGTGATGTGAAGGGAGATTGTAAAGAAAGTACCTGAGAGGGAAACTGAAAATGTAATTTATACTCTTATCTTTCTGCTATTAACACCTCCAGATGTTTTTAACCTACTTTGAGTACAAAAATAATAATCTGTAGAACATGTTTTGGTTTAGTAGTTGAAGCAAAGTTCAGAGAGAGAATGTCAAGTTATTTGCAGCCATATGTAGCATTTCCTTGCTGTTAGTGGCAGCCAAAAATTGCCAGTGAGGGAAGTTCCACTCTCTATGTATGTAAAGTAACATGGATTTTGGAGAAGGAGATGTGCAGCCCCAGACCCACAGTAAAAGGCTTTGGATTCTCCATGCTGATACCTGGAGGGATGGATGGAGTGTCGTGCCATGTTCTGAGCGTGTTACTTGTGACAGGCTGGTGCAGGGACCTTGTCTGCAGAGCCTTTCTTGGCATTACCAGTCTTCCCACCTTCCTGTGCTCCCACACACAACCGCTGTGTAAGGACTGAGAGTTGCACTGGGGTTTACATTGGCCTAAGGCTGAAATGCTTCCATTGTTTCACGTGGATCAGCACAATAATGCAGAATTTCCATTACCATACAGTTTTAAATCTAGAGTGGAAAAATACAGGCTGCAAACTGGAATAAGAGTTGCTAGTTGACTTTCACTGTTTTAAAGCAGGGTAAAGTGAAGCAGGGTACGCTGAGGAGAATGTGACAGCTTTAGAATTTCTTCGACATCAGTGACAAGGATAAATGACTTGTTTTTACTTGGTAACAATTCTAACTAGTTGTCCAATATTTGAGCTGCAATTTCCATAAATTGTGGTTTAGTGCTGTGGGCTCTGTGTTTTCCAAATCATAAGCAGAAATTATCAACCATGTAAGAAATTTTCAGTCTTCCTTTTTTCCTATATATAGATAAGTAGCTGAGTGACTCAAGCAATTTCTTTCCCCATGTCTCTCTAAGTGGACTGAGTTGATTTGAGATTGCCTGATAGTGCAAAATGTGGATAGAGGAAAACTACACAGTGAGTGTAACTCTGAGATCACCTTCTTTAAACTGAATTTGTTTTGGGACCCCATCAGCTATTACAAAAGTTACCATGTTAACTCAGCAAGTTACAAAATGGTTTTACCACAAATGTTTTGGGGTTTGTCTGTTCAGATGACAACAAGAACAACAGAATTTTCAAACCCCTGGGAGCCTCATTCATCATTTATCTCCTTTTAGTAATCACATATTGCTGTGCAGGATAAGGACAAAATCAGTTTTAAATCACACCACTTGGAGAAGTGTTTTGTAATCAGTCTGTAATGGATTTCCTTTTTAAAATCTTTGATTCTGGGGAAACGGGGGAAAAAAGTATTTTCTCCATATAAAGTACAAAAAATATAAATAATATCTGGGAAAGGCATTTTTCCATTTGTAGACTTTATCCCACATTTTCCTTAAGAGTAATATTTCAATTTAAAAAGCCTTATATGTGCTTAAACATAAATGCTGAAAAATGCTCAACTGTCTTAATGCAGTCACTGTTGACTGCAGGAGACATTTTTAGCAAAGTTTTTGAAATCACAGTAAACAAATGGATAAAAATCATGCCAGGCTAAACATTGTAGGCTTCTAGCAATACTTGTTTTAGTAACATCTTGTCTGAGATGCCAGTTCAGTGTGGCGCTAAAAAGTAAGATCACTGACTTGATAAAGTTAGTGCTATTTCAGAAAATACTGCTACTAGCACAGAGTTTGCCAAATGCAACGTTATTGGTGTTCAAGCAGATTTGGGTTATTGTATTGTTGGATAGAGGTTCTGTAGGAAGCTGTTTAGTGTTCACAGTTTGACCTTCCATGTTTTTGTAAAACTGATCTCAATACTAGAATGTTCCCTCTTGGATGCATGCCTGTATTTATACAGGCCTCCCTACAAAGCTCACCAGAGGAGGAAGACAGTCTATAATACAGGAGATGTAAATTCTGCATGTATATATTTATATCCAGTCTTCCAGCTCTGAGGGTCTTACTGTCAGAAAAGCCTTCAAACACATTTAAAAGACATTTAAATCTTATGCTATAAACATGAACAAATATAGACATCCTTCCACACTTCATGTATATTCCCTCTTAGTGTAAGTCTCTGTACATATCACAGATGCTCTTATTGTTGTCTCAGCTGCCAAATTTCCTCTCAGTGAGTATCATTGTTCTGGTTTTATATTTGTTGGTGTCCTTTCTGGGGGCTTTTGTGATGCAGCAAGAAGAAGGAAGAACAGTTTTAAAAGTATGTAATCTTCCCCAGATTGGCCGGGAAATTCAGAAGCATGTGTGGCTGAAGGTAATAGAGACTTAAAATTTCAGTGGCTCTAGAGCTGAAGCTGTCCTTGGGTAACTGTTTTAGCACCTTATTTTTTTTTCCCCCCCCTCAGTTCTGCCTTTCTCTCTACCTTGTTTTAGCCCCAAATAGTCTTCTGCAGAGTGCCCTCTTAGCCTGTTTGGAATCCTGTTAAAATCACTGATTCCTTCTTTAAAGGCTCAGAATTGCATCAATATTGCTTTAATAAACTTTGAAGTTTAATGCAAATATATACAAGCTCAGAGAGAGTAAATATTAGTCCAGGAGTTTTCCACGGGGGAGTAAGTCATGTTGTGTAATTGTTTTTCCATTTGCTTTAAACTTTGCTAATTGTCCTTCTGGGCCTTCCTCATCTAGATTGGGTAGTTTTCCTTAAAAACAGGTTGCACAATATTCCCCAGTCTCAGACTTTTAAGTCTGTAACTATATGGTTAAGGAGTGTGACTCCTGCCATTTGGAATGATCTTTGGAGGAGATAGTTTATTTAATGACTTTTGTTCTGTAAACTGTAGACATTTTCAGTTTTTAGAAGCAGGGAGACAGCTCCTAGTAAAGATGTAGAGAGTGAGGGGCGCATAAAAGCTGCCAATGTGATCAGTTACACATGCTGTGATTGTGCAACAGCTTGTGGTATGTTGTAGTCAGTGGAAGAATTCAATGAACTTGGTGTTAAACATACATCCAACTCATAAATGCTTACTATTTTAGGACTTCATATATGTAGAATTGTATTTTCATACTGTGAATTTTTTTATTAATTTGGAATATCATATTATTAGCAAGGAAGTCTCAAACCTGCTCTGCTGCTAATGAAGCTGTCAATAACATACCTTTCAATTTTAACAACAAAAATTTGAAAGTGTTATTGCAGGCCTTGAAGTGAGACAGATTCAGATTTAAAGCACAGTATTTTTGGCTAGAGAAGATTGTTTGGGAAGCGCAAAAAACGAAGGCGTGTTAGGGCAAAGCTTGCTGAGGCTCCTGTGCCTCTGAATTTTGCCTGGTAAGTATTTCTTGTACAGCAAAGGCAGCATCCCTGTGAGAGAAAATGTCAGTACAAGCAGAGCTGAGAGCTTCCCCTGTATTTCATTCACCCTGTGAGCTGTGTCAGTTCCAGCTGCCATATCCTAATTGGCATCTTGCTCCATGAACCTGTTGGCAGGCAGGGTGCTGGGTCATGGTTCCTTACAAGTTAACCCACTTACCTTCTCAGAGCAGCAGCAAATCTCTTCCAAAGGTGATTCTTTTAGTCAAGTTGTTCAGTAACTGGTGCATCAGGAGGAGTGTTGCACTCTGGTACATAAAGTACCTGTTTTTAGCAAGTGATAGAGAGACACTGTTAGTAACAGTTGCCATGAAAAACCTCCTGCAACAGCATTAAGGTGAGATTGCAGAGTGGTTTAGATAGAGATTCCTCAACCTCACTGGAGCTTTAGTTATGGTGAGTTCTCCCGTGTTCTGCATAATTCTCCATTGTTCTGCTTGTTGGAGTGTGGGAAGTGTTTGATTGTTTGTTGCTTTCAAAGAGAGAAGCTCAATCAGGTTCCATTCTGATGGGCATTGCCATCAGCATCAGAAGGGGATTCAGTAACTACATTCTTTACACACACAATTGCAAATCATACTGGATTGCATAATGTTGTAAACAGCAAGAAGTGGTGCATAAAAAAGGTGCCCAGTTCTCACCCCTCATCTTTCTTTTTTCCACAAGGCTGTAACTTTTCTCTATAGTATGCAACAGTGATAACATTGCAGGATTTTTTTCTACTCTGTCCTTTGCAGATTGACTTCATTGCTTATGGTTGTACATTATCTTTGTTTATCAGTGTAAATCAACAGTGCTGTTCCTGAACAGTGGAGATAGCAACAGACAGACCTTCTGTAGCCAAATTTGCAGAGCGAGAAACAGTGTTGTATAGAAACATGTTGGAAAAGATAACCGGCACAGGTTATCGGGGAGTTCTGCTCAGTCCCCCCAGAGGGGATGATGGAAATGCTGTGGAATAATGGCATTTTCTAAAATACTCCTACACAACTGTCCTCACAGCTGGAAGGTTCATGCATAATGATAATTCTCAGGGGAAATAACAGTAAACAGGTGATATACCAAAGCAACAGCATTTAAATAAGTGGGAATTAGATTTAATACATCAAATGTTACATAATTGGGTTTTTTCCCCCCAGAGTTCAGTTTCTGCAGTTCTTTGCATATTAAATATTGGAGTGTCTACATAGTAAGCTAACTTGAGGTGCTTTCATTGAAAAGTTTTTAAACACCCAAATGGAATGAAATCTGTAGAACACAGGAGGAAATATGAATCCATATAATGAATATTGTTGTCTTCAGCAGCAATCACTGTTTACTGAGGGGGTTATAAGCTCAGTCAATAGTCACTAAATTGTATTGCATGGATAACACATTGAATATTTTTTTGTATTCTGCTGACTAAAAGAGTTGGTGTACTTTTTCAATTAAGTAATCACAATAGAAGTTTGAAAATATATTGAAAAAATAAGCAGCCAGTACCCAGTTCATAGTTGCAGTGATTGTGCTAGATGCAAATACCTGCATTGTGGATAAAAATTACTGAAAAAGTGAAATAATTGAAAATCAGTCTCAGTTTCTAAACAAAGGTAAGCTCTGCTTTTCCAAAAACGATAGCATTGTCATTAGTGTAGACGCTGTAGAGGAGCACAGCTGTCTCTCTACAGCAGATGGATGTGGCGTCTTGAGTTTCTCTTGCTGATAATGAGCAAGATGCTTGTCCATTCAAGTGTTTCAAACTACATGGGAACAGTTATAATTTAAAAACTTTGTTTCCTTCCTACTGTGAATGTGAGGCAATAGCAGGGTTTTTTTTGTAATTTTGATTTGGCTTTCACATACCAGTTTACAAATGTCTCTAAGGTATTTTAAAATTCATATATTTCAGCTACTTTTAGTTTAATTCACTTTGCCACACAGGTCGAGGTTTCTTTTCCATCACTATTTTTCCATGACTTCTTGGAGTAATTGTTCTGCAGGCAAGGTAAATGTGTATCAGACATAAAAATGTTCATTGGATGATGCAAAGTAAAATATCTGCCCCAGCTGCATAATCTGCTACAAAGTTCTGAAAATGACAGCCAGAGGACAGCTCAAAGCCTGGGCAGCTCCTGGATCCTTCCCGAGACCAGTGGGAAGGGATTTGTTGTCTCAGAGGTGCACTTGCAGTCATCAGTCTGCACTTGTAAGTTTTTCTTGAACATTCTTGCTGTTTTCTTGGTAGTGGGTGTATGATGGAGGTTAGAAAGGAGAGCTGTCACACCACAAAAAAGACACTCTGTTCATTAATTTGAGAGATGAACTAGACTCAGTTGGTATTCTGAGATCTTAAAAAGTAGGAGAATGGAAAATTGTATCTTCCTGAAGTGCCTTCCTCAGGCTGATAAGGAATGCACTCTGTAAACCATGTGAACTCATCACTTCCATGTCCTTGGGTGCGTGTGACAGTGCCATTTAAGAACAGAATATGCAGAGAACAAAAGGGATGTCAATCTTGAAGTTAATTGTGCTGCACCTGAAAAATCAGAAATCTGGCCTTTAGATAAGGAAAAAATACTGAAATAGAAGTCTGCCTTCTTTATTTTTACCATGAGAGAGGAAAGTGAAGGCATCTCGCGATGAAGGTAATGGTCTTTCTGAATGCTGCTTTGCTAATTGGTGTCACCCTAATGCGTCTGCACTGTTTCACAGCATGTGCCGGGACCTGGGATAAACATTTTCTTTTGGAAAAGCTGTACACAATGTGTAAAGAGAGGGAACATTGTCTCTTCTGCCTCTCTAAGATGTGTTGGAATAAATACGTTGTTTTGAAAGGGTTTTTTCATATTTTTCAGATGAGCAACTCTCTTGAGCTTTGTGCTTTTTATTACATAACATTTAATTTTTTTAAGTTCTGAGCATGACCTCAGGTTTTTATTTTGCATTCACAAAGTATTTGCTGCTTGTAGCCATGTAAAAGCATTTCCCTATATTCTAGCTCTGTAACACCTCTAGTCCCCCACAGTTTGTTTGGGAGGCTTAACTGCAGTGTTTTGAGTAGCAAATATTTTCTTTAGTACTTATAGAATTCCCTCTGTATAAAATTATGACTTTCTGAAGAAATACTGGCACAAACTGTGGAAGCTGTTAGGTTTTGGAACTTGTGTTCAAATTACTCATTTTCTCTGCTTTATTTCTTCTTTCACCTCATAATTAGAGGCTGGTGGACAAAGCAAACTTGGGGCTGAAGGGCCTGCTTTGGAATCTGACAAAAAGGGAGTCACTTAGAAAAAAAGAGTATGTCTTTTGGGTGGAGAAAAAAAAAGTGCTTGAATTGAAGAAACAGTTCTAGGTGCTGTGGTTTATTTTGTTGTTTGGCTTTGCAGACAAGTCAGTTCTGGCATTCCCATGCACCAACTTCCACTGTTACATATCTTATGTGTATAAATGAGTTTATAGTTCCATAGAAAACAGTTACTGACTGATCCATTTTAGTATTTGTGGAAGTTAAGCTATAAAATTTCTGTCAACAGTTCAAAAGGACTCTTTGTAAATATCTTTGGCCATGAAGATTTGGACAAATGTGATCACTCTACACTATGTTGCTCTGAAATCTACAGCTTAAAAATTATTTCTATCTCAAAATCAACTTTTTAGTGTTATTGGGGAAAAATGTTGTATAAACTTTCATTCAAAGAGGAGGCATTTTCTGTTGTCATCCTGAGAATAATGTGTGTCTTTGCTCAGATTTATCTGGACGTGTATATGTATATCTTACAGATGTATTTGTTTGAAGCAGCTATTAATGTTGAATCTTCTGCTATATTCATGTTTTGGGAAGAGTCCATTTTTATCTTCAGAGTAGTACACTAGAAGGTAGTGGTGATTTAGAAACATTTCACTGTCTGGGGAGTGTGACTGCAGTGCTCATCTTTCCAGAAATTTGCTGGGGCTTTGGTTTGCTAAAGTATTTTTTCCTTTAAAGTGCTGGTTGAGGAGACTTTTAATGAGCATCCCAGCTGTCTGTGTATTGGAAGCAGAGAGGCAGCAGAGTGAAATGGCTTTTTAAGTCAACTCCTATCAAAATGCAGAACTCCATAAGTTACTGATTTTACAAATAAGAGAAGTAAAAGCTTGGTTTGCCTGAAGTCAATTATTCTAGTGTTTAAAAGAGGACCCAGAACACTCTCATGGTCTTACTCACTTTGCTAACCCAGCCTTTTGAAAACAGCCATGGTAAATATTTATTTAGTTCCCATAATACAGTATGGGAATGTCTTCTAACCTCAGCAGTTAGGCTGCTGCTTCTAAGAACTTCAAGTCTTTAGTTTGAATGTTAAAGATTTATGGCTTTACATCACAAATTGTATTTCCAAAGGCTTATCCTGGCACTGCTGTGTTTTGTTTTTGTAACTCTGTTGTATTGTCATCTTTCTTGAACAACTTGCTGTCAAAGCACATGCCAGGTCATGTGTTACAGTCAGTTCAGAGCAAGCGTACATTTTGCCAGTTAACTATTTCTCTCTGTGAGCTCTAAGAGCTGTCTTGCATATCAGAAGCTTGCAGCCCAACCTGTTGATGAGTATTTGCTTTTCTTATGGCCGAATACTTAACATGTAATTTGGGAGTCATCTTTGGAATTAATTTCTGTATTGTTCAGCAATGGGAAAAAACTTGGAAACTGGGATGATGCTTTGTTTGTTGCTCAGTTTTCAGATTATTTAATCCAGGTGTTCTTCTTCCATCTAAAAATTGAAATTTTGGATTAAAACAGATTTTTGCTATTTTTAGAGCATGGAAGATCCTGCCTTTAAACTCCAAGTCAGAGACTGAATAAATACTTGTAAGTAAAGAAGCCTCATTTTTACAATTGTCTTCGTTGACCTCAGGATCACATTTTCCGTCATTTTTGACAAGAGATAAAGCAGTCTGCTTGCAAAACAGTAAAATGCATTCAAGTCTTTTGGTATTGTCAGACCATGACAAAAGCTTAATAAGAGGAGAATGATTAGCAAAATGACATGCACTCACAATTTTTTTAACTCTTGTGTAAAATATACTGAAATCTAAAATGGGGCATAGTGTTCTCAACAAAATGCTGATGGTGACAAAAGCTTTGACAATGCAAACATTCTCACTTGTGGAGCTGAATCAATTGGAAAGAGCAGCCAAACGGGCAAAGTGGAAATACTGTTGTCTGAAACATTTAGTAGCAATGATCTGCATTAAAATAATTTGGTACAATTAATTGGTGCTTTTTGTCATTTCTTTTGCACAGCGGTTTTCATGTGTACCACAGTCTTATCGTGAAGCGAGAAAATGAGGCTCTTTCTGAGCTGGCTAATGCGTTGTTGCAGAGATTTGTTTCTTAATCTTCACTGGAGATTTTGAAGTACTGGCTGGTTTTTAGCAGGCTGATTTAGTTCTTGTTTGATTTGAGAATATACAAAATAGGACTGCTGTAATCAAAGCTTGGTGGTAGCTTTTGGCAAGTCCTGAGTTATTTGTGCAGTAGCATTGTACTGAGGACACGATGCATTTTAGGGAGGGGAAATCAGAACAATGTGCTGATTTGCTTGTGTGGGCTAATATGACTCATTTAGAATGAACTCCTTTAAAAGTTTTTTTTTTAGGAAAAACTGACAGGCTAACCTCAGGTTTCAAATCAGTTTTAAACTGTCTAGCAGGGTGGAAGTCTCCCTTCGATCTGCAAGGCCCTAGTAATTTTACATGGTTGGGGGTCAGCAGTTTACAAACACTGCCTGGACCAATGATCTGTGAAATCAATCTTTGAGTCTTCCTGCTGCTGCCTTTGAACAGTTTCATTGATGGCAAAGTAGAAATGACTCAGGCTTTGGAATGTGATTATAAAAATTCTAAAGCTTAAAACATACAGAAGACAAAATGTTGATGCTTGGAAAGTTTCTTTACCCTTGGAATGAGAGAGTTTTGGTCCTGACATTTTCTGGAGGTATGTCACAAGATCCTGAACAGGATTACTTTGATAATGTGGTGCTATTGCATAAATATATTGAAGACATTTTGCCCACCTTTCAAATTGAAACTACTGTATGAATGAGTCAGCTGGCTGGCTGCTTGCATGTTAAAGCTAACATTTTGTGGGTTCAGAGATGCTTAATTGCTTTTATGCTGTGAATGAATAAGATGGATTAATTTATATACAGCACTTCCTAGTTAGAGAGAAGTCAGTAGTTTTAAAGCCCAATGAAGCAGTGGTTATAGGTGCCACACGATCTGCTGCTCTTGCTGAAGACAGTTCTTTAAAGCTGAACTGTCATGGTTCCCTCATATCGAGCTTAGTACCTCCATTAATAAAACATGCTTTCTGTTGTTGCTTCAAGCATCTGTGACAACTGGCTTATTGTTCCCACCCAGTGCCAAGTGGTGTTTCATATTAAGTAAGTTTTTTTCCAAAGCAATTGTTTTGAGTGGAGTTTGTTGCATACTGACTCCAGCTAGCATGCTTCAGTCTGGCAGTGGATTCAGATATCCCTGTGAAGGGTTCACATCTTTGATTCATCTCTCATCTTATGCACTTGTATTTTCTTTGTTTTCTTTCAGCACAGCATATCTATAAAATACTGTGTGTTCTGGCTTGTAGGATTCACCTCAATGTAGGTGAAAACAAAAGTGTTATGAAAATCATAGTTCTGTCTGTGTGTGCTGAAAAATTGCTGGAACCTGTGGCAGAATTGGGTGTTGGCTTTTGCCAGTGCCAGAGGAACTGACGCTTCCAGGTCTGGGGAGGCACAGAGGGTGCCTCCATCGAACTCAAGCTGTGTGTAAGAATAAGAGCAGCTGTTGGAAGTGTCCCAGTGCTCTGGGCCGTGGCCATACAAGGAGCCCTCTCTGTACAAAGCTGGTCTGTCTGATCTATGTGTTCCATGTGTGTTAAAGTTCATGGGGCTCTTTGTCTGGGTGTCAGCCACGGGTGCTTTTCATCCCCGAGGTGCCCAAAAACATCTCTTGATATTATTAGAATGGTAGAAAGGAAGTGAAAAAGAGGGAAAACAGACTTAGTGAATATTTCAGCGGGTCTTTGCCAAATCACATTTTGGGATTCATTTCTATTTTAAATACTACAGTGGCTGCCAAAGCTGGCAAACTGTGATCCACTTTGGAAGGGGGAGGAGACTTCATTACTTCTCTGCCAGAGGAGGAACATCACTTCATTTTCTGTTGCTTTGTTTTTTCTTTTGTAGTGAACAAAGAAATGCTGCAACAGAAAAGTAGAAAAAGCCATTTTTCACAGCTTTTCCAGAAATTTTACAGAACAACGGGTTTGATTTACACTTTAAATGTGGTTTCCTGTCTTCTCTTACGTCATTTGCATACCTTTAAAAACAGCTTGGTTTAACTTTATTTTATAGGAATCTGTCCTTTCCTCCACTAGTGCTCTTCAGGGTATTGTTTCCTTGATTATTTCTACGTGCATATAAGCAAGAAGTGACCAAATTTAATCACCAAACAATTGGCCAGATTTGCATAGAGAAAAACAGATTAGAATCACCAAAAAAACAGGCTGAACATAGAATAATATCTATGCTTAAATAACTAAATCCCACAGTTTAAGAAGA
The DNA here is from genome assembly GCF_017639235.1 of Corvus kubaryi. Taxonomy (NCBI): domain Eukaryota; kingdom Metazoa; phylum Chordata; class Aves; order Passeriformes; family Corvidae; genus Corvus; species Corvus kubaryi. The sequence continues at coordinate 617,095 of NW_024581047.1, forward strand.
TAAGATGACTGAATAGCAAAGAAAAAGAAAAAACTGAGAGCCAAAAAATATCTGGGTTTTCTTCCTGCTTTTGTCATGCCTCACTTGTAGCCTTGGAAACTGAGACAAAGAGGTTAAGAAACTTGCTCATTCTTAAAATGCAGATAAGATACAGCTTACAGCTTATTTTAGTCTCACGTATTCCTCTGCAAAGTGCTGTAAGTGAACAGTGCTGGATTTTTAACAATATATATCTATATCATGAACTTGTTTATTTAGGACTTGAGCCAGTGAACCCATGTTTAGTTGTGTTTCCTGTGCATACCTGTTAGTGATCCTTTGTTTGAATCTGTCAGTCTTTGCAGGTTATTTCATCATCTCTGTCTGGTGGGTGCTGGATGTTTTGGTGAAACCAGACAGTTCTGGGACTTGGAGCAGGATGCCCGGTGTCCCAGCACTTAGGCACAGTGCAGAGGGGATGGTTGGCTCCATCCTTTTCAAACAAGCTCTCGTTTTCCCTCCAGGCATCTAAACCAGGGATTCAAGATTGAGGGATCAAAACATTGGAAAGGGTTCTTGGCAAATTGATCAATGGTGAAATACTTACAAGCTCTTATTTTTTAAATCTGGAAGTGCCACTTTTTAGTTAAGGTCTGTTCCTAGGGCTTTTGTTTTATAGGCTCTCTGGACATTCACACGCTGTTTATATTAATGCAGCTCATTTGTAGGCAGTGCAGACACTTTTAGAAATTGTAAAACTGTGGAGACATTTAATGGCTGAGGATAAATTGCACAGCTGTGGACACTATTTATACTTTGCTGTATAGAACAGAGTCTGCATCATGAAATAAGCATAGCTCAGTGTTGTCAGTTATTTTTCATGTTTTTTTAATCTTGGAGAGGGCTTGCCAGCTCTTGGGTTTACATGTTAAAAACTGTTAGCATGTCCATATCCTAAGAAGATAAAGTTCATGCTTTTTACCCATTAAGAAGATAGATATTGAAGAAAGGAGAGAGAAGGTGAAATGTTTTAAAATCTGGGTAAATAGTTCTAGAAACACTGCATAAAATTTCTGGGCTTAGAGGAGTAGTTCCTAAATATGCAAAGGGAAACTAAATATGATTAGAAATAACCAGGACTTGATAGAAGGCAAAGTGAACAAGTAACTCATGCAACAAGTTCATTTACAGGTTAAGGATCTGAAACCTCTGCAAAGCACATATCCCTTCCTAATGAAAGAAATGTCCAAGCCCACAGCTTTCAGTAAAAGAGCAATTTAAAGCAATTTCCAACTTATTTCTCCTTACATATTTTAGTAATTATAACTTTAATAATTAGATCTCAGCCAAAGGACACAGAAAGAGCAAGTTGTTTGTTCCTTGTAGATGTGTTAATGATGGAAATCTTTAGAAGTCAACTTTAAAGGACAAAAGGACAAACACAATTATAAGATGTGTAAAATGGAAATTAGGCACTGAGACAGAAACTGAATTGCTTCAAAGATAAGAGGCTAGGATAAATTAAGAACTAGTAGATACCATCTTCGAAATACTGGAATCTAATATCTTTGACAATTACTTTGAAAAAAGTTTGCTGAAAGAAACCATAGGAAACTGCAGACATTGCATAGTTCAGGGCTCCTACTTTTTGTATATTGCACATGGACTGTGACTAATTTCAAGTTGTCCCCGTATTTTATATCTGCAAGGTTCCATAAAATTATTCTGCTGTTTAAAACACCTCTGAGTGTTTCTACATCCTCTAGAGATTTAGTTGCAATGTTGTAGTTTGTTCCCTTTTCTCCCTTAATGCTCTAAAATCCACAGGCTTGTTCTGTCTCAGATTGCTGTCTGTTATGGGAACCAGGGGATAGGGTTAGTGGGTGAATTATGAAGTAATTTGATCAAGGGCTCAGGAGATAGGATCTTTCCTCTCTTTTCTTCCCTTGTAATGTCAACACTGTGGTTTTTAGAAAATAATAACTTGCACGTATGCTCTGAAATTCCAGCTTTGGCTCTGACTTGTCCTAAGCTGTTACCACTTTGTTGGGGTTGATCTGATTTGACAGCTCTTGTCCCTCTAAGAAACTAATTTCCAAATTATGTATTACAAAAGTTTGATCAAAAGATAAAACTTGAACTAATAAGATGAATAACTTACTGACATCAAAGAGAAAATGGAATGGGGCAGAGCTGAGAGCCTGGAACACTGATAAGTTCCCAAAAATTCCTTGTGGATGAGTTCTGCTGACCGTTGTGAGTGTCTCATTGCCACTACTATTTCTAAAAATGAGGCTATGTACTTACCAAAATAAAAAAAATTTGGTTAACAAAAATTTTTTTAGAATATTTCATACACTGATAATTTTATTTTTGGTTCAGAAGCTTAGGAAGTCCTTAGACCTGCCAGCCACATTCCTTCAGTTCTGTTCAGCACTCTGTTGATGCAGACTGATAAATTCTTTCTAGATCAAGTTGGAATCCATGAAAGGGATGTTGTCCCTTACCTGTCAGTCATCTCTCAGCTACAGGTTACTGCCCCTGCCTGCACGGTGCAGGACAGAGCTGCAATACCTCTTACTAGATTTTAGTACAGAGTGAAGCTGATTAGTTTTCTTAGGAATTTAAACATCTTAAATCTAAGTTGTTTTCCTTTGCACTGCAGTGAGCTTGCACAGGCATTCTTCATATTCTTGCTGAGAGACAGCAGCTTGATAAATCACTCTGTCTGACAAGAGCAACTTTTTACTTCTTGACTGGTACCCTTCAGCCCACTCACAAATGAGGTGGGGTTTTTTTCCATTCTTCAGATGTCTGCTTATGTGAGAAAAGAATATGTGGATGCAGTGGTAAAATGTCAGCCCCACTCCTTAAGACAGAATTTGTTAGGCTGAGGGAGCAGCAGCTGGCTGTGCCCCCCTGGGGGACAGAACCTCTGCTGAATGACCCCAGAAGGGACGTCTGGGCTACGTGTCTTTGGGAAGAATCACTTTAATATGATGCCTTCATTTGAGTGACACTTTCAGGAGCAATTTCTCTGAAACACTTAGATGTGTTTATACATGTGTGTCTCTTCTTTTGCATATTTAGCTTTTTCCATTCTGTGCATTTTAGTCCAAGGATGCGTGTTCAGGGAGATCAGGGCTGATTGCTGGCTGGCTCTGCAGCCTGACGGGGCCCTGCTGTGGAAAACCTGCATCCCCTAGATCCTTCTTAAATTGCACAGTGCTAAGTGATTTGTGATTCCAGGCTGGAAAGCCCTACTGCTACTTTAGACTTCTTGAAAGTGAGACAAACTAATGTTTTTCTTATTGCTGCCATGTTAGAGAACCACTGTATGTACTGTGCTGCAAATGTAACTCGTGACTTTACAGCAGCAGCTCTTTAAGCCTCACTGTCCTTCAGACACAGGTAACTGTGGCAGGAGCAGTTTGCTTCTGCTTCCTGGGATGACAGAGGAGAGAAGATGCACCAATGGCACAGTACAAGGTAATTAATTTTTTTTTTTTAGTGTCTTTTATTACATAAATTATCAGCATTGCCTTGGTGACTGCATAAATACATCAACAGAGTAATGCAGCTGTAGTTGTGAAGCTCTGTGTTATCACATTGCAGTCTGGGCAGCTCTGGCATGCAGAACCTTTCATGATGAGCTCCTGTTTCTTGATTTACTTGCTCTGAAGCAGTAAGTGGGAATATTTGTTTCAGACCTGTAGGTTTTTAAAACATGGGAGGTTTCTATAGAGCATTGGTCACTTTGTGAAAAGACTGTAATACCAAGTGTGCAACAACTGAAAGCCTGCAATGAGTGAGCAAATTTAATAAAACTTGGAACTTGCTAGCAAAGGAAGGGATATCACCTCATACTACACTGGTTTCCCAACTTTAAGGAAGTTGGGTGTGATGTAGCACCAGTTTAATGCAGACTGCAGCGTTTTAAAGGCAGCCGTAGACTGGGCAGTTAGACTTCTACATTCTAAAAACTCTTCATCAAAGGTTTTACAGATCAGTTGGCTTGGAAGAATACCTGATCAGTCTCTCTTGAGGACAAGAGAACTTAGATGTGTTTGGGAGAAAATAAGTTCTTCATAAAAATATTTTTTCATAATTCTTTTATCAAATTAAGGAAAATAGTAGCATAGCTTTAAAGAGTTTTGTTAACAGGAATTTTTAAAGGAATTTGAATTAAGAATGTAACTAGTGACATCCTTAGAAGTATAATTAAATATTTATGATACTGAAAAATCATACTTTCCATGTGCTTACACAGAGCCAAGTGTTGTTCTTATGTTCCTCTTGTGTATTTCTGTTCTGAGATTCAGGGTTGGGGTAAATGAATGACTCATGTGTGTCCAAGCTCTTAAGCTCTGTTTTACCCTCTTCCTGTTGTGCAGTTTTCCCAGGAATTTGTCAGTCACAGTGGAGTAATGCATTTACTCCCTGAACTTGGGTTAGCCAGGACTCTTGGGGAATTTCATTACGCCCTTCTGCAAGGTGCCTGTAGTGTAATCCTGTACAGTCTGTCAGTATTCCTTGGAATCCCTTACCCCAAGGTAAAAGGCAGTGCAAGAATCGTTTTGAAGAACACATCATGGGGAAAAAACCATATTTTTCTTTAGAAGGATTGTGTAGGCGTTTATACCATCTCAGCTTGATGATTTTCATAGGGAAAAATGTGAAAGCTGCATATCTGAAGGAATGGGATCTATACTTGGATTATTACAGTAATATTTGCCATTAGGCTGCCAGACTGGCTAAATCTAGCTCAGGAGCCAAGCCCTTTGCCACGACTTGATAATCCCACTGCACTGATGTTACTGTGCTGGGTTTCAGCTGGGAATGAAAACCCTGCTGGAGCCCAACCAGCCTTTTTACCTGTCTAAAAGTAATAAATTATGTTAGGAGTTAGAAATAGGTTAAGAAGAGTTTGTGTGTTATAGTCTGAAGAATCCATAAAAGCCAATGTTGCAAGATGGCCGTAAAACTTCCTTACTGCCTTCATGCTGAGCTCCTACAAGCAGATGCGAAATCAAAGAGGAGCAGGGTTGTTTTTATGGCATGTGACTGTTGCCATGAGATTCTTGGTTGCCATCAGAAAGATAATTTTGCTTAATGGCTGTGATCAGCTACCAGTTGAGACATACAAAAGTGCTGCATTAAAATAGCGTTCTGCCAGTTCCTGTGCACCTCTCATCTTTTATCACAAAGAACTGTTTAGCTACCCAGAGCATCAGAAGCAAGAAAGCAGGGCCTTTCAAGGTTAGAGCTCGTCATGCTTGGGTAATGCAATTCAGAAGAGCCTAAACACAACAAACCAAAATCTGTGAAATGATGCATGGCTTCACGCTTCTGTAATTTTGAAAAAGTACATATAGATTACCATTCTTCCATTCCAAAGAGCCCTTGAAGTATGTCAAGTATTTATAGCTTTGGATGTCTCACTTGTACATGCGAGAGTTAATGACTCACACCTTTCCTAAACAATTGAAGTGCTTCCTGAATAGCAGAGAAAACATTCCCTCCTCTGCTCAGTACTGATTCACATTCTGATTCACATTTGTTTGTTGTCATGTGGCAAACACCATTTGGCATGTTTACTCCTAGGTCTTAATTACCCAGCAGCAGTACTTTTCTCTTTATAGGTCTTATTTCCTTTCCCTCTCTCAACTGTAGCATGGAACAGCACCTAAATTAATCCAAAAATAATGGCTTAGTTCTTCCTCCTATCTTCCTTCCTCTCCCCAGCTGCTTCTGCTTCTTCCCCTGTCACCAGCACCCGTGGGCCCTCCACTGAATTTGAGTTAACTTGTTAAAGCAACAGAGTTACTTCAGTGAAGAAGACAGTTTTGACACTAGGTTTGCAGTTCAAATTGGCTCAGTGATGAGGCTTGTAACCATCAGGACCAGCACACAGGAGGGGGCCGCACTGGCACCAGGAACACGGTAAGGGAGAGGGATCTGTGCAGTATCTCTATATTTAACACAAGGAAATTACAGTAAACTCTTCATTCTGCTTAACCATAACTTTTGTTAAAGATTTGTATTGCTTTTTGTCCCTGAAAGAGCTTATCCTGAGGCATGTGAGAAGGTAACAGAGCATGCTGTGGGGCCAGAAGAGAAGGGAATGGCTCTAGGATCCCTCCCCATGTAATCCTTAATTGTTACCCAAACCCTCAGATCAGAGTAGTGTTTTGGCAGATGTCTTGCACAACCCATTTTAAAGAGCTGCTTGCACCTCCTGTCCTGTCTCTTGGTTTCATGCTACATTAGCACGTGTACTCATGTACCTCTGTCCAGAAATGGGTCCCAGAAAAAATGAGGCAAGTGCTTATTTTGCTGAGTTTCTGTTTACCCAGATGAGTTCAACCTGTGGCCGTACAGAAGGATGTCAGCAGCAGCAGGAATGAGTTATGTCAGACCTTTTTTTTTACAGCCCCTTGGCCATATTGCATTCCATCTGCTTATCACAAATGTGTTGCTCTCTCATTTGTGCAGAAAACAGGTTCATAGGGCTATACTGGAAAGGAGGCCATGGAAGCCTTGTGGGCTTAGCACCTGGACTGGGGAGGTGCCTGTGGACCAGCAGATCTGCAGAACAGCAGCAGCAAGACTGGGAGAGCTGGGTGGGGAGGTGACAGTGTTCCAAGTCCAGTTTGTCACAAAAGAAAATGTTCAGTACCCATACTCCCACATTGTGTACATTTCTGATGCTTTTATTTGAAAAAGTTGGAGGTATAGCCAGTAACTGGTTGTTCAAAAATGCAATGAAACATTTATGGGCTAAACACAGCCTATAGGATGTGGTTAAAATAAAGTTATTTGTAGAACTTGGGCTTAGTGATGCAGCATGCTTTGAATTTTAAGTCTGTGGACTGTTGTAAAGGCTATCTGTTCTCTGCAGAAGAATTTGTAGCAGTTAGAGCAGATCTCTCCAAGATGGTCCTCTTTGCATGGGTTGTTACTCAATCACGATTCATTCTGTTCATTCCTCTGCCCTTTATGCTTTTTCCTGGTTTTCCTCCTCCCTCTTATATGGTTGATTGCATATATATTTCCCTCAATGTATCTCTGCTATTTAAATGTACCAGTGGTACTTGTTCTCCCACTCCCAAACACCACAGATTTGCTTCCCCTTTTGAGAATTTTTGCTGTTGACTGATTACATTGCTGTGTTACTTCTGCTTCATTAACTGCACACGTTAAATTTTTAACAGGTAATCAGTACTATAGAGAGTTTAGCAAAGGAATTTAGCAAAAACACTGGTCGGAAACCAGCAATCATCCTCTGCCCAAATAAACTAATATATAAACCCAAAGTTTCCCCTCCACATCCCACACAAATGTCTATCTTCACACACAAATAAAAATATTTGAAATGTTATGAGATTCCTGTGGGTTCTTTAAATGAAATGACCTTCTCTTGCTATCCCAGGTTTTAAAAAAATAATCATTGGAAACCCAAAATGCTTTCCCTGAACTATTATAACTAGACCACACAGATTGCAGTTTGTGTGTTGTGAGGACAGGGCAGGGTTGTGCTGTAACAGAGCTTATTAGGGAAATCTGGAGTGAAGGCATCCACGGACCAGACGGATTAGGAGAATCACAACTGGAAGCTTTCTTTCTGTCATCCTTCTCTGCAGCATTTGAAAAAGAAATTGAACTAATAGCCCTCATACCTCGAAGCTGTGCCTTCAGGGAGCCATTATGTTCACTCCTCTTTGCATAGAGGATAAATTTATTTTATAATCAAGTGTTGTTAATGCACGAAAGAACATCTGCTTTTTAATGCTGGAAAATGAGCAGAATTTGTCTTCTGAGTATATTGCAAGTGGTGCTGCAGTTCTGGAAAAATCATTTTTGTTCAGGTTTTGCGAGTTTAAAACAATTCAAAATTTTAGGAGTTTCATTTTCATGGAATTAGGAGTACAACAGAAAAGATTTGTTTATTTTTAGAAACTTAGAAAACTGCTTCTTGGGGTACCTTTAACTTGTTCTCCTGTGCTGTCTACAAACAAAAGTAAAACTTGTCAAACTGTAATCCCTGCCTACAAAACCACTCTTTCTCCCAGGTTGCACTGTCCATCAGATGATTTTGATTATCTCTGTAGTCTTGGGAATGGTTCATTGTAACGAGTGAGGCTGTAACTTGTTGCAGTCTGTGGTTGGTTCTTGCTGGGTTTGCATTATTAATGAAAAGCAGAATAAAAAGCCTGTCTGCTTTACCACCACGTTCTCATAGAAGGAGTTCTGTCTCCAAAACATTTTGGCAGGATTATTTAGTGATTTCATTCTGATGTGTCAAATACAGTCACATATTAACAAATAAATTTGGCTAGGATTGTAAATATTTGTTTATGTAATGTAGCACAGCAGTTGTATTTTGGTAACTTGCTATTCTTTTTCTTCCCTTCCTTGGTTCTTAGATATACATAAATAGAAATAGGTTGTCCTTTATCCATATATTGAGAAATTCAGTTTCCACCTGCTTCCAGGTGCTAAATTGTCATTTTCCAGCAAGTTCAGTTTAGCTAATATGGGAGATGGATTTAGTGAATCTCTTACTCTAATAAATCAGTCCAAACTCAGAGCCACATAAAAAAATGCCAATCTGGAATCCTGTGTCTGGTAATGACTGCATCCTTTTTGTGAGAGGCTCGAGGAAAAAGGGACAAAATCTCTCCCCAAAAGAAGAAGGTTTCTTTAGGGACTAGCTGCTGATTTTTGGATTTTGTTCAGGGAACTAATCAAATCTGATCTTCAAAGCTGAAAGCCAACTATTAATGTGGATTCAAGAGACAAGCTCTTGCCAGCCTAAGAAAATTACTTCCATTTTTCTATTCAGGATGAAAAAAAAACCCAAACCAAAGCTGAAGTGACCAATTTAAAACAGTGTGAGCATTTTTTCCAGTGACTTTTACTCTGTGTGTGTAGGTGAGAGGAATTAATGAGGTGATTCTGTCAGAACTTTTTGATTATGTGATCTGCAAACTAATTATTCTTCTATAGATTGATTATATTCTAAGTAAGATGTGGTGATTGAAAACATACCCCAACTTCTTGTGAAATCTGGGAATAACTCTTGCAAGAAATGTGTCCTTGGACCAAACTGCCTAATGAACTTGATGGTGTTTGATAGCCACATGCCAAATGTAGATAAATATTTTATAGTTATGGATCAGTTACCCAATACATTCTACAGTAATGGATCTGGTATCTGCTCAGCTGGAGCTTTTATGCTGTTGATTATCCTTTTGGGACTTGCAGGGAAATGGATGCCCTTGAGGTCAGTGGGAAATTTTCAGTGTTAGGGTGGAAAGATAAGATTTATGGTAGAAATACAAGTCTGTTCGTGTTTGGAAAAGGTGGATAGATGTTTTTGAAGTGGAAAGTGTCAGTTTTATGACCAGAACAATTCACAGAAGTGCATTAATTGTCCTGAGCTACTTTACACTTTTTTTCCCTTTTTTCTCCAAATGAGTTGAAATATATTTTGTTGAACCTGTTGACTTTGGATTATTTTGTGTAGTGGTATCACTTTGTGTAAGCACAACACTGAAAAAAAGCTGTGGAATATCTAATTTCCTTGAAAAAAATGTTTTTACTCCTCTCTGGGGCAGAAAACAAGTTCTTGGAAAACTGGGGTTTGTGGGTGTTTTTTAACCATTTCTGAGTAGAGGAGAGAGCTTAGTTTCCAATACACTTTCCCTTTGGTTCCTCATTTTCCTGTCCTAGTCTGTTCTACCACCACCATCCCCTTGTCACACCAAGTGCATCTGCCAAGGGCAGAACTTAAACTGTCAAGCCTTCCTCAGCAGTCTTTGTTTACTAGGTGGTACTTTCCCCCTGCCAAAATCTGCAGTGTTTAAGACCCTCCTTTTATTTGGTTGGCAAATGTTAAGGGAGGGCACATAGCAATAAACTTCATTTTCTTAGAATACCAGTATGGACATGCAATTTATAGGAAATTAGTCCAGTGGAATAAGTGTTAGAGTTTATTGAGAATGTTATGATATCATGCCCAACTCAACTTTTTACCTAAGAATTACTGCAGTTCTGGAAAAGCCTTTCTCTAAATGTGTTTCCATGGTCAGAAATTACTTACCAAAAAAAAAAAAAAAAAAAAAAAAAAGCAATGACATGCTAGGAAATTAGAGTTGCCTCTTGTATATAATCTTGAACTGAAGTAATATGAAAAGCATGAAGCTGAAGTTCCCAATCTGGCTGGAAGTTTTCTTGTGTGGGGGATTAGCTTCCAGCCAGCTTAGGAAGCACATCTATCAGGCTGATTACACAACCCACAAGCACTTTCATCAGCTACAGCTGCCAGAGAAGTGCAGGGATAGTCCCTTCGACCAAAAGTGCAGATTTTTATCTTCTTACACAGATTGTAAATCTGCACCTTAAGAAATGTTTTGTTAACATGCAGATGGGCTCAGGATGGCTCAGCTGCTTCCCTACTATTTAAAGAGAAAGACAAAGCTCCAGAAGCTTTGCTTTACATGCAGTTGGGTAGGGAGTAATCGATCATTTTGTGAGTAAACTTACTACTGAGTAAATTTGGATGTTTCGGAGCAGAATACCCTGTAAACATGTCTTGTACCTTAGCAATGTAAAAAGGGCTCTTCTTCATAAAGTCTGGTACACTGCTGTATTCAAACTGCATAAATTTTGCCCAGTTTTTAGCTTCAGATTAAAAGTTCGAGACAGATGTCTAGACTTGTAAAATACTGGAATTAGAGGTGTCAGTGTGACACAGTGAACTGAAATGTGGTGGATTAAGTTGTGATTTTGTTTTCAGGCTTCCTTTTTTGGTTTTGTTTTTTCCTTAAAATAGCTGTACCTTAAGATCTAGTCTGTCATTCTAGATTCTTCACTTCCATTTCAGTTGATTTTTCAGAGACATTTTTGAGGACGTATCTTAGAGGGCATGGGGAGGGAGGTGACAAGATGCTGGTGATAGTGGCACCACTCCAAGAGCTGTGAGTCTGTTTCCTGGTTTGTAAATTTTCAGGATCAGTTTTTTAAAATTGCTTTGGTTTCTGTTCCTCTTTCCTTAGGAAAGCACTGCTTAGGCTGGACTGGCACAGAGTGGTTTTGGCTCAGCTCTTTTCACTGCTTGGCATTTCATCTTGCCAAGGCATGCTCCAGGCTCAGCATTCACTTGCTGCACTGAATATTTGAGCTGATAAAGGTACTGAGCACTGGCTCCATCACGCAGGGGCAGGGCTGTGTGCATATTGCTGTGTGGATGATTGAAAAATGGTTTAAGTTGAGAGATTATGTCCCTTTGTTTCTCAATTCCTTATTTCTTGTTCCCTGTGTAATGAACTTGTCTAATTTCAATGTGAGAAACACTGTCTTCTCCTGTTGAATGTTCGTCAGTGTTTTTCACTGGGGATTACTGCAAAGACGTTTTTAAAATATTTAGCCTACAACAGGTAATTAATCTTCTCTTAGCAATACTGTTTGTATTCTCCAACCCTTTTGAGAAAAGTATCTCATGGGTCTTGAGTGGATGATACAGCAGTGATAATGAATAGTTTGCTTTAATGGAGTTAATTGTGAAATAAATTTTGCCCTCTGAAGTCCAGTCCATTTTTCCCCTGTAGTAGCTGCTCTTCAAGATGATTTATTTTTTTCCTTGCTTGAGATAGATTTTTAGTGAAAAGTGTCCTGTGGACCATGTCCATGTGCAATCTGCATTGCCATCAGCTGTCATCCTCCTCATCCAGCAAGTCACACTTGAGAGAGCTGATTTGAGATAATATCTAATGCAGAGAGTCTCCAGCCTGTGCTCAGGTTGGACCCTGAACACAGTAATTACACACATTTTTAACCTCTAGTGAGCATTTGCACTAGGAAAGGAACAGATCAAAACTGAGAGAGCAGGCACATCAAAACTGAGCATCCTTAGGTAAAAGACTTCTAAATTTTTCATATTGCAGAAACAATCATTTAGGTTAATGTTTGAGCATTGATAGTTTGAACACTTGGGAAAGGTGTGTGGCTTGGGGCTGTACCGGAAGGTGCGGATGCTTTTCCTTTCCCTGAAAACACCGGTCCAGGATTTCCCTGTGAGCCTGTGCAAATCGCATATCCACAGAGAAATAAATGACTGCTGTATGGAGGGATGAGGATTTAAACAAAGCATTAGTAGCTTATTAAAAATCTCTTCTGCAGAGAGTAGAAGTTTCATGTTTCAGTAGGATTTTTAGGTTATTGGCTGCTGCAGTGCTTCTTGTTTTTACCCCGAAAGGACGAAGAAAATGATGCTGAATTGTGACAGTGTAGCCCAGTTTTTTAAGGATGCCCTGCTTAAGGGAATATTCATAGGGCTTAATAATGTATTATTCAGCTTTGAGGTTTATTTGTGGAGATTTGAATTCAGGAAATGGCATTGTTGTGCAAGAACTGGAGCAGCTAAAAGGAAAGGAGATTAATATGCTAAGATTTGGAAGGGGAAGCTGGGGTTGGAGGATTATGTTAGCTCAGGCACTGATTTTCATATTTAACTAAAACTTTATCTAAAACTTCTTTTTCTTCAGAGCAGAATTGGGATTCAGAATCAAAAAGATGTTACTGATGTATAGAAGGTGAAGATGTTTCTAATCTTTGTGCAGAACTTTTCCCACTGATTCACGAGATCTGGGCATGCTTCACTGTAGGCATTTCTTTCAAGGACTCATTAAAATGAATGCACAAGTAGCATCAGATCATTTTTATTCAACTATGTTATTAACAAAATGGAAAGTTGGCGTGATTAAGCCATGAAACTGTAACTATCCCCTGGGAACAGCTCAACAATTGTGCTTCAGAATGTTTCCTATTTGAATTCAGTGTTTACTTCAACAGAGGAGAGAGGCAGCAGTACAGAGATGAGCTTGTGTGTGTCTACAGTAGACAGACTGGCATTCGCAGAGGAGTTTACATTGTGTTACGTTTAAAATGGAGAAATTAACATTGGATTTTTTTTTATCAAGTGGGTATATATTTTATATATTTCATTTTGTTGCTATATACAGTAACTACAAATCATAAAACATAGAAAATTTCAAAGTTCTGTAAGGTTTCATGCCATAAATTATATCACAAGATACAAAATTCTAGTACAAAAAATTTGGTATCTCATATCATTTTCTCTTACTACTGAGAAAAGCACAGCATTGCAGCTTTGATGTTGTATTAGTTTCTCATGGGGAGAGAAAACCTCTTGAACAGAGGAATGAGTTATAAAGGAGTAAGATAAGAGAAAATTAATCTTACAGCAATGAAGTAACTTAAGATCCTCAGGGAATGCATACCTTGTCCTGTTAAGAAAATAAATTAAATCTCCGCAGTTTCAGAAAGGAAAATAAGGATTGTCAATAACTTAATGAAGTATCTAATAAAAAGTTAGTATTGAAAACGACTGACCTGAAGGCCAGTTGAAAGAGTAATTTGTCCATGAAATCCTTCTCACCTGTCTATAAGAAGACCTGGGGCTCCTCAGGCGTAACTTATGTCCTGTATTCTGTGTGCCCCTTGTAAGTTAATGTGTTTGTGCTGTAACTTTCAGGACAATAAATGTGCATTGGGAACCCTTTTTCCCACTGCAGCTGGACTCAAAGAGGGGATTCTGGCATTCTCAGCTGGGCAGGTCCTGGAGGGGGGCTGAAAGTGCCATGGCCTTTGTAATTTATACAGCAGCGTCTTAGCAGCCTCCAAAACACCCGAGCTGTCAAGTTGAGCATTTTGTGTGTGGTCTGTAGGCAAAATGTTCTGACCTGTTATGAATGAGAAAGTTGTTCTAAAACTTTAGTGCCTGAGGAGAGGAGCGTGTGTGAAAAATAAGGTTCCCAATGGCACAAATCCCTGCTGAGCAGTGTGCAGGCTGGGAAGGGGCAAGGTGTGAGATACCCTGGTGCATAATTACACCCCGTTCTCAATAAGCAGATATGGTATGTGCATTTCTTGACGGCATGTACCACAAAATATCTGGTGTTTATGGCCTGTCACTATGTTAGGAAATGCCTCACAGGACTGTGTTGCCTTAAGATTTTAAATTAAAAACTTTATAATGGGATGTGCAAATAATATTTACTGAGGACTGAGACTTTGAAGTAGAAACCTCAAAACTTTGGGAAATACTGATTTAGAAAATTCTGGATAACATTCACATGTACAAATACGAATCTTTAAAGTGTTAACATAGATAATCTCCAACTTGTTGGTAGCAGATCTTTAAAGGTCTGTGACAAAAAACAAATGGGGAAAGGCAGCACATCTTACTGCCTAATTAAAAAAAAAAAAAAAAAAAAAAAAGAGAATTTCTGGGCTAAACCTTTGGTAATTGTCATTCCAGGAAAAGCAACAATAATTTTCACTCGTTCAAACTTCACTGCCATTAAAGAATAGTTCTTGGTTTTCTGCTGTTCCTCCTTTAGAAGTGTTTGTTGCTTTTGGCAGGTGAGTACGCAAGAAAGCTCAGGATGGTTTGGTTATTTTGGAGGAGCTGGAGCTGTTTGAGAAGACAGGAATTTCTGTTTAGAATGGAAAACTGATCCTAATGGTCTCTTTGGAGACAGAATGGTCTTTCAAAAATTCTTTTAATTCTGGATACTAGAAAAGCACTTTTCTGTGGAAGAAAGATATGTTGGGACTGAAATATGGCACTACTGAACTTATGTCCAGATAAATTACACCAGTTACTGGTTTTAATTTTGATTAAAAGTAACCCTAGAGATGTCTTACTGTTTACAATACCAGTGTTATTCTGGCAACACTTGCTTTTCTTACAGTATTTGTACCTCATCCACTGAGCACCCTAACTCTGTATGCTCATCTCAGGAGGTGTGACAGGGTGAGTGCCCCAGCTGAGCAGTCAGGAATGCTGTCAGGAGCCTGGCCCCAGTCACACTGCAGATCATCCAGGGCTGCATCTTTTTCTTTGGAAACAGGGATAATGTTTATTTAGCCAGAACTGTGTAGGTCAGGGAGTGCTATTTATAGGCTGAGACATTTTTGTGTTGGTCTGACAAGTTAATACATACAAATTTTTATTTTGAAGTATTTAAGTTTTTTATATATAATGAACTTGATGTAACCTCATGAAAGCCAGAAGGAAAAACTGTATTTGTTAACATGCCATCTTTTTATTTTCCTTCCATGAACATATGCTGCTAATATTTAATCTTCAGCATGTTCCAGATCATGCACTGAAATAATAATTTTGCCCTATCAGATCCCCTTTCTTTTAAGATGGGGCTTTTTTTACTGCCTGGAATTAGTTGTTCTGAGTTTAATTAGGTTTAAGCATTAAGGATACACTCTACTTGCAAAAGAAAGTTTGAAAAGATACCACCTCTTCCTTCATCTTTGTGTCCTGTTTCAAAGGAATATGCAATATGAAACCTCAGTAAAAACTCTGTTTACAGGAAGATAACGATTATTCTTTTGATAATTTCTGTCAGCGCTGACTATTTATGGAATGTATAGTTACCCATTCCTTGTTTGAATTAATTCATAGTTCTGTTTTATTTTAAATGCTGTTTTTTCTCCTTGTAGTCCCAAAATGTTATCAAACAGTTGAATACTCCCTGTGATATGGCCCACTGTGGAAAGCCTTCTGGGGAAGGTGTTAATTTGGTAAGGGAGAGCTTTAGGAAAGAACAAGTGTCAGACACACTCAGCCTTGACAAGGCAGCGCAGGGCTGTGCTTCACTGCTTGTAAAGGGGCATTTTATAATAAAGGAAATTGTAATTAGGGAAATAGCATGTTCCTTAATTGCTGTCATTTTGGAATGATCGACAGTAAAATGTTGGTTTGTGTCCTGCTTCATGAGGGAATGTGATAGACATGGGCTTTAAGAAGCACATCTGGTTTTTAAGTGTTTTTATCCTACATCATGTAGCAGTTCTGCATGTTGATTTTGTAGGTGGAAGGGAGAGTTCACTGGTCATGTGGATAGGGAAGGGAAGGTATAGCAGCTCATTTACAATGTCTGGAAAAAATCCCTTCCAAGACCCACATGATCAGTGTAGAGGAAGTGAGAAATGAGGTGGAGCACCTAAAGCTTTCCAGTTCATGTTCCAACACCTGCTTAGCAGAGCCAGGGAAGAACACAGGACCTCCTCCTTTCTCACAGAGCATGACTGGGTGTTGCAGCCAGCTCCTCCAGCATTTAGATTATCTCCTTTAGGAAGACTTCAAAGCAGGCTCACGAATATGGTAGCTGAATGTGGGATCAGGTACAAGAGGACATGTAACTGGAGAGCTTCCTTCTGGAGGCAAACCCTCATAGCTACTGGTGCAGAGAGAAGAGCAGTTTTACAGCAATAAGGTGTTTATTTGTAGTAGGAGACACCAAGAAAATCAAGGAATTGGTGTTAGGGTTGTTTTGTTGGTTTTCAGATATAAACTGCAGATCTGGCTGTCATAAGTAGACCAAACTGCATCATCATAATTCCTTCCCAGATACTCCTACCAATCCCTGTGTTGCCTGTGTAACTAATGGCTGGTGGGAATATGGATTACCTGCTTGGCCAGGTACAGAACTGAGTGTTTAGTCCCAGGACAAGACCATGGGCTGTCTTTTCCCCTGCTCCTGGTTCTCTGTGTTGTGCTGCCAAAGTGAGAGTTTGATGTTGGATGTGAATTCTGTCCCTGGGCACGCTTGACATTTGTAGAGGGCTGGTATTTATTCTATGCAGAACCAGACTAGACCAGTTTTGTCTACTTCAAACAGCAAATTCTAAAGAGTTTTAGCATTTGCCATATTGAATAATTTTCAAACCTTTTCAAGCTAATTTTCAGCAGTGCAAGTTTCCTAAGGTTCCTGATGTTGTATCTCTAATAATACAGGCTTTTAGAGACGGATGGGTCTTCGGCTGACAGGTTATTCCACAGAAGAACATTTGGAGAGTATTACTGACTGATAGATCCTAATGGCTTCTGAAATGCTGTGTCTTGGTTTGTTCTGGAAATCTGAGTAGATATCGCATTCTTTTTGTTTGGCTTTTGGGATAAGGTCTGTAAATTTGTAAGCCTTGTAAATTATTAAGGGCTATGCTCTCATCTTCCAGGCCTGCTTTCTCTGAATAGGTGCTGTGTGCTAAAACTGCTCATTAGTAGGTGGACTGATGGCTGCCTGTATGTATTATTGATGACTTGGTGGGAATTTCCCTGTCTGGAAAAGGGTGGTAGGCTGACAGAAATGCTTTGCATAGAAAGGTGATGTTGAAAGATTTGACACTTCGTGCATTTATTTCTGAAGGTGTGTTTGGCCTCATGCCGTGGGGTACCCAACATGAAAAGTTGTCACTGGGAAGCTGATGGAATCCTGTCTTGCAGTGCTCTCACTGTTCTTACAGACCCATGAGATTTTTGCTATAACTTTGATATAATCTGGAGTGTATTCTTATAAAAGCAATACAGTTTTATTTAGCGTGTCTTCATAAATATATTGCCATTTCTGCTACTGTTTTACCACTCAAAAATGGGCTGTTAAACAAAGCTAAAGCAATGAAGTAGAAAAGATTTCTAAAGTTGAGAGTGGCTACTGTGGTATCCTACCTATTATCAAAACCAGCTTCAAAGTGTTACTGCCAGCCATCAGGCAGAGAAAACGGGCATTATCCTGCCTGAACTCATAATCCTTGAAGTTTGAATCTGCTCTTAAAGATCGAGTGAGACAAAATTTCATTACTATGTATTCCATTAAGAGAATATATTGCCAGTATATGTAGGATAACTTTTCTGCTAATGTACAGATTTAAAATGGTTTAGGGACATAAATCAATACCTTAAAATGAAACCCAAAGCTCAGAATGCCCATTTCCTTTAAGACATGGTTCATTCAGGATGATTAGTAACTCTTAGTGGTACACCTCCACTTAGGCCTGTCTAAATCTGGATTGCCACAACTTTATCTTGAGACATGTCCTGTATCACTCCCACTCCCTCTGGTTCCTCGTGGTGGCACTGGCTTGGTTTCCAGCTCGGTCAGTTTCTAGATCTGCTCTTTGTGGGATCATGTGAGCACAGGAAGGGGCAGAGGCTCAGAAGCCAGTGACAAGGGCAGGGCTATGCCAGCCCAGGTTCAGGCTGATTTAAAGGGTTGTAGATCCACACCCTTTTGAAGCATCACTTGTTTGGAATATATTATCTTTAAGTTTCCGCTGAGCCTGGAAGTTTCTAGTTGAAATGGATTTTAGATTAAGCAGAGAATTTGCAAAACAATAGGAGAGAAAAATGGTAGCATGAGTCATAAGCATGGGACCTTCCCTCTCTGTCTGCTTAGAACTGCTGAGATCCCGAGGATTAGTTCACAGACGAGCTGTAGTTTCCAGCATGCAATCAGCCACTATGTCCATTGTACTTTCAGTTTGCTGGAATAAAAGAACCAGATTAGTCATCAAAACTTAGGGTTAGCATAAAACTCAGTAGTTTATGACCACTTTTTTGGACAACACACCTTAGATGGTATGCTAAATGCTGATGTTTATTCAATGTTTATTGGTTTGATATGTTGGCAAAATGGCTGTGTCTAACAGATGTGGGCATTCGGGTTGGTCTGTGTCTGGTTTTCCTTGTCAGCCATATTTATCATTGTGCAGCTCAGCAGTCAGACATGTTCTGCAAAGCTTCTGCAAGATTGTCATGATGTCCAAATGTCTCATTGGAGTCCCTTTAATGTTGAACTTTAGATGAGACTGTGAAGGATTTCTGCCTAGATTTATTGCTAGATGATTTCCTAAGCCAAAGTAACTTGTACCTGTTAGCTGTGGGCCACACAGCCCTTCTGAGAAGCAGGGAATTATGGAAATGTTTGACTTCTGAGCTAATGGACAGTTGAGGACTGGGAAGGGTTTTCTTACAGCCTGGCTTCCAGGCAGCTAGCTGTCCCCATCACCCTTCCTGGTGGATGGCAACAGTCACTGGAAACTTGGGAAACCCTTCCCTCACGGGCTGCTGGTATGTAATGGCCTCCAACGGCCTTCACTGCTCCTGGAGCAACTGCCAGGATATTGCTCAGCTCTGCTGTAACTCAGCCAGCACTCTGGCATCCCTAAGAACATTCTTGCAAACACCAAAGCATATTGTCTCCAAAAATACAAAATACTTAAATCCACACCCATCCCCATCTTCTTCCAAAGCCACTTTTTATTGTAAATTAAGGCATTTTCATGAACTCTGGTGTTTACCCAAGTTGATATTTCTTTTCATGGATTTTTGGAATGATACCATTCAGTAATGGCATTATTGACAAAAGAGATATTTCTTTCTGTACATTTGGGAGGATAATGTGACCAAACTTGGAATTTAACAAAGCCTAGAAATGTTTTTGGGCACTGAGTAGTAAATCATTAGTTTGGGCAACTTCGTATGGCACTGTTCTGAAGACTGATACCAAATAGTATATTTGCATTGGCAAAGTGAAGTGTGTTTAAATTTCCTATGGAACTCAGAACTTGTGTGACTTCTGGGGATGATTAAAAGATATCATCTCAAGATTTAACCATTTAAATACTGCTACTCTAAATCTGCTTCCTACTCGTCATTACTGTATCCCTTCCTCAGCTTTAGTTTAATATCACTCTTTCCCATCTCTTAATGTTTCTGTAGCTTATCTCATGTGTAGAACAGAAAGCAAATCAAAGCTGGGATTGCATCTGTGGTGGCACACTCAGTAAAGCTTGACTTCTGTTCTTTCCTGGTCATTTCTTTCCCCTCTGTGCTGTCTCCTGTGCCATGCCAGCACATGCTGGTGAACCCAACCAGGGAAGTGATTCAGCTGGAGAAGGAAAATCCTGCCAAAAAGAACAACTGCCAGCATAAATGCATGTGGTGTTGGGTGGTTGGGCTGGCATGGGAACAAACAGCTGGGGGAAAAAAGGTGGGATTTGTTTAAGTTTGTTCTCCTGCTGAAAAAGTTATAATGGAGCCACAGCCTCCACAATTCAGGTTTTGCCTAAAAATAAGTGATATGTAAATGGGACACACACAGCAAAAGAGACAACACCATCAGGGTCTCTTTTTTCAGATCTCTATGTTGGTTTAGCCCAGGTCAGGTCCTTACTAAGATAAATTAAGTCAAAGCATATCACTACGAGTGATGCTGATGAGGCTCAGGCAAATGACTTGACTGCTGAAGTTCCGTGCAATGAGGTTTTTGACACAATTTCTGTGAGCCAGGTTCGCAGCTTGCAGCCTCTTTGAGGAGCAAGGTAAAAGGTGGTACTTGACCTGCAGGTGTTGGTCACTGGTACCCTTTGTGCAGCCCCTGTGGACCAGGACCAGCCCCCTGACCCACACCAGCAGCTTCTGTGTCCCATGTCCATGTGCACATTGCTCCACTGACTCAGCTTTGGGTCTGTCAGGGCAAATGAGGAAGACAAGGATTCCTCATGGATCAAGTATTCCACTTGGTTTTCCCTTTATTTTTCTATAACGCTAGAGACAAACTTGCAGCTGCGCAGTTGTTGGTGTGTATGTACCAGGGTGTGGCTTGTAGCAGTGATCCAGTTAGAGTAGAGCAATTGGGAGAGCATCCTCAAGGTCTCTGTAAGGACATAATCCAATGTAGAACTTGCTGCTGCTAGGGCAGTTGCTGAGCACGCTGCCCTTCTCCTTCCTCCCCACCCATGGTGGTGCCGCCACCTCAGGTCTTTGCAGCCAGTTTAATGCAGTAACTCATGAACAGAACCTGGCAAGGGCAGAGAGTGTCCTGCTGTGTTAGGGAGTGGGTGGGCACGAAGAGGAAGCAGAATGACATGGCTGACAGCAGAGGCAGGGAAAGGAGTGAATCCTGTCTTTCATCTGTCAGGACAGCCTCGTGTGACTTCGCTCTTAGTGGCACAGGTGATGCAGATAAGGAGCGTTGCCTGTGGCATTAGTGCTGTGTGTTGCTCACGCCTTTACTGCTCTGTGTTGGGTATCAGCTCGAGGCTTTTACCTCAGAAGCACAAGCTACACAACCAAGCTGCAGCACAGCCGTAAGCTTGTGCATAGCTCAGAATTCAAAAAGGAAAAATTACTTACCCTTTAGCTTACAAACCCACAGCTTAAGGGCATTTTGCTGAAGGAGGAGGACCCTGATGCATGTACTGGGTGTTTTTGGTGATTGATTTTTGTGCTGAATCATGAACCTGTAGTTTAAGTGTAACTTCTGAAACTCACAAATAAGTATATGCAATGAGCAGTGAAGTGCAGACACCTGATGCTTTGGTTAGGTGGCTTTGTCACAGTGCTCCAAAGGTGGTTTTTAGGGAAGCATGTTGTGATAGCAGTAGCCATCATGCTGCTCTCATCTGCCTCTCTTCCATCACACAAACAAGAAAAATAAGAGATGTTAAACTTACTATTTGTAAGCCCCGTCACAGCCAACACTTTTCCATTGTCTTCTGTTCTGTTGGTTTCCTACAAGAGGTTCTCAAACTGTAGTCAGCAAAAATATACTAAAGGGCTTCTTTTTGACTGCAAGGTTTGAGTGTACGTGGCAGCCTGTGTGGAACCAGTCAGTCTGCACGGGACCGAGTGCCCTGTTAGATTACTTTAAATACACACTTTAGGAAGCGATCCTATCCAGGTCACGCTCCCTCTCAGCCCTCTGGCATGGAGGAAAGTGCTGACAAGTGTGATGCTTTCATTCAGAGTGGTATCTCCTAGAGGAAAAAACTTCAGTTCAAAATGCATACACAGAATTTTAACTCTTAAGTATCACCTTCCTCAAAGATCAGGGAATAATCAGTTTGCTCCCGTTATGTAAGGAAAATTCACTCCAAAATCTCTTAAATTATAAAGGGAAAGAGGATTTACCTTAGTATACATTTCTAAATATTTTTACTTGTTAGAGAGCTATTTCCACCATAGTACATGCTTTTCTGTCTATAGAAAGTTTGTGTAATGCTCAAAATTCTGTGTGGAAAGAGGTCTGAGCCTAAAAGGGAATAAAGGCAATGTCTCTCTGAGCTGTACTTGGGCTCCCAGGATGCTAATGCCTGTGTCAGAGGAGATAAAGTGAAGGGAGACTGCATGAAACCCATCAGAGCTGTTAAGCTGTAGCAATGCAAAGCTGCTGGTATTTTAAATAATGGTTAAAATAAATTCCTGTCGGTTAGTGCTAGACTATTTGAAATTCCCCTAGGTTTGAATAAAAAGGGAGAAGGAATTTTAACCAGCTCATTTGATAGAAAAATGACCTGCAGATGGGGTTTGAGAGAATAATAGGCAGCAGATTACAGTGGGGAAATCATGGCAGAGCATCAGACTTTGATGGGTTTATGCAGAGTGGGCAGTGGGGAGATGGGAAGAATTCCCTCTGCAAACCAGCACAGCACTCGTTTTATTTCCACTGCCTGTAGCTGTTCATAGTAGCATTAAGTCTATGAAGTCATATATGCTGAAGAGTTTTAAAATATCAGAAGTGTTACATGATGTGCAAATATCAGTGGGCTTTCTCCCGTTTATGTGCCTATTTGCAAGTACACTCCTATGTGGAAGACCTTGTGTTTCTTCCAGTCTTATAATCGAGGGCGAATACCCCTTCCCTAGTTTCCAGTGTCCTGAAATGTATTTAGTAAACACTAGATTTTATCAACACTTAAGATGATGTACTGAAAATATAAACAAAGTTGGGTTTTTTCTTCAAACCTTCATAATTCTGCCAAATTAGAAGGATTTTATGAAGAAGGCAAAAATTTTACAGCCACCAAAATTCAATTATAAAGTGAATTTCTAAGCAGGAAAGCTCTTATATACATATATAGAATAGCCCTGGAATACCTTTTTTTCCTTTTCTCTGTCTTAGGAAAACCTAAAATACACTTGGTGTAACTTAACAACAAAAAACTTGAGATTGCTGTGGCAGGCTACAAAAATTTAAGTATTCTCATGAATGACACCTGCAGGGATTTTTTGTTAAATAATGGAAGCCAACATTTTTAATGCTACTTACAGCATTTACAAGCACATTTGTGATCTGGAAAAATATACTCTAAAATTCTTGTGTGGGCTTCTGCAGCCCAGGGATGCAATAACATGGAATGTTTCATGTGTGACTCCTGTGGGATTTTTCTTTTTGCCTTTTTTTTTTTAATAATACTGTTTTTGGTATTCGAGATGCTTACCAGAGATTAGAAGTGGGGTGTTCCTCAAAAATTTTAATAGAACACTTTTTGTGGCAGCAAATAAACAATGTCCATGTCTGGACTGACCAAATCTTCGGAGCAGTTCCAGAGAGGAGCAGGGCTCTGACTGGGTGTGGTTTGAAGCAGTTTTTAATACAAGATGTTTTCCCCAAGGGGAACTGTACTTGCAGCGACCTTACCTGCCCTCAGCTGGGGTTCCCTGACTACTCTTTTAGTAAAGAAATGTTGCCAGGATCTGTTTCCTGCTGTGCCCCCATTGTCCTGATCCAGTGTCCAGCCAGGTAGTGGTAATAAGGTGAGAAAAGCAACTTTACCTCTAACAGCAGCTCCAAAGTGTTTCAGTGGCGCCTGAGGGGAGCCTGACCTGGGTACTGGATCAAAATACTGCTCCAGAGTTTCAGGAATATTTTGTACTTTTGGAAGTGAGTGATGAAGATCCCATTTGGATTTTAACACTGAAAAATAAAAGTTGAGTTCCAGGTATTACTCCTACGACATTAAAAGTGTAAAATGACCGGTAATCATTCTTCAGCCTCCTTTACCACCACCCACTGTCCAGTTCGTTGCAATCTGTTTCACTGCCCTTATTTCTATTCTTTCAATATATCCATACAATTAGAATACAGAGGCTCATTAGTGTCTGTCTCTAGCATGGGTGCCCTTTTTAGATGAGGTAGGAAGTTACAAATGGCAGTGAAATGCTCATTTGAGGGGGAAACAGACCTCACTGAAATTATTTCAGCTCTGTAAAGCATGAAGGCACAGAAAAATAAGTGATTTCTACTATAAATCTTAGTTTGTTCCCTATTTCATATCTTTTAATAATGCGTGAACAGTTCTGCTTACAAATGTGTAGAATCACAGTGAACCTTCTTTTATTTCCTGTGGTTTTTCCCTAAATAAATTTTCTCTACCATCAAAAATGCCTCTTTGTTCTCACTGCTCTAGAATTCTTTCATCCTCTTCTCAAAAGCTTCTGAATATGACACACAGTCTCACTTGAAAAGAATGCAGAAGAGGAATGCAGGGCGGGGAGTTGGAGGTATGGAGCAGCATCCACTCGGCAGGAATACAGACAACAGGACACTTCCCCCTGCAAGACAGATTGAGGGGAGCCTGTGAAAGAAATCACAAGTCGTTATGGCACAGGAAAAAGTAAATAGAGGTGATAAAGGAACCAAGTTTCTTATCTGTTTTCTTTTTTTTCTGACAAGAACCTGGCAGCTCAAAAAAAAAGCACAAAGCTGAGAAGCTGTGGAATGTCCTTCCACAGGATGTTTTGGATACGGGATTGTAACTGGGTTCAAAAGGTAATTGGATAAATTTATGAAGGAAAATTCCATGTGAGAC
Organism: Corvus kubaryi; assembly: GCF_017639235.1. Lineage (NCBI taxonomy): Eukaryota > Metazoa > Chordata > Aves > Passeriformes > Corvidae > Corvus > Corvus kubaryi. Next base: position 641,554 of record NW_024581047.1, read on the forward strand.
TATGAAGTACAGAGACCCCAGTTCTTTTACAGGAACTCTCTAAGCTGCAAATGGCTGGAGATGGGAGCGAGTTTGGAGAAAGTGGTGCTGTTCATGCCTTGATGCTCTGGGCAGCCTAATGGACACGCTGGATTTGGGGCTCATCTGCCAGGCTGCTGGCATCCTGTAACCACTTTTGTCCTCTCTGGGGCTCTCTTTGGGGTATTTATGATCCTTCTGATCTTCTCAACATCTTTGATATTTGGCAACTTTGCTTAATCTGCAGTTTGTTACCTCTGTTGTTTCAAATGTCAGCAGCTGAATCGAATCCTCCCTTCTCAGATGAAGTCTATAATTTATCCTGCACAGATGTGGAGCACTCCTGCTTTTCCAGGGCAGTTGACTCCTCTGTCCTTAAATTTGTGTTCATGAGTAAAATATTTGAAAAAGTAACTTGCTGCTTCAGCCTTTTCAGTTTGGAATTTTATTCTGAACTAACATATAAAATCATTTTCCAGAGGAGCATTTAACAGATTCCTCTCTAGCTTTGGTAACTGTTACTGAAGTACAACACTCACTGAGGTCACTGCACCCTGGACAGTTGCTTTAGCACACGGAACCATGTTCCTTTGGCCCTGTGATCTGCACCAACCTGACAAGTGTCACCATTTGCATTACTCTTCTAATAGTCCTTTACTACCCTCTTTTGATTTTGCCTCATTTTTCTTTAACTGCAGGTTTCAAATAACCATTTTTCTCTGGCAAGTGAGTTTAGAATTAAAGCCTCTCAGTCTCCCTTTCCATACCAATACTTTATCAATGCAAGTGCATAACTCTTACATTGATCTTGAAGCTAAATTTCAGTCTTACTGTCTTTCTGTGTGTTTTGTTTTTGTTTTTTTTAAGCAAATGCTCTGCCCTTGTAGAAGTGAGGCTGCAGCAAGCTCTCTTATGTGTCTAATGACAAGCCAGAACTGGAGCAATGCTTGCAGTGTATTGTCCTCTGTCCTTGCCTCTTTCCGATGGATTAGTACCGATTGTTTCCAGTTGCAGCTGTTTTATACAGCTGCCAAAACCACTAATGCCCAACCTGTCTCTAGTAAGAGAGAGTTTAAAGAAATAATCTTCCTTTTCTTCAGTGTTTTGAAAGATGGAAATGCTCTGGGTTATGATGTAGTTTGCCTGGTGCATTCAATCTTATGCTATGGTGGAGTGGGTAAATGGCTGGTGTTGAGCAGTGCAGTGCTATGTATGCAGCTCAGGCAGGAGAATTTCAGATAACTGGGGAAAAAAATCTGGAACCATTGAACACTTGCTGAATTTTGTGCTATTTAAATGCATACTCTGTATCTTAATACTTCAGAAATATTAAGTGCTGCTTGAAGTTCCCTGTTACAGCTCTAGTTGTTTTCCATCAGTATTTTTAAACTGCAGTCAGAACAAGGGAAAATGCCTTAAGTACTTGAGGGAGAGAAATAGCCTAGGAAGGAATCACAGAGCCTCTTTCCCATCCCCTCAGGCTTTTGCAAGGGAGCACTACTGTCACCCTGAGTGCTGTTTGCCTTAAGGAGGTTTTTCAGCAAATAGTCCTGGTTTTGTTAAATTTGCCAGTGGTCAGTCAGGTTTTATATTCAGAGCACTGTACGTTGTGACCTGTCTTCAAGCTCTGCTTATTCTGTTGACTGACCTACAGTTCTGGCCCTTTCACTGATCTCATGGTTGATTTCTGACGTTCTCTCTCACCTTCACCACTTGTTGCCTTTTTTTGCCTTCTGGCTATTTCAACCAGTTCAGTTTGCTTTCTGATGTAGTTTCTTCCTTTAGATTTACATAGTATATGAGTGCCTTTTTCATTGCAAGGTCAAATGGTACTTCATTGAGAAGTCAAAATGTGTGGATTGGCTCTTGTCACAAGCTTAATTTAACCATCATTTATGTTCCTGGAAGTATTCCATTTTTGATCCATTTCGTTTATCTTAATACCTGCTTTTAAGCAAAACTTTGACAAATGATAGCAATATGTGGGAGATATTTTAGCACAGTCTTTTGAAAATCATTTTCCTAATACGTGAATTCTAGTCCAGACCAGACTTAAAATAATAGCATTACAAAATGTCAAACCTGGTAAAACTATTAAAAAAAAAAAAAAAAAAAAAGGAACTTTGACTAATGGCCCATGTATATGGCTTAACATTTAAGTAAAGATTGCATTTCTGACTTGAGCGATGAGAAGAATTCAGCTAAAGCATTTCTCTGCAGCTTCCTGCTGAAGTAAGTTGTCTTTGTCTGGCTGTAGCTGTGGGAAGAGCTCAGTGCCACACATCTCTGGAATTTTCCAGCTTTGTCTGGGATGCTGTTCCCACTCTGCCTGCGGCCGTGAGCCCTCTCTCCCGGGACATGCTGGCTCTGGACTCCAGCGATGGTTTGTGTTCAAGCTGAGTTGCCTTCCTGGGCTAGATACTTGTGTTTTAGCAGGGGTGGTGTTTGGCAAGCCAGGGAAATGGCAAGATTGTTCTGACAGAGCCATCGAGGTCATTGCTCATAATTGAGAGTACAGAATTGAGGGTCAAGAGATGGATCCTCTGCCTTAGCCCAGGAAGGAATAAACTGTGGGTGAATGCCAGGACAGGGGTGCAGCCTCATGGCGTCCCCCCAAGTTACAGGGGCTGCAGAGGCTGCATTGACGCCCTGCCCTTTGGTAAGTGGTGTGCCCAGGCAGGAGGGGTGGCATTCGTGTTGAGCTTATCTTGGGGCTCTTATTGCAGCTGTGCAGAAGTTTGCAGTCCCGCTGATGCTGGGGCCTCTTGATTTGCCTTTGTCCATGGCATTAAACTGTTCAGCGGCTCACAACAGCCTCTGCTCTCAGGAACTTCATTTTATAGGAACAGATTTCATGAGGAGAATGCCATGCACACATTCAATCTGTCACTTTTTCCTCTAATCCCAAATCAGTACGATTTTCTGATAACCTCTGTTGTATATCTGTTAATGTTTGTTCCTGTGGGGGCGAATATTTGAGGCTGGCAGCCACAGTTTTAGTGTCAGGCTTGTTTGGATGTAGGCCTGGACTTGGAGCAGGAAGTCCACTGCCATTTCACAGCTTTATTTTTGAATGGAAACCAGGGAATCGACATCATGCATTCAAGAGCAAGAAAAATAGCATTTACAGCAGGGTGTAAATTTTTTTTTATGATCCCAAGCATTCCTTTGTTTGCAGTTTTAGCTTAATATATTCATGATACCTTGAAATAGGGATATGCATGGAGATGGGGGTTTGAAATTGCTTTTGTGGTTGTTTCTGGCTTATATAAATGTATATATTCTGTAAAGATCAAAAGTGACTGGGAAAGAGGATTTGGAAGAGATTATTCATCTTTTTTTTTTTTTTTTTTGCAATACATTGGAGGGTGGGAAGAGAAATTTCAAACTTGTTCTCTCAGACTTTGGTTTTGTTCAGTTTTCTTACTTTCACAAGATGTAATATTTTTATCAAAATTTCTAGTCACTGGAGTGAAGTATATGCAAAAGTGTTGTTAAGTGTTTCAATAAAAATCTCTCCTGCTAGTTGATCACTGATGCACAAACTCTGTGGTTACTCCATTAATTCTCCTTTGAGATTCCAGGACACTTTTTCAAGAGCAGATCTACTTTTTTTATACAATTCATTGAAATATATGGATTTTCTTTAAATATTTTCAGGTCTGCATTGTTTTTAATTTTTTATTTGCATATAAAGTTAGATTATGATCATGCTGTTTCCAGTGCTTCTGAAAATACTTTTAAAGTCTGCCTTGCATGATCTGTCAACTCAAATTATTACATTTGCATCTCTTTTTCTACAACCTGTGCAACTAAAACCACTTTAATTTGTCTGTGTTATATGATAAAGTTCAAGGGAGAAGATAAGCCAATTTGTTCATGGCAATTTTGAAATCCTGCTTAATACTTTTATTTAAAATGGTCTATTAGGATTGAAAGGAAAGTGTGGGAAGAAAATGGCATATCCCAATGTAGAAGCTGTAGAAGTCTTGTCAGAGTGCTTGAGAAACTTTAAATGGTCTTGTTTAGTTAAACAAGGAATTAGGAATTTACTTAGGGAAGATGTGGGCTGGAGGTTGTATAAAACAGAATCAGAAAGGTCATGGGAGATGACAGCAGGGCTTGGATGTGATTGATAGTTGAAGGCAGTTCATGTGCATATGTGGAGAAAGTTATTTCCAGCATTGCTGGAACTCTGGGGAGATTTTAAATCATTCAGTTCATGTCACAGATTCTTCAGATTTGCACATGTACAAACATTATTTGGTGGCAGTTCAATGTTGTCTGTAGTTATTTGTTACCTTTTAAATAGCAGCAACATAAGAAAGAAAGAAATTGTTGGTGCTAATCTAAACTGGACAGTAGGAGTAATGTTCCTTAAGTATTTTGTGTTCATACTTGAGGCGAATTTTCTTTATTAGAAATGTTTTAAGAGATCATTTGGAGAAATCTGGAAGAGAATTCTCTGTTAATCTCCAAAAGCAAAGGTTGGTCCATTCTTGTGCAACGAGGTGAACACTTCTGCAGAAACAATTTGGAGAAGAAAAATATCGGAACCAGTTAAAGGCCCAGGATTTGTGCCATTTTTCAGCAGTGCTGATGTACCCTGCCCTGTGCTGCAGCAGGAGCTGTCCCATGGGGATGGACAGCTTGGTGACAGTAGGGCTATCTGTACACAGAAGGGAACCAAGATCTTTCAGGAGGGTTACAGAGAAAGATGGAAACTTAAGCAGCACCATGCACAGGCTAACGAAGGGGATTGCAAGCACCTTATATTCAAAAACTTGTAATATTTGAATGACTTTCTTTAAACATGATACAAACTCTACTACTTTACCAACATTCCTCCTTTCCTTAGCACTCCCCTTGCTTATCTTTTGCCAAGAGCTGCTGTAAGGAAATACTTCTCTGCATTTCTGAATGCAGTGAGCCTGAAACTCTTCTGCAGTGGCAACTTGCAGTACTTCAGTAAATTGTGGCTTTTGTCAGATAAATCAAATTGGTAAAATTTTTCTTGATCCCCAAAACCCTCATTTATCTTTCCATTAAAAATACATATATATTCTCCAGCTTCCATTCTTCCCCTTCAATCTGTAAAGCACAGCAGCATATGATGTGGTTTCTGTGTTGATTTTCAAGATAATTTTTAGCCTGTCAAAGACCTTCTGTCTCAACAACTTTGAAACAAAGATTTTTTGAATAGATGAGAAAGTGCAGCTGCCAGATTAACCAACACAAGAAACTGGAAGGGGAGGATCTTGCAGATGGTTCTAATAAAACTGAGCAAACAGCAAACGGGGGTGGGGGAGAATGGGTTGAAATGCAAACTGTAGTCCCAGTGCAAGTTTTGGCATTAGTTTGTGAAAGACAGTCGCATAAACGGCCATGTGAGGGTTTGGGATTGGGGACAGTTTATTGCTGCTCTCAGTTTTTCCTGTTGCTACTGCACTGCCAGCTTTTCCTTCTCCCTGTATCCCTGTGTCCATGCTGCTACCTGAGCTTGTGTTGCTGTGCCAAGAGCCCTCCTCTGGAAAGCCACATTCAAATATTCATAGGATTTTTGTGAATGTGGAATACCATTAAAAGTCAAGGTTTTCAGTAGATGTTGAAAGAAGAAATTGTGCTTGTTAGAGCACAAAGCAGTAAAAATGGAGCAGAGGCTTGTGTTGCTTCATTGTTCCTGCCTGCTATCCCATAGCCAAAAGTCCATTTTGGCCAAGCCTTGATAAACCCTGTGTTTGAAGTTTGTAGTACATGATTCATTCATAAGGATGATGGGTGACTAGTAGTAATTTCTGTCTTTTCTGCTAATTTTCTCCTCTTACTGAGTGGTATTAGGTCTGTAATATTAGGCCGGCAATTGCAGTAGGAGAGATGCGGCTGAGGGCCTGGATAGTCTCTGATGGTCTCAAATTCAATCACTACTTCTTGACATGATAATTTGGGGTTCTTTGGTGGTTCTTCAGGCCAGAAAATCTTACTGACACCTCATTTCCAAAGCCAAAACAATTAAATCTTTATTTTTTTCTTCCTCCTGCTAATCTGTCCCTCCTTCAATGAAAGGAAGAGTGTTTGAGAGCACACAGGCTTTCAGCTTACACAGCAGCCCTTGGGATGTGTCTTCATCTTGCTGTGTCAAAAGCTTTTCAAATCAGTAGTTCGGGAGTAGCAAATCCTTCAAACACGTGAGTAACAGATACTTACTTGTTTTATTGAAGAGTCCTTGAGCATGAGCAAGTCATTAAGTACTTCCTTTCTCCCCATGAATCAGTTCTATTTTAAACAGTCATCATGTATTTAATATTTTTAAAAGTATAAGAAGTTTTTACTTCTAAACTTTCTTGGAGTCTCTTGTGTACCTCTATGAATTTGTATTAAAAACGTATCTGTCAAGGGCTGCACATTCCCTGTACTGATGCATTCCCTTTCCCTATCTCCTTCAAGAGTGGATATATTCTGTGTGCAGCATTTCTTTGCCCAGTTTTGAAGCGAAGAATTTCCTACTTTGAAAACAGAGCACATCTCTCCACTGCCTGGTCAATGGGTAATGCCACCTCAAAATGCCACCACCTGAGTGGCGTCTCCAGAGCTCAGCAACAACCCCAGAGCAGTGTCCTCACGCTGCCCGGGGGGCCTGGGAATTCCTGTGTGCAGTGTTTTCTGTGCCAGGTGATCCCTGCAGCCTCTTCGGCAAAGCTGTCATGCACACGGTGTGTGGGGAGCCTGTGGAATTCCACTGAAGGGGATCCCGTGGTTTAATGGAATGCTTTGTCGTGGATATTGACCGTGTGATGTTGTCATGCTTTGCTGATTCAGTCGATTTGGAAAAAAATCTGTTCCCCCTCTCTTTACTGTATCATGCAAAAAGGATAACGAACATGAATATTTATAATTAAGTATTTTTGCAGGGGTTCGTGTCCAAGATACAACATGCTGAGACATTAAACAGCACAAGTGTTGCCAGAATCCTACCAGCTTGGCAAATCTGACAGCCAGCTGAAGGCAAAGAGGGGGTTTTATGATAAAATCAGGCCATGTACTGAATGCTAAAGCATCACCAGTTGTTTACAGCTCGGGAAGAGTTCACTTGCAACCAACACGAATAGGAGAAACCTTTCCCAAATGATGCTTTGTTTCCTTGTGGATTTGCTTCCGTTTTTGCCTCCTTACACAGTCAGCAACCATAATTCAGATGGTGGGGTTTGGAACAGTCTTCCTGTTCCTAATCTTGTGAAGAGGTGCCCCTTTATCCCTGGCTGTCGCTCAGACTGACAGGACAGGGAGCTGCTCCCAGCCTTGGCAGTTGCTGCGGCTCGGGATGTTTGCAGCAGTGGCCTGTGATTCATTGGTTCAGCATTCCTCGCCCTCTGTGCTGCGAGGACAGCGCGGAGGGACCGAGTCACGGGGCAGCTCTTTTCATCCGGAGCTTCTCCTGCCTGAGCCTCTGCGGAAAGCCAAGGGGAAAACGGACAGGGACTCATCTGCAGCTTCATTTACTCCATCCATGTTAATTGCCTCTTTAGAACGGCAGCTAAAAAGGATTGCACATCATCTCTATCAATTAACTTAAAATGTTTTAAATTCATCTGTAGTACTGGGCGCTGGAACAGAAGTGAAAGTAGAGTGCTTTGAGTCTTTTCTTTTAGAGTGGTAGATTGTGTTTTTTAAGTCCCTGTGCTGCTTGTGAGCACAATGACAACTGTATCTATAATCTCTGTACCACCTGTTGCCTTAGCTACCATTTAATGTGCAATATGATGTTGGAGATAAAATGCTTTCTGTGGCACCTATAAAACACCTCAGTGGTCCTCACGAGCCACAGGAACACCAGATTTATATACAGCTGTGGCAGTGAATCTCTGCTATCTCCAGCTGTGCCAGAGCTGTTGGAGTGCAGCTCCACAAGCAAAGGCAAATGGCAAGCAAAATGCCCTTTGCTGGGCAAAGCCTGCAGAATTTTAGGACTAAGTATAAATGCCTGCATGCAGCTAAAATTAAAAAATGAGTGTGACTGTTGATATTTTATTCTATAGATACACACTGGCAATGTATTCCTGGTTTGTTGTTCCCTACAGAGACGTGCCCAGAGGTGCCCGCAATTTGGGAACAGGCACTGCAGGCTGTTGGAGCCGGGGCCACCTCAAACTTTTGGAAGGGGTTAAAATTTTACACAAACACATCTCCTTATGTAGAGACTTTAAATAATCTTTCAGTGCAGCCATTCCATGCCATGAAGTGTTGGTTGATTTCTCTTTTCTTCAGGGCTATTTCTCTTATTTCAAAGAACTTGATAATATGCAAAAAAAAATTCTGCTTCTCTGTGAGGTTTTTAAAACTGCTAGGGACTGTGGTGTTCTCTCCACATTCTTTCTGGAGGCTTTGCAGGGCTCCATTCTCATTCCTTCTCTTCTCCTGCATCCTATTTCTGGCTAATCCCATCTGCAAAAGCAAATTGGTTGGTAACACCTGGGTTAGGAGAAGATTCAATCTTCTCTGTCCAGAGTAAGCTTTTGACTCATCTCTAGTATCTCCATTTAGACAATGAGCCACAAGTTGAAGTCTAATTTAGTGGCTATTCCCTTCCCTGCCTTCATTTCTAGGGTATTCACCCTTCTCATTCAGTCCGTTTCCAAGCACATGATGTGTGTTTTCTGTTAGGATGGTTCTTATTCATCTCACTTGTTGCTACTCATCTGCAGGGCTATTTCAGTATCTTCCTTTCAAATGTCCTAAAAAGTCCTTTTGTGGTGATTATCATTGTCAAGGCGTTTTGGTTGTGCTGCTCAGTCTGTGCCCTCACCAGGCTGTGTTTGCTTTGCACAGAAGTTTAAGTGCTTTGCTCCTTGTTATTTGTGGCTTCCGTTATACAAATAATTTGTGTTTGCTTTCTTTCTGCCAACTTTGTCACCCACAAATGTGTTCACACTTGAAGTCCCAAGAAGCAGAATACCAGAGGAGGGAAAAAACCAACCCCACAAGCAAAACCCCAGAAGAACTGGACAGTGCTGTCTCCTTGAATAACTCTAAAGAGCTCTGCTCCTTTTCCTAGGAAAAGTCCTTAATTCTTCCAGTTGGTTCTACAGGCTGTTCCTCAGCCTGTGCCTCCAGCCCATTATCATTGCAAAGCTGCAGCTTGGCTGTTGGGCAGATAAAACTAAAGGAAGGCTGCAGCAGTGTCCTCCTGGGGAATGGAAAAGGAATGTTGAGGACGAGGACAAAAGTCTGGGGTGCCAGCTATGCAGACAGAATTCTGAAGAGAATTCAGGTGTTTTTTTGCACAGCTCTCATAGCATTTAAGAGATCAGAAGGTCACTCAAGAAGGAAAATTTACAATAAATTCGATTTGAAATTTGTTTGAGATAACCTTCTTGTCTGTCTTTCACAGAAAATGTTGCTGCCCTGACCGGCAGTCATGAAGAGAAGGGGGTGAAGAGAATTTGTCTGGAGAAGTGGGAAGTTTTGAAATTTTCAGCAGGAGGTGAAGCCAAGCCAGCCATTGACATGAGAATGAATTCAATGCCTCGGACTTAAGCGGTAACTCGTTTTTCTGTCATCTTTTTATTTCCAATACGATACCATAGGATAATTTGTATTGATTATAGAGGATATTGTTTGACTACTACCAGAGTTTAAATAGAGAAATCTTACAAGAGCCAAACATACAATTTTGTGAGCTTCATTCATTAGCAAAAAGTTGGAATTTTAGTATCTGGTGCTTTATTCAGTAGTTGAAATTTCTTCCAGTGGGTTCATCCCATCTCTTCATCTTTGAAAAACAAAAAGAGATTTTGCTGTTTCTCCACTACTGACTGTCTTCCTACCCAATGCCCAGCAAACTGCAGTTTGGAACAGGTTGTAGAAGCTGTTGTTGTCCCTGTTTTTTGTTACATTTTAAGTACTTCATGTGACTCCTGAAACATGTGGGAAGACACACTTACATGGCACACTAGGAAGTTTGTTTGTTTCTGCTGACATTGAGTATTTCCTCAAAAATCTTTTTCCATTTTCTTCTTTTCTTTGCTGTTCTTATTTGCTTATCTTTTTCTCTGCCATTCATAACTGGGTATTAAACATCTGAAATACTTTTATGCCTGTCTTCCTAGGGTCAGTTTACTAGTCAGGAATACAAAACTGTGCTACTTTTCAAAGTTAAATTGGGAGCAGAAAGACCCCCAGCTCTTTCTTGCTATCCTATTTTGGGCTCTGTGCCTCTGTAACAATGTAGAACTGGCCACTAAAAACAGAAGCTTTAAGAAGGGTAGAGGGGAATTACCACATCTTTGGTACCACATCAAGATGATGTTTCCATGTCTTTTGAGACAGGAGAGTGAAAGGTGTTCATGCTCTCCTCAAAGCTTCACAGAACCCCAGCAGAATAGAACCTGCCTTAGTTTGAAAACTGTAACGTAACTGCATCTATGAAAAACAGCATCTCACCACATTTCTTTCATTTGCCATGAATAAAACAAAGGAAATCTGTTATGTGTTGTGATTTTGTTAGAAATGCTTCTTTCTTATTCTACCCTCTGTGTTTTAGAGGGAGAGTGAACAGATCTGACAGTAGTTCTATATGACCAATGGTAGAAAAATTAGACCTGCATTTCTGAACCTTACAAATATACCTGTTCTTATTTACCAGTCCAGGTAAGATATTCATTCCACCCCCGTATCGTAGGCTGCGTTAGAACTTCAATGGGAGAACAGTCAGTGCCCCAGAAGGATTTTGTCCTAATTTCTGTGAGGTTAAGGGTGGGATTTCAGAAAATGGGCAGAATAATGGCACAGTTCTGTCTGTAATCCACAGTAAGGCTCCTGTGTCTCTCTCTTGTGAGAGCACACTCAGGCCAGCACTACCAAGAACTTAGAGCTCAGCCAGTGCATCAGGTGTTCAGAAGGCTGCCAGGTTCTTCCCTCACAGAGTTCCCATCTTTAGGAGTTGTCTGGTTTATTGCCAGGGTTGTTTCTATATTGTGTCAGTGTCTTCTGCTGCATTGGCAGGAAGGGAGGGCTTGCAGATTCCATCTGTCTGCAGTGGTGACAAATGAAGCTCAAAAAGAACTTAAAAGAAAAATGTTTTTCTTCTTTCAAGTTTTCAGATTTACTGTACTCTTGTTAATGCCTTTTCTCTGTTGTTCCCTGCAGTCCTGCAGTCCTTTCTCTTTGAAGGTGTGCACAGATCCTTAGATCTGATTCACTCACGTGTCTAATGAGAACAAGAAAAAGACAGTTCCAGCTCTCATGTCTGTTTTGCAAAAGTTTTGGAGCTGGAGCACTTCAGTGGGATTTGGGGTTTCTGTAGGCCACTTTAGAGCTAGAAATATGAGCAGCACAAGTTAAAAAGCAGTCCTAGTCACAAACTCTTGCCCATTCTTACTAAGGAAAATGCACCACTTTGGCTTGTCTGTATGCAGCAGGTCAGGAGAAGATACAAACAGGTTGTAACCACTGTTGTTTTAGAGGAAACATTTCTAAAAAATTGGAAAGTGATGTTTTGTTTGTTCCTTGTACATCCCTGCCTGGCAGAGCAACTTCTTCATGCATCCAGCCTTTGACAAAACAGCACCAACTGTAAATTTGCTGGGGACAAGGGCTTCAGCTGAGGAAACAGGTTCCCATAATTGTTTCTGCATTCAAATTACTATTATTTAGCTGATAAAAGTGACAATCAGAGACCCAGGAACAGGGAGAACAATGCTATGGGATAGATTCTCCTGCTGGCACAGGAAGATGTTAATCAGCTGAACATGAAGGGGTTTTTGTAGTTGAGAGAAGTGCTGGGTGAGCTGGGTAGCCTGGGAAGAGCCATGGGTTTCTGCTTTGGGCAGATAGATCTCCTTCCTGCTGGAGATGCTCTGGAGTGGTCTAGGTGGGAACTGACTGAGTGCACATATTCTTTCTGTTTCTGAGAACAGCTGGAGGATGTTGCCTGGGAGGTGCTCTTGGCTTGGGGATTTTGAATGGGAGGGTTTTCTCTCAGCTTGAGAATACATTTTTTCCGCTTGACTCACTGACTGAAATCTGAATGAGTGATAAAATTTCTAAAAGTAATGTTGAATTGGTTGGAATAATAGAAAATGCATTTATCATCAGGAAGGAAGAGCAAAATAAGGGGAAAGATTCTATGAAGAGGAAGTCGCCACCTTCCCAGGGACAATGGGAGGTTGTGGGTAGCTAACACACCTCAGCCTGCCTGGCTCTGCAGCCACACAGCAAGTTGCCATCACAGAGGATTCTTCTGAAACCCTTCTCAGGCTCGTGTCCCACGTGCAAGACCCACACACATTCCGTGGGATGCTTTCCATTGAAAAGACATCACACCAGGAACGTGTTTGCATAGGTTGCCTCACCATACAGAACACGATCCTGTGTGTGCATGAAAGGAAACTGCCCACTGACTCCTGCAGAACCCCTTTTTTTCCAGGAACAACACCAGCCTTTGTTGCCTCTCTTTGGCTTGGCACATAGAACAAGGAAGGAGCAGAAAATACTGGCACTGAAGAGGAGCCTGTTGTGATCTATGGGAGCAGTAGATAAAGCGAGGTATCTGCAGGAGCAGGGAGGGGCTACTGGCTTAGATGGTTCTTTAGGATAATAACCATAATAACATTCTTTTGATGATCTTACATTTCTATAGTGCATTTCCTTTGTGCATTCCTGAACAGTTTTCCAGACTCCAATTGCTGTATCAATTTCTGTGTGCTTGTAGTTTGGAGAAGCATTGGGCACAGAGGACTGTGCTGTGTGTGCTCCCTGTGAGGAACAGGCCAGCTGCCTTCCCTGTCAGGGTTGCAGGAATCAAGGAATTAGAGTGCTAAAACAGGGAACAGATAGGGGAGCATTTTAGCTGCACTTATATGTGTACAAAAGAAAGATGCAAAATTGAGGATATTTATCTCAAAAAAAGCTGATACTGAAGTCTGGATGTGTTTGGGTTGCGGGGTAAGGAAAAAAGACTTCTTTCTTCCTGAGACCTGCCTTGTTCATTTGTCAGGTTCAACCAGACTTCTCCAGCTGAGGTTTTGATGGCTGAAGGCTGATTCAAAATGGAAACATTGACAGACTAAGCAATAATAACTTAATAATATTTATTCCGTGTCCCTATATGCACTTCTTTCCAGAGGGCAGTTCAGATTTTTCATGCTTGTGATAGTCTCTGTTTTCACTTAGACTTATCTCTGAAATCTGCCCATCACAGGTGTGTTAAAAATACTGTCCTTGTCAGTTTAGCTGATAGAAGGCAGCTGATGCTGTGTTTGCTGAACTCATGCTGGTGTGATGGCTGGAAATTTCAACTAAACAGGACAGAATGGAAAAATCGTCTTCTAAGTGTGTGAGGCTCCCGCTCTTCATTTTGGACATGCTCCTGTAAGTTACATCCAAGCAGCTCTGCTGCTGGGTGTCTTGTAGCTCCTTTTGTGATGGGATGGCAGTTGCTTACTGCAGGAGCAGGGAATTTTCAGTGATTGGGAGGTGAGAGGTTTTGCTTATGGTGAGGTCTCCTCTTTTCATTTGCTCCATTTTTGTAACAAATTCACTCTCCCTGAATTTCCATCATGTGCAACTTGTGTATTTTACTCTGTCATTTCTTTTATCAGTTGCTCAGTTGGTGATAATTACATTGTATTTTTTATACTGGGTCCTTTCATTTTTCTCTAGTCTGTTATTATGTGATGTGGCCTTGGCAAGAAACACATTCCCATTCTTCCAAACAAACCACCCCCCCCACCCCCCCCCAAAAAAAAACCCCCACAACCAAAACCTGCATACAGTTCAGATCCTGCTAATTAAGAAAACTATGAACTTCTAGGTGAAAAATATAATCAACACTTGAACCTGATGCAGGCAATAATCATTTCTGTGCAGGTAGTCCCACTGTCCCCAGGTTCTGGGCGGTGTTGGATTTCCTTGGGTACTACAGCACCCACCTCATACAGCGAGTTGCTGCAGCAACACTTCTTATGCCCCCTTTAACACAAAATAATTGGAGTTTTGAAGGCTTCTCAGATTCAGAAGGTTTCTTCAATTTATCCAGAATGCAACTTTTCCTCTCAAACATCCATTTCCCTGGAGTTGGACTAGATGACCTCCAGAGACCCCTTCAACCCTAACGATTCTGTGATTCCTTCACTCTCCCCAGGATAACTCAGAAAATGCACTCAGAACCAACTGCTGATGGTGCACAGTCTTTCTTCCTTTGTTCTTCCAAAGCAGGAGTTCTTTGAGCCCAATCATCTCTATCTTAAATATGAACATTAGCATATCTATATTTTAAGCAGAAATACTTCACAGGCAAATAGGCAGGGCTTTAAAGAGACTTCAAAATATTTCCAAAAATACCTGCCTTGCTTTCTTTTTCAGCCTTGTCTTATGGATCATTCTTTCTATGAGTTAACCTACTTTCTTTGCTAAGCTTTTATTTTTGTTCTGTTGCTTTCCATTTCTGGTGATATAAATTCTGTGTATTCTCTTGGGGAAAACTGCAGGTTACACTTTAACTTGCACTGTGGTGGCAGTGCTTTGTGATTTATATTACAGTGGCATTCCAAAGATATTTCACAAAATTCAGACTTTTCCTACTGAAGGAGTGTGGTAGGCCATGTGCAAACATAACTGGGATTGTTTATTTTTCCATTACTAGATAAGAAGGTGCAAGGACAAATAAAATACAAAATAAAAAGAATCCCTATTCCGGATTCTTTAGATTCCTGCCTCCCCACCCAGATATTTTGAGAGCACTGCTGGCAGCTGAGATGCATGTTGGTTATCTGCTGTATAGCCCTACCCAAGATCCAACAATTACTGATTAGTTATGTTTCTCTTTTATTGTGCCTTTACTGTGCTGTATTGCTGTTCTTATGAACATCTCTACCAGGTTAAAATACTTCAAATTTTTCACAGTGATTTCTTGAATTAGCAACTAAAAATAAAAGTACCACTTGGTAACAAGCAGTGACACCGTGTTTTCTCCTATCAGTGCAGCTGTAAACCAGTCAGAGGGATTGGATCTGTCCAAAAATCCCTGTTTTCAGGGAAAGCACTGCTGAAAGTGGAACTAAGACACACAACTTTCTCTTGTTGGTACTGACTTCCTCTTTCAGGTTTTCTGCTGAAAGCACAGTTCAGGTACCTCACAATTTAAACATGCGTTGTTGCATGCGGGAGGATAAGTGCATCAACAGTTCTGACTTACAGACATTTCAGACTTCTTGAGCACTCTCTCTGCTGTCCTCGCCTGTAATAGTTTCAGATATATGCACTGACAGTCAAATAAGGGTATTTGATTTTTGGCATAGTACTGTTTGCTTTCAACATCCATGTAAAGCTTACTGAGGAGGATACACACACCCACCAATTTAAAGATGCCATACTATGAGAAACAGGTATTACTCCAGTAATGCCCACTGGGACAGTTTGGGATTTATTTTATTACATCAGTGTTGTTTCAGTGTATTTAAGTTTAGGCCTTTAAGTGAGTGAATTTACAGGTATTGAATAAATCAAAATTTATGAGGTTGCCTTGTTAATGAAAAAGACATGCAGCTAAAGAAAGATGGCACCAAGCTCATTGAAGGAGAAATAATCCTTGCCTGACTATGACTCTGTGTTACTGATTTTCAAGAGTTTAGCTGATAATATCCATTACACTTGATATTGGTGATGGATACAAAAATTAACCTTGAATATCTGAGTGGTAGTGACATACTTGAGTCTTGCATCAGTCAGTATTCGGTTAATTATCTAAGTATCAGTGCAAAGAGAGCAGGCTCCAGCTGGCTGTAATTAGGGCTGGATTGTTCCATGCCTTCAAGACAATTTTTACATTCATGGGATCTGCAGCTTTCTGTTGTCCTCATTTCCTGCAACATAAAAGCACTTGTATGTCAAGGAATGAAAGGGGGCAGATAGTGAGAGAGACTGTGCAGATAAATCTCATTAACATCTGTGACAGTCTGGCTGAGAAATAGGCATTGCAAGTTCTAAATAAATTTTAGAAAAAATAAAAAGGGAAAACAACCCCCAGGAGCCATAGACAGAAAGTGTTATTTCAGTTGACTGGAAGAAAAGGTGGATCTTTAGAAAGCACAGTGGGTTCTATAAAAGCTGAAATCGGCTCTGTAAATTTTGGTCTTAATGAGAGACCACCAGCCTGTGCAGGAAGGAAGTTGGATGGCAAATCAGGTGTGTATGTGACAGAACAGTTGATGAGGAGCCATGGGATACAGCACTGCAAGTGCCACAGATCACAGCCCATTTGTTGAATTCAGGCTCTGGGTTTTGCCCTTATGCTGCGGAGTTACCAGCACTGCAGTGCTGGCATTGGATCCTAGGGATGTTCTGACTTTGGGAGACACTCCTCAGCTCCCTTCAGTTCTCAGGTCATCGTGACCTGTGCAGCCTCTTGTTACCAGCCTCTATTCCAACTCATGAGCAAGACTGGCAAGTTTTCAAATTATTCCTCTATTTGGGGAAGAAACAGCCTTTTGTGTAGTCTCCATGTAAAACTGCATGTTGGCATTTCAGTGGGATCCAGTGTGGAAGGTCTATGCCAAGAACTGGGGGGAAAAAGGGACAGTCAGTGTGAGCCCAAGACCTTTAGAACAGGATCTGTTCAGGCCATGGTGCTACACAAAACCCGCTGCTCCTCACCTGCTGAAACCTCCACTGACAATTCTTGGGGAGCAGAGGGAGACAGAGCTCCGATGGCCTCCCTTGTGGCCTCACAGCCTTGTTCCTCTGGGCTGAGTGTTGGTGCTCACTGCTGATGTTCATCAGCCCTCTCAGCTCCCTGACCTGACAGACATCGACCCTTCCTCCCCTCCCACAGGTGGATTTGCTGCAGTTTGAAAGCTGGGGCTGTTCAGAGGTGTCAGGAGAAGTGGTGAGGGTACATGAAGGTGAGCACGGCCATCTAATTTTAGCTTACAAATGTCTTATAAGCATAAGTGCCTAAAGGAAGTTAACAAAACAGTAGTTGACAGAGAAAGGTGTACCCGTTAAATTCCTTCTTCATTTAATGCAAATTAAATATTGTCATAAGTAGTAATAGTTGCATGTGTATTTTCCATTCAGGTTGGCTCTATCCAGACAGGCATCTCCAGCAGTGGCTGTGCAGATACCTGAGCTGCATTTAGCAAATGCTTTTGCCATGTGGTCATAGAACTGCAAGTACTGAGCTGTGTCTGAGCCATCATCCTGCAGTGCCCTGGCACTGGGTGAGCACAGACAATCTGTGTGTCAGAGCACTTCAGTGGGGCAAGGCTGAAGTGTGGGATATACACTCAAGAAAATAATTTTATTTTGTGTGCTGAAATAAACTTTGTAAATTTTCTTTTGTGCACTTGATTATTAATAGAGAATCAATATTTTGCTACTTCAACAAGAATGCTTTACTTACTGACCTGCTTCTGTGAAAGTTTATATTCTCTGAGTATAGGATTTAGAATCACAGATTCTGTCTATTGACTGAAACAAAGTGTCTTAATCCCCTCAGTATCTTGCTAATTTCCTTGAAACTTGCCTATGACAGCTATGCAAAACCAGCTGGACAGATAAGAAACTGATAGCCACTGTGTATGTACAGACGGGCTTCAGCTCTAGCCATACAGCAGAGAAGCACTTAGCCATGGTTTGATGTTATTCAGCCTAGTGACAAGCTATGAGCAAGGGCAATTGGTAAATTCTTCTCCCTCATTATAGAATCAGAAAATTGTTAGGGTTGAAAAAGACCCTTATGATCCTTGAGTCCAACCACTGACCTAGCACTGCCAGGTCTACCACTGACCCATGTCCCCAAGTGCCACATCCACACAGCTTTTAAATCCCCCTGGGGATGGTGACTCTACCACTGCCCGGGGTAGCCTCTGCCAGGGCTGGACAGCCCTATCAGGGAAGAAATCTTCCCTAATACCCAACCTAAGCCTCCCTTGGCACAGCTTGTGGCTCATCACTGTGGTTTCCTCTTGTCCTGGCACTTGTTGCCTGGGAGCAGAGTCCAAAGCCCACCTGGCTGTACCCTCCTGTCTTGGAGTTGTGCCCCTGAGCCTCCTTTCCTCCAGGCTGAGCTTCCCCAGCTCTCCCAGCCACTCCTCACCACGTTTGTGCTCCAGCTCCTTCCCCAGCTCCATTCCCTCCTCTGGACACGCTCCAGCCCCTCCATGTCTTCCTTGTTGTGAGGGGCCCAAATCTGACCCCAGGACCTGAGGTGTGGCCTCAGCAGTGCCCAGCACAGACAGATGGTCACTGCCCTGGTCCTGCTGCCACACCATTGCTGGAATAGCCCAGGTGCCATCGGCCTTCTTGTCCCCCTGGGCACACCTGGGTTCGCGTTCAGCTGCTGCCCAGGTCCTTTTCTGCTGGGCAGCTTTCTAGTCCCTCTGCCCCCAGCCTTGTAGCACTGCAGGGAGTTGTTGTGACCTGAGGACAGGACCCAGCACTTCACCCTGTTTAACCTCATACAGCTGGCCTTGGCACATGGATCTGGCCCGTCCTGCCCTCCAGCAGATCAACACTCCCACCCAACTTAGTGTTTTCTGTGACCTGACTGAGGGTGCCCTCAATCCCCTCAGGCCAACCCTTCTCCTTCCCTTTAGCCTGGGTTAGCACTTAGTAGCCAAAGGAAAGGAAGGCACAGGGAAAGACTGAAGTCCTTTTCTCCCCACAGAAGTTCCCTTCCCTCAGTTTTGATTCCCAGCAGGGAACTTTGCTGCAGGGCCCCATAAGCACCAGTGTTGGCAGCACAGCTGTGCGGTGCCTCTGAGGTTAAACAAATGAGCAGTGGGACTGTGACAGGTTCTACTGTGTTTGTAGGACACACAGCTACAGTCTCCATTTTGCATGTCTATATTTCAGTGGTTTCCAGCCAATCTAAAGATATGTTTTCCAGGAAACTTAAGAGAATTCAGTTATGATGACAAAATGTTAAAGGTACAACTTGCAGCAAAATCCCGGAGCTCTTCAGAACCTCTTCTGCTCTGTTTTGTGGTTCATGAGGTGATTAATCCCAGGGACCCTGCCTTCCCAGCTGCCTCGCCTCATACAGAAGTTTAAGCCTGTGTCTGTGTTGCAACTTCAGCATAGGGGATAATGGTTCCTAATTGTTGAGTTGCACATTGAGTGCAGTAAATGCTGACCTCTCTTTGCAGCACTGTGCCACAGAAGGAATGGTTTTCATGTTGAAATCCAATTGGAGTTAACTGTAATGCTTCATGCATCATTTTAATGGCACTCTCAAAAAGCCTGGTATCTCGGTATGTCATTATCTCAGACTCTGCAGTTGTTGTTTCTTATTTAAATGTCGTATCTCACTTGAGATTTAATGTAATTAGAACCAGCCTGTGGAAAAATCTTTTTCTATTATGTCTTAGCTATTGTTCCAGTCAAGATGGTAAAGCAAATCAAACAGGATATAATGAAAATGATAAAACCATTTGCGAGAGGCAGTTTTCCTGAGGGAAGCAAAAGGCAGCACCACTTTTCATTTTGCTTTGTAATTCTAAACATGGTATGGGCCTGGAGTGACTCCACTGAGACTGGTCCAATACACCTGAGAGCAGAGACAGGTACAGCTGGCAGGAATCTGCCTTGACTGATACAATAGGGAACCAGAAGCACCGTAGCAATAAGCTTTTTCCACTGTAATTGCTGCTGTCCCAGCTTGTTCAGCCAGCTAGGTCTGCTTGCCAGCCAAGGTATGTGTGAAGGAGCTGGGCCTGCAGTAATAAACATCTTACGTTGTTAATTTTTCCTCGAGCTACAGCATCCTGGATGGGAGGTACGTCCAGAGTGTGGTGTCTGCAAAGGCACTCGTACCCAAAGCCTGAGTGTAACACATGTCTCCAGCAAGAATTGGTGTTCCCAGTGCAGAAGGATAGGGAAAAGAATGTCAGGGGCTTTCTTGGTCTGGCTTGGAGGCCACATCACAAGGCAAGAGCCCTCACTGCTGTCTCTGCTGGGTGATTTCTGAGCAGTTCAGGTGTTGTTGCTCCACATCTCTTTGCTTTTCTCTTAGGTGTATAATTTGATGTCAAAGCTGTTTTGCAATATCTTTTCTCTTTTGTGCACAAGCCACTTGTGAACAGGCTTTTGTATTGTCAGCATGTATTACAGAAATCTATATTCATTCTCAGCAGTATTGATAAACTTTAGGTCTGAGAGGCTCGATCAAGGGCTGTGTGCAATGGATGGAGCTCAACATGCAGTGCTTGCACAGGATGCTGACAGGGCTTTCAGTCTTGCTATTTTAGTGCCCAGCAGCTGTGAGGGGATGGATCGAGTGTCCAGTGGCACAAAGCCTCTCCAGCCAGGCAGCCATGTTTGGCTCCTGCTCTGGTGTTGGGTTTACCTGGGACAATGGGCTTTGAGGTGCAGAGTGCAGCCAGCTGAATCTGTCTGCATGCAAATGTCAGAAGCAACAGATCAGTCTTCTTTTTTAAAAGCCAATGATGTAAAAATTCAAAGGATCAAAATTCAAGTAATTCAAATGATGAAAAGAAATCATTAGTTTAATACCTGCAAACTATCGTGTAGCTTTAGATGGAATGAAAACAGAAAATCTACCTGAAAAAATTCTCTTTTATTGTAGGTTTCTGGGTTTGGTGCTGATTAATTTATAGATCACCTGTGCACAAGTTTGCCTTTTCTGTTGCCTTGATCTCTTTGGAATTGAAGAAACAGTAGTTTCTTCCTCTCCCCTTCTCCCTGTTCCTTTCATGTAAAGAAATGATTAAATACTCAGAGTACAAATGCTGCACATGAATATTTATAAGAACTTTCATAACATTTAGCGAGGCAATGCTTCATGACTGTCTCTTTCTGAATGCACATAAGAAAGTACCATAATTTCTTCGAAGCTGCACTGAGTCCTTATTTGCTACTGGGTTGGCAGGAGCTGGAGGCTCCTTGGGGCTGCAGTCATTGATGATGACAAAACACAGAGATCATTGGGGTGTTTCCTACTTTTCTGTTAAAGCACTTGGCTTGTGTTTAATACCTCATAAGAACACATTTTTCATGCATCATTTACATTTAAGTTGCAGAAAATTGCTAGGTAGAAATCTTGCTACTGGCATTGCATAAATACCCTATTCCTGTGTTGATACTTTGGTCTCGGAAGGAACAGAGTTAAATGTCTTCTGCTTGGAATACTGACACTGTGGGACAATTGAGTGGCCCTGGAGCACACTCTGCAAAGCACTTGAAGGGTCCTCCTGTTAATGCAGAAGTGTTTTAACCTCCACTTCTCTGCGTATTGTCTCTGTGGAGCAGGGCATCCTGTGCATACCTAATTGCCTGTGTAATGCCTCAGAGTGTTGTCACACACCCACTTCTAAAAAGCACATGGAAACTAGTAGCTCTTAATAGCAGATTTATCCCCTTGACATCCTGAAAGAATTTAGATCAGATTAAGCACAAGAGGAGAAAGAAGAAAGGCTTTAGGAATAAACAGAAGGGAGAGGGGGTTAGAGTTGTGATTTGTTAAAGCTGAAGATAATTTTAGAACTGGGTTTGGAAGTTCGTTGCTCATAATCTTGTTATAACCTCTCTCCTTCTCCCTTATAAAGTAATTGCCATAAATTGCATGTTCTCACGTCCACAAGGTTACTATATGGATTGAAGACTTACAGTGTTTCTTTAAAAGCTGGAGTGCATTATCTGGATTGGAAGTTACCTGTTGGAATTTTGTACATGATATGTGGGTCTGTGTGATGTGGTGACCGTCTCAAACAGGGTGGTGAAATGCCCCCAGTGCTAGGGCTGGTACACCAGACCCACTCAAGGGCAGCATGGGAATCATTCCCAAAGCCAATGCTGTGGGAAAAGGCCCGTGATCTCCTGTGGAGTCTGCTAGAGCAGGTGTCCAGAAGGGTCTGGCTGGGTGTTAGCACATCCTCCCCAGTAGGTTCTGACAGGTTGCTATGGGATGGCTTTAAACAATCTGGAGTTTAACATCTTTCACTCAAAAAACTGGCTAAGTTTATTCTTCCTGGAATTCATTAATAGTATAATTTTTGTAATCATATTTTCTCAGTTTTAAGTCCCCTTTTATCTGGTCACACTTACTTTAGCTTTCTGCCTGTGATGTGTATGTCTTTTGTAGTTCTCAATCTGAATATCTCAGAATATCCCAACAGATCTAATACTTGTATTTTCTTCCCATTGGGTGTTTGTTTATAAATATGTCTAATATGTACTTCTCTGCTACAGCAGTATGCAAACTATAGAGGTGTATTTTTAAAGAAGGCACTATTTATATGACTTTAACCCCTGAATTACTACTTAACTTTCAGATAGTGATTTTTATCTCCTTCTCAGATTTTTTGGGCACAGTAATTGTTAGAATTATTTTCATAAGTAGCAAAGGACAACTGAAGGAGACTATCAAACAGTTTGGTTTACATTTCAATTAAAGCTGTACACTTGTGGTATTACATTTATCATTCAATATTACAATAATAATATTGAAAGAAAATAATGCTCTCCGTTGTGCTTTAATTGTGCAAAACTGTTGAACCTGATGCATGACCTCTGAGCATGTGAGAGTCAGAACTTGGTTACCTCTGTAGGAAAAGTATGTACTCACCTGAGAACTCTTGGAGTGTGTTTAGCAGCAGGCATGATGCTGGATTTTGGGATAATGCTCCCATGTTTGCATCTACAAGGAAACAAAGGTATTGTCCACATTGGTGTGGAGCATCTCAACAAATCCACCCAAACAGATTAAAAAACTGTAGTCCTTGGACAATAATAAGTACAAGAGTTTTCAAATCACAGTTTTCATAGGGGAGATCAAAATTTGGTTTAAAAAAAAAAATAGTATTACAGCTCTTCCTAATTTATTTCTTTGCACTGAATTTTTAGTAAAAATGAAGTGTGCACCAGGGAATGCATAAGCATATCAAGTGGTAAAGTTCCAGGGACCTTTAGAGACTTTCATTTGTCTCTGGATCCTGGCATATTAAAGGTTCATGGAGATTTGAGGCAGAATTTATTTTACTACTTCTACAGAGCCTCAGACTGAAATCCTCCATCATACCCTATGAAACAAAGCCCCTCACTCAAGTAGGGAACTTGCTGCTATAGCTTCATATCTTACTGAAAACCAGTGACTGCAGACACCCCATTGCTGACACGGAGGCACTGGGCAGGGTGAGGGATCTGCCTTTGCCTCCTTTAGCTCAGGCATTAATGATGCTGCTGCCTCACTTCAGCAGGCAGCCATCTCATTATCTTGGTGAAGTCTCCTCTGCCCTTTTCCTTTCCAGTTCTTCTTTCTCCAAGTTTAGCAAGTAATTAAAAGAGTACAGTGGCTGAGGAGTGAAAACGGAATTTTTCCAAATGCTGTTCCTTGTAAAATGTAATACATCGCCCACACATCCCAGGACAGTGATTGAAGATCTCGTCACATTTGTCTTACTTGAGATTTAAGCAAAATCATCTGCTGAACATTTCAGTCTATCCATGTGCATTACAATTCATCCAGGCTCCCTGAAAAGAAAAATGGGAAAATAAGACATGGTTAATGTAGCGGTCTTTATGTGGAGAGAACAGATTTAACTTAGGACATTAGAGCTATAGGCTCCAGTCTATCTCCTGACTACACAATGCTAATTAGCATTATGGGCCCATCCTTTTGTTAAGTGTGTTGAATTATCTCAGCCTTGGAAGAGCTCTGGGCTGGAGCAGCAGTGCAGTGTGTTGGGGCTGCCTGGTGTTTGGCACTGGCTGGGGCTGGCAGCAGAGCAGGAGCAGCGCTGGGCTGGAGTGTGGCTGCTTGGGCACCTGCGTCCTGACAGGGGAGGGGAGGGGAAGGGGCTTCTCTTGGAACCCAACCAAACCTTGTTTTGGCACAGCCACAGGTGAGTGGAAGTCGTGCAGAACTGCTCCTTACAACCCCTGTCTCTCCACTTTTCTCTTTACTCTTCCTGTTCCTGCAGTACCATAGGGAAGTAAGGAAATTACTTTGCTCTCTCAAGAAAGGAAGGAGAAACAAATATTTTTATGTAGCAAAAATTTTTGTATTAACATGTATTTTGAAGACCTGCACAGCACAGAGCAGATCTGCTTCAGTTTCTCAGCACTGCTGTAGGAAGCAACCAAGAAGGCCAGTCCTATACCTGTATCCAGGCAGCTGATAAATCTCATGTTACTGAATCTTCACCATTTTTGATTTTTTTTTTTTTTTTACATACTGCATTCTGGCATCCCAACACAAGTCTTCTGCCTTTATTGAGTTTGACATACTGCAATTTCTCTCAAAATTAAGGCTTTGGGATCCCTGTTAACATACCAGGTTTCAACAAAAGGCTTTATAAAACAGCTGACTTTAAAAGCTGAGTGATTGTCAGACGAGAAATGATTTGTACTTGAAACAGTCATAGAAGGTGAAGTTAGTAGTGACTCATTTTCTGGTTATGCCAAAAATTATTTCTGCAAATCACTGAAATCCAAAAAATTTAGAATTTAATCTTTATTCAGATTACTCAGACTGGTTTTTCTGTCGAATAACTGCTGGATACTATTGCAAACAAAAGGCTTGCTTTTTAAAACAGCTTTAAAATAAAACACAAATTCATTGTATTTGAAAAACCATGTTTCCTGTCGTCCTCGTGCCTCTTTACGTCGTCTTTGCAGATGCTGGATTTTTAGTGAGGTATAAATAGGTAACTTGGTTAACAAGTATACAAAAGGCTAAGTTAACTTTTAAATCTAGTATGTTTTAATTTCATTTTTCTGTGTTGTTACTGAGAAACCAAAATGATGAAAATGCAGTGTATGTTCTGTGGGTTAGGCCTGGCTATGGGTGACAGGTCTGAAACTGGTGGTAGGTAGGAGGCTGTTACTGAGCAGGATGCTCTGTATTAATCTTTGTCCTAAAATTAGTCAGGGTTTTTTATGAACAGTCTGAAAGAAAATATAAAAAGGGAGAGTAGGAGATTTGAAAGCAGAAAAATGCACTGGCTATACTGGAAAAAAAAGATGGAGGAAATACATATTATTTGTTATGTATGACTGTAAACTGGGAATAGAAGAGTTCAGGCCAGGCTTGCCTGATTGCACCGAGAGAAGTGAAGATCCTCAAAAGCTTGTGGAAGGCATGAGCACACCATTATCATGAGTCCTGGCTAACAGTCTGGGCTGAAAAGGACAGTGCCTGGACTCCATGTGTGGAGGGATCTATTTCAGGAGTGGCAGGGTTTGTTCTGTTGTGTTTGTCCCCAGTGTGAAGCTTCAGAAACACTGCATTGTCTTTGAGAGAGCAACAGCCCAAGGATGCTGCTAACAATTCACAAAAGTCACTTGTGGTTAAAGGTTTGGGCAGCTTTCTTTCCAGAGAAGGCTAGAGAGCTCAGTTTATTCATATTTCGATTTTAAAATAGCAAAGTAGAACCAGTAGTGCTTCTGAAGTATGGGGGCAAAAGCGATGAGTAACGGCAGCGTTGATGGCTGTCACAGTCACCATGGCAACCCATTGGCCACTGGTTGGGATCCCATCCCCTGTTTATGTAACCATCACATAACATATGCCACCACGACTAATTAAGCCAAGGTTGAGCCCATAACCTTGAAATCTGCCATTACCTCCTTTTTTTCCTGTATAAATTGCAAGGTTAAGCACTACAGAGAGTGTGGAGTCTCTTCTATGACCATCCTGGGGAGACCCGGCATAAAATTCACCTTTGTTTGCAGAGTGGTGGTGAAGCAGTAGCAAGGAAGCCTGATTTGTATTCCTGAGCAGTTTTCCTTTTGCAGTGGAATATGGTGTTGTCTCCTGAGCAGTCTGTAGAGACCCAGGACCTCAGCAAGGAGCAGTGGGCAGTTTTCCTGGTGCTGTGCAACTTGATGCTGCTGATGTGGCTATTGTCTCAGACTGCTTCTTATTATAAACAATTTACTTCCAAATGCCACAGTGTTGCACATGGCAGGAATAAACCTCCCTCAAGACCCTCCAAGAGAGCAGGTAATAGCAGCCTTTCCCATTTCACTCAGAATGGCAGTGACAAAACGTAATTGCCCTGGGCTTGGTGTGGTTCCTGGTGTGGGCTTGTAGCAGCCCTGTTTGCTAATAAAGTATTCTGTCATAAAAATCTCATTTTGAAAGGCAAGGAATTCAGATGAGTGTGGTTCTGCTTTTACCTTCAGACCCCTGTGGACTGGTATTGAGTCATCTCAGCAGTACAAGAGTAGAAAATTGACATTGTGTTTTTTCTGGCTACAAAAAGATTTGCATTCTCAGGATTCTGTCAAGCACAAGTAGCAAAATTTATGTTTGGCAATCAGCTCCTTTAGGAAAACATTTCTATCTGTAAAGAGGAACTAAAGAAAGAGAATTGAATGTTGGTGATGATTTTCTTTCTCTTTGCTTTGCTAGAGCTCATTTGCTGTGCTTCAGCTTTGTTGTTTCCTGCTGTGTCCTGATCCAGGAGTGAGCGCTGGCTGGGCTGCAAGCTTGGCGTTCCCAGGTATGATGAGCAGCCTCTTAATTAGTGCCCAGTGTGGGACAGCCTGGCTGGGCAGAGGTGGCAGGACCAGCTGCAGGGGTGTGCCAGGCTGGGCTCTGCTGCTGTGGCTCTGTGATAAGCCACCTCTGGTTTTTAGGTGCCGGATGCAGCTGGCTGCTCCTGCTGCCCACAGAGCAGATGGGCTCCCAGGGCAGGTTCTTCCTGCCTGAATCAGCCTGCTTGGGAGCAGCAAGCAATTCCTGCTTCCCCTTTGCTCCACTTACAGCACTGGCTAAAAATTATAGAGGTTTACACACTTGATAGGTTTAAACATCTGTCTGTGAAAACGCAGGGTATTTCTTCTCTCATGGAGTAAATTGAGCAAATTCCCCAGCTGCAAAAACCAGTCATTGACTGTAAAGATAAAAACTAACACAGGATTTCTGTTGTATTTCCTTTCTGATTCTGTCCTTGATTATATTTAATGATGCCTTCACTGCATAGTTCTTCCGTGTGTGGGTTATTTTAAAGTATGGAATCAGATTTTGGGAACTAGAATAAATTACTGGGGTTTTGTTGGGGTTTTTTTCCTGCCCTACATCTTGCCTCTTTTGGTAGCCTTAGAAGCTGGTTACTGACTGTTAGATGTCCTGGGTTTGGCTGTTAGTCCTTTTCTGTCACTGTGAAGGGAAACGGCTGCACACAGAGCCCCCATGATGTGCCTGGAACACTGGGGTGTTGTGGACTGGCAGGCACAACACTTAATCATCAGAATAAGGAAAAAATCAATTCTCATTATGTATGCTAAAAGCATCCAATGCCAGTACCTCCTAATTCCTTTTTTGAATTTCATCTATGCTGGTGCTTTTTATCCCTAATAACATTCTTATCAGTGGTGGCTTGCCATTTTATGGGGATGGATTTTAGGCAAAGCATAAGGAAAATAAGCAAAGAAATTATCTGCTGTAAACTTCAACACTAGTAAACATTAATATCTTTAACCTTGTGACTTGGAGCTCATCACTCATTTCATTGCTCTGGCTTATGACTGCAGATTAAAATTTCTTACATTCATCTTGCCTGGTGAAGTAGCTTATTGGGATGAATAAATGACATCCTAATTAGAAGAGTAGCCTGAGTGAGAGTAAGCTGTTGGATCCAGCTTTGATGGTCAAAAAATTACCTGTAGCTAGTTTCTCAAGATTATCAAAGAGGCCCTCAAATTAGAATGTGTCTTTGATCATAGATGTGAGGAACAAGGCAAAATGAGTGCACCAAGCAGATGGCAGTGGGAGGAGATGGTTGCTGTGGAATGGGAAACTGGAGATTTTACAAAGATTCAGGCCCTTTCCAGGCATTGCTCTA
Organism: Corvus kubaryi; assembly: GCF_017639235.1. Taxonomy (NCBI): domain Eukaryota; kingdom Metazoa; phylum Chordata; class Aves; order Passeriformes; family Corvidae; genus Corvus; species Corvus kubaryi. The sequence continues at coordinate 669,375 of NW_024581047.1, forward strand.
CCACATAGTGAATGAGTTAGCAGTATAGGGCTTATTTTTATTTATATTTTCCACCATAAACTAGTAATGTATGTGTCTTCAAAAGTTAGATTGATGAGGTTAGTTTTAGAGAAAAATCCCTTCTCTATCATTCCTCTGTAACCTTACCCTGATTTTTCTATCCTGTGGTGTGACGAGCTTCAAACTACTAATCTTTCCTAAGACTTCCATCTGGCTTCCTTACCTTGGTAATTACCACTGCCTGCCTTGGGTATTGCTGTGGATTTGTCCAGATCCCTGCAGGACCTGTTGGTGTGACACAGTCCCTTGGCCCAGGTACCTGACAGCCTGAGGCCCCCGCTGCCCAGTATCAAACATGATCATGAAGTCACAAAAGGTAGAAGACAAGGAATGATCCAGGACTGAGTTATAAGTCTGGGACAAGAGTGACAAGGTGTGGGAGGAGGAGAGAAAGGCCTGACCTTACCACTGGGAGATGATGGGATATCAGTGTTCTTGCGCCATTTGGTTGTTTTGCTGTATCAAACTAAACCCACTGGAAGTAAAGAGCAGGATCTGATAAGAGGAGAAGCAGTCAGGCCCAGCCTCCAGCAGTCCCTGCTGCCCAGACTTCTCCAATGGACAGCACGAGAACAATCTGTTAATGAGCAAATCCTCTGCTCCACTGAAATGGTTAATGCTGTTTTTAAGCACTGAAATTGGGAGCTTTGGGTTTACCCCACCTCATAGAACTGTCAGTGGCTCATCCCACGTATAAATGTGTGGTTGTTCCTCTGAATCCATTGACCCCTTGATCTCAGTGCCAGCTTGTTTCAGGAAGCATTTTATGTGGAATCATTTTCTTTTTGGAGATGTAAATATGCTGCATTGAGTTTATTGCCTTTTTTTGAGATAGACACTAAATGGGAACACCCAGTCTGTCGTCTTTATGTGACGGATCATTTAATATACTATTACATTATTTTATTTGTCTCAAATCTGAACTAAACTATCCTAATCTTTTTGTTTCACTGAAGGGATCAAAAGCTTTCCATATTAAAATATTTTTGTGGCTGTTTTATGCAGCATTTCTTCCTGAGATGTCATAAATAGAACTGAGCACAATACTCAGTAAGTCATGTCATTGATTTTCTCACACAGAAAGCATGTAATCTGCTGGTTGCCTGGCGTTTTCTGTGACACCATTTGCATGTCCTGCCATTAGAAATTGGAGAGAACTTCTTCAAAGCTTAAAATAAAATTGTGCCATTTCTCTTTTGCCCTTTGGTTCATTGTTTGGTAGGAAGAGCAGGTTTCCTTCCCAGAAGTCATGATAAAAAGCACATCCCTTCACCCTGTGCTGTACTGATGCCTGGTTCTGATAGAGGACTGGATAACTTTGCATAGCTCAGCCACCTGATTCCTGAATTTCTCCACAATTCTTGGCTCTACACAGTCCAGCCTTGCTGTGCTGTTGCTTGTAATTTATCAGTTATTTTTAATACCTCATTTTTTTTATAATGCATCATTGTGGTTTATTTTTAAACTTAATTCTGCCAAGTCTTTATTTAGTGACTCCTAAGGCTCCTGGGGGGATTGAGACCACTGGAGGGTGCCCACTGTGCTGTACCCTCTGTGTTGTAGCTGATCTTACCCTGGCTGGGAGCCAGCCCCTCCCTCCTGAGTTCTCTGCCCTGACACCACCAGTGTGTCTTTGGCTACTTTTTAGTCAGTTCTTTCCCATCCTTTCCAATGCCATTTTGTATTTTGCTATCCACAAGTTATTTGTGCAACTGAAATGGATTGGGGGGAGGGGTCAGGTTTGGCACTTGTGGGTTTTGCTGCATCAGATTGTTCAGTACTAAGATCTTTGGAGCCAGGGGCTGCAGTAGTGCAAGGGAGAGAGGTTTAAGCAAACAGAAGTTGCAGAATTGCTGGACTCCACAATCCAGTGATGATCCACACTCTTTTCCTTCTCAAGCTGTGCTCAGCAGAAGGATAACCCCAACTGTTACCAGGTTTCTGACTATAAAAGCACTATAATGTTTCTCAGGTAATTGCTTTTTTGTGTGTTGTGAGCACATTCTGGAGAGGTTTGGTAAAGTTCATTCTGCTCCACATGAGTGTTTGCATGTGCTTAAAGAAAAGGAAAAAAAGATCAAAGGGCAGAATTTCAAGTGAGCCCAGGAAGGGTAAATCAAAGATAATTAAATTGGTCAAGAGATAGTCATACAGGTGCACTTTTAAGATGCTGTGAAGGGCTTAATTTTCATCATTTTCCTTAAATAGAGTTGGGAGAAACTGAAATGCACTGGAATTGAGGATATTTTTTTGAAATTATTATTATTGTGCTTTTTCCTGTCAGCTGATACGCTTACCCTTAATTTGCTGCTAGGTCTTAGAATCTTGTACAGCCATTTTTAGAAAGCAAACAATTTATAGTCTGGCTTACCTCACTTTTCATAAAGTAAAAAATAAAAATTCGTTTTCCATGTAAATAAAAAAGTATTCCTAAAGAAGATACTGTACAGCCTTGTCTGAGTGATCATTATTATAAGAATTTATATATGTCTAAATGGACCTTATAAATTTAAAATGTTATTAATGCTAAATGATGATTTTTTTTTTTCCCCCAAAAGGAAAAAAATTCTCCAGTTAAGAATGTCAAGAATTCTTATTACTGGGACTCAAAAGAGTTCATATTCAAACACCTGCCTTGGCTGGCCCGTTGGGCCCCAGCACCAAAGGGCAGAGCTTGGCCTCATTACAGCTTCGTGTGTTCCCTGTGTGATGATGTAGAATCTATTCAGATTACCTGGGCAGATCCCGAGGATATTCCTTGCCTTTTCCTTGCTCTGTGGCATTATCTCTTTGGGTTAGGTAAATTGCAAAGAAATGCCTGTTTTCTTCTAAAGCATCACAGATTGTCTAGCCCTGGGCAGATTTATGCTCCAGTTTGTTGGTTATTTCTATTATTTTTTATCCTTGCAAGTTTTAGTGAAGAAAAAACCCCACATTTAAAGGTTTCCTTCCCTTACTTAGTATTCTGAAATATTTATGTCATTTGAACTCTTTTTAAAGGAGAAAAAATACAGTGTGAGACATTAAAACAGGAAAAATAACCCTATCTACAGCAAGATAAAACTTTTCTTTTTTAACAAAAGTGATAATGCCCAGCATTTATGGAAATGTCCATCTGTGCACTCTGCCAGAGTCAGAGCTCTGGCTTGGTACTGCAATGAGCTGATATTTAGCAAATATCCTTCACTTTGGGAATAAAGTTGTGCCAATCCATAATGCTGCTTGCTATTCTTTAGTTTCATGGGTTTTCCTGGCATACCATGAGTGAAGTGAGTGCTTGACACTCTCTGGGAGCATTTCCACAGCCCATTGCCACCCAAGCAGGACCTGCATGAGTCTCAGTTTTGAAAACAGTCTGTGAAAATGTTTATGATTACTTTAAAATTTAAAAGAAACAGAAATCAAATACTGGCAAAGAATAACATCACTTTATCCCTGCTATGGGAGATGTGCACTATCGTTTATGATGATCAGTGACTGTCCAGATGCCTGTAAGTGGTTCAGACAAACCACAAAGCCGTGGTGGTTTTGTGGCCTTTGGGCACTCCTGTATAGGAAACCCAGGTTGGATTCCTACTGCTGATTTTTTCAGTCTGAGGACATGCCTGGCAGTGGCAAGAGGTTTGTGGTTGTGCAGCAGCACTTGATGGGACTGGTGCTGAAGAAGGCTGATCAATGCAGTTTATCCTGCAGCATAAAAATCGCAATCCTGTTGTCAGGGACAGCAGCACTAAAGGTAAATGGCTTTTCCCTGGAGGAGGACAAACCAAAGGAAACCTGTGTCAGGACGTGGTGATCCCAGAAAAGACCAGAGGGTGCTGGTTACCAGCTCAGGAAAATCCCAGCTTTTCAGTGGGGGGAGTTTTCCGCAGCACACAGCATTGCAAACACGTGTCTAATAGGTGCATTCATTTTCATATGCTCGTTCATTGAGCAGGCCTGATTAATTAGTGCATGTCACCATCTGGTACTTACCAAGACTATTCATTTTTAAAATGTTGAAATTGTAGGGAATGTTGCACACCAATTAAGTTCCTTTTAATTGGATTATTTTAGTATAAAGTAGTACTGGAGAAGGCCTTCATTGTGATTCAGCCAGCATGCATCCAAAGGAGACCTGCCAGCCTGAAATTACCTAGAACAAAGGCAAAATGCCTGAAATGCATGTTTATTACTATCTTCATGCACTCAGCAAAGATGATGTCAACAAATAAAAGAGCCAGAGAAACACTTCTGCATTGCTGTGCAAGCTCCCTGACATGAGGGTATCTCAGTTGATCTCTGCTTCATCTTTGCACTGCAGCTCCGAATCTGTCATCTTCTCCCTCTGATCCAAAAACTAAAATATGCTTTTGCCTTCCTGACTGCTTGATACCAACTCAACCAGGGCCAGGCTTAGCCCTCCTGTGCACAGTTGTGTACCTGCTGGAATGAGGAGCATTAGTCTCATATACACAAAGGATGATTTGGCCTTTAAGGCTGATAAATTATCTGTGCTGATTCAACCATTTAGTGAATGAAGTATCACGATCTGCTGTTGGGAGCAGAAGTTGTCTGTCTGTTCTTGCTCCTGACACTGACTCACTGGGTGAATTTTAGTTCCTTAACGTCACAGCACTGCAGTGGTTCCCTGTATAAATTGTCAATAGTTCTGTTTATCAACTTACATAAAAGGCTTTGAGATACAGGGATGAAACGCAGACTGTTGATGTTACGGATTTGCTATTAATACTTTCTTTACAAGTCTAATGCTGTTTTGTAAGTAACATCTGCAGTTGTCATTGCCTTGCTTTTGCGTAGATTGAGTGTCTTCAAATAAGTTTTGTCATCTGAACTACTCATTTCAGAAGAGCCAGGAGCTCTTCAGGGAGCACATTCCTGTTCCTTAGCAAGTACATGGAACATCAGTGGAAGCAGGGAAGTTAGGGAAGAAAAGATACTTGGTCACTTGCAGCTGAAGGGATCCGAGGTGTGACTGCCTGGGTCTCTCGTTGCCCTGCTTTGTTTTGGAAATAGTGTAGGAATCCAGCAACGAACAATGTCAGGGTGATTTTCTTCTTGTATCTGTGTGCATTTTCAGTCCCTTCGATGGCCTCTGCTGCCCCCTGCCATGCTGCAGCTGCTGGTGACAGCCATGGGAGCAACAGCCTACTGAAAGATTTCATTTCTCTTATCACTCCTAATCACTCTCACCATAATTACCACTCATAATAGGGAATCTGTAGTTGAAAAAGTAAATTTTCTTTTTTAAAGGAGAGGAAAGCAGCAGAAAGATTGCTTTTAGTTGTACAGCAAGGAAGAAACTGACTTTTTTTTTAGAACGCAAATGCTTGCTTCGACATATAAAGGTCACTGTGGGTTTAATTTGAAATAGCGTAGGAGTGCTTCTGATTTCAAAGTACAAAAGTAGCACAGTGTTGGAATTGTTTGGGTTGTTTCCTTAAGATCCATTTCCTCTTGTTGGAAGGTGGTTGTTTCCTCTGTGGTGCAGCTGCAGGCAGTTTCAGGGCAGGCGACAGGAACTGCTTGTCCTGCTGTGCCCGAGCCAGTTGGAAACCCAGCTGGGGTTCACAGACCCAGGAAGTCAGTGACTCTTCTGTTCCAGACTGTCACAAATCATCCTAGGGATCAAGGCTGTGTTCAAACCAGTTTTATTGGCTATTGGAGACCAAAAGAGCTAAAATAACTACACATGGCTTACATATATTCTGTGTACAGGTTCCACATCTGCATTTCCACAATCACCAGGTGTGTGACTGTTAAGGTAAATTGCTGCAGGCAGCACTGCTGCTACATGGCAGGGAGTGTTTTAGGATCAAGTACAGAGCTGTATTTGTGACTCCCACTGGAGAACTGTGGTTCTGCTGAGTTTCCTGTAGTTCCCATTCTCATGTTGAGTGTAACCCTCCTTTGGCTTAGAGGAAGTGTCAGCATCAGTGTCAGAACAAAGGAGAGTGAACAGTGTGTTGTGACACAGCCAGTGGTGACACATCAGGATGTAGCCACAGGAAGGCAGGCAGTGCAGAGCTTTCTCAGTGCTCCCCTGTTCCTAGCAGAAAATGCTTAACCTGGAACACCATAAAGCTGCCTGCCTTGTGATGGGATTCTAGAGCAAGTGCAGCTTATGCAATTTCAGAGAAATAAGATCACATGGGTAAATCTTAAAACCCACACACAAGCACTAACCCTTTTGTTTAAATTGGTTGTTCAGAGTTTTTATGTGATGGAGAAATACATTTTCTAAGAAAGCATTTAGTTTAGATTCCCATTAATGTAACTTTACTCCTTTTATTTGTTAAACACATGAAAAGAGGGAGCTAACCAGAGTATAAAATTCTTGTACATGCTCTTTCTCTGGCTTTAGGAGAACTATTTCTTAATGTAATTTTTCTGCTTACAGTGTATGGCCTTGTAAAGTGTTGAAGCAACAAATCATGAGAGAGATCAAGAAACATACAAAGGCATTTTACTCTGTATATGTAAAACAAAGTCTAAAAGTTTGGGCAGATCTCAGTCTGGCAGACTTTCTATCTCTTAAGTCATACAGAGAAAGCTTTTGGCAGTGGCTTTTTTGGCAAAAAGCTTTGTCTGGAAACATATTTAGTCAGCATATGAAATCTGATAGCCCTGGTAGCACGGCTGTGTCTGAAGACACTAATAGAGTTAGGCTTCAGCCCCATCTGCTGTTGGATCGGGATTGCTCTGTTGGTTTGCCAGCACAGGACATCCCTTGCCAAAACACAGAGTGGGACGTGAGGAGACTGACAAACCCCTCCTGGTGTCAGCTCTCCGAATGATCCTGTTGTTCGCCACACTGATGAAAGCCAGTGGTGCCTGTGGTGAATTCCAGCACAGCCTCCCTGCTGCTGAGCTCCCACCACGGGCTCTGTGGGGAGCTGCATCTGTACCTGCACAGGGTCATCAGTGCCCTCGCCGTGTACCTGGGTGAGCAGCAAGGATATTTGCACCCCAAGGCCTGTAAGAATTGAAAATTACTGATTTCCAGTGCCTCTGTTTACAGAAGTAGCAGTGGACATAGAGATTCTTTCACCTCAGTAAAATGTCTCCGATAATTTGAGTTATGCAACAGTGACGAAGAGAACAGACTTGCGGATTTGGCTCAGAAGGTTTAAAATCTTCAGGCATTAATTCATGAAACTCTCAAATCCTGGATACTCCAGTGACTATAAAGCACAGCAGATTCGTGTTTGATTTTTACTTAAGGCTGATTGTTTCAGGAAATAAAAAGATTCACTTCGAAAGAGATTTTCAGTTCTTCTTCAGTTGTTATTTCTGGAGGGGTTAGGTAGGAAAGCTACATGTGAAACAAATCAGGGACTAAAAATCCTTAGCTTTGTTTTGAGTATATCAGAATGGTTTATTGCCGCTGTGGTAAGCAAAAGGAGAAAAAACAATGACTTTCTAGAAAGATTTCCACTGTATTTTTATCTGGCTTTTCCAGGGCATCAGAACAGCCTATCTGTTCAGCCAAAATATCTCTCCAGTTATCATTTGACTCTGATGGAAAAAGTGCTAAAATGGCAGAGTTTGGAATTGCTTGAACATATTTTCTCACTTAAGCTCAGCTTGTTCACATTCAAAGCTAAAACAAATTATCTCAATTGCATTTAGGAGAGTAAACATACTCTTACTTTTCTGTCTCATGTTTGAGTAGTTACGGTGAAAACATAATGTGCGGTAATCTTCGAGTTTATATCCTCTTCCTGCATTTGTTTTATTGGACAAAATTAAAGGTCAATGGTCCTGAACTAGTCAAGAGAATTACTCTAAGTTCTCAGTCATTGCCATTTTTCCCTCTCTCTGCTTTCAGTAACATTGGACTTAGCTGCCAAAGTTTTAATTCTTTATGAGAAGAATGATACTGGCAATTTGGGTTTGCATTTCAGTTACATAGTTTCGTAAATTTATATAAAAAAGTGAAGATGTCAGCAAAAGGCTACTTGCTCCTTCCAAGTTGTCCCTAGTGTGGAAAATATAATGATCAAGCAGATTTTTCCCCATTCTCATCCTCTTTCTGTTTTGTGTTCTTCCAGCATGATCACTGCTCAAAGAAGTGTCCATACTATGTGAACAGAGTGGAACCACATGGATGAGACTCTTACCATGCACTGAGCAGCACGGCATCGAGCTCTGGGAAAATGTCTGCTTGCAACACTTTCACTGAGCACGTCTGGAAACCCGGTGAATGTAAGAACTGCTTCAAGCCCAAGAGCTTGCACCAGTTACCCCCGGTGTCAGAAAAAAAGCCCCTCTCGCATGGAAACCTGAAACCCAATGCGAACCAAAGTAACAGCCAGCGTGGGAGAAACACTGGCAGCTTCCGCCCACCTGTGGCCAAGAAGCCCACGATAGCTGTGAAACCCACCATGATGGTGGCAGATGGGCAGGGGCTGTGTGGCGAGCTCACCATGCTGGATCAGTGCGAGAACAAACCCCTGCCTGCGGGGTGGAACCGGAACAAGGCAGTCTTGAACAAAAAACCACTGAACAATAATAATGAGGAGGAGATCGAAGGTTACAGCCATGTTCCTAGGCCTTATGGCAACAGCGAGGGCGTGGGTAAGATACCAAATAACAATAATAATGGACTGACAGAAGTTTTGAAGGAGATTGCAGGTTTGGATACCACACCTCAGCTCACTGGAAATGAAACAAACTCAAGAGAAACCTTCTTGGGAAGGATAAATAATTGTTACAAAAGATCATTAGAAAGGAAGATCCCTCCGAGCTGCATGGTGGGTGGAATGAAGGATTCACAGAGTAAGCATGTTATTCTGAGTGGAAGCACTGAAGTCATAAGTAATGAAGGTGGACGTTTCTGTTATCCAGAGTTCTCTAGTGGAGATGAGAGTGAGGATGACACGTTTTTTGGCAGCATGCAGGAAGAGCATGAGAGCTGGGATGAAAGTGATGAAGAGTTGTTAGCAATGGAAATCCGCATGAGGGGCCAACCTCGCTTTGCTAATTTCAGAGCTAACACCCTGTCTCCTGTTCCGTTCTGTGTTGACAAAAAATGGAATACTGTGCCCCTTCGGAACAAGTCTCTCCAGCGGATCTGTGCAGTGGATTATGACGACAGTTATGATGAAATTTTAAATGGTTACGGGGAAGAGACTGTGATTCTTTATGGGCAAGAGAGCATGCAGAGCATGGTATCCTCTGATTCTACATCTCCTGATTCTTCTCTGACAGAAGAGTCTCGTTCTGGGACAACCAGCAGTTCTTCCCAGAAGCTCTGTAATGGAGGGTTATCTCCTAGCACTCCTCAGGACCTCAAAGTGATTGAACCAGAATATGAAAGTCTTTGTGACAATCAACAAGTGAAGGATGTGCCAAAAGCACCCAGAAATGCTCTGAAAAGTCTGGAAACTCACAAGGCAGCCCTTGCGCTTCGCCTGGAGGAGAAGGATGGCAAAATTGCTGTGCAGACTGATACACCGGAGAATAAAAGTTCTTCAGATGTTGCTGGTCAAGCCGTAACTATTAATTTGGTGCCTGTGGAGGAGCAAGCTAAACCTTACAGGGTGGTGAATATGGAACAACCAGTGTGCAAGCCATACACCGTAGTGGATGTATCAGCTGCCATGACCAGTGAATGTAAAGAGAATCAGACTGAAACCTCAGAAACCAAAAAGGCATCATCTAACCCAAGCTCACCAGTAACCCCAGGCACACCTATTGCATCTTCTGCAGCATCACCTGTACGTGTACATGCTAACCTGAAAAAATCCAGTGCAATCAGATACCAAGAAGTGTGGACTTCTAGTACTAGTCCAAGACAGAAGATACCTAAGGTGGAACTGATTGGAAACAGCTCAGGACCTTCTGTTCCTCCCAGGAAGACAAGCCACAAGTCAGCTCCTACTTCACCTACAGCTACAAACATTTCCTCGAAAACTATCCCAGTTAAGTCTCCTAATTTATCTGAGATAAAATTCAACAGTTACAACAATGCTGGCATGCCACCTTTTCCTATTATCATTCATGATGAGCCCACTTATGCTAAGAGTTCTAAAAATGCTATTAAAGTTCCTATTGTAATCAATCCAAATGCGTATGATAACCTGGCAATCTATAAAAGTTTTCTAGGGACCAGTGGGGAGCTGTCCATCAAAGATAAAACTACAAGTGTGATAAGCCATACCTATGAAGAAATAGAAACTGAAAGTAAAGCGACTGAAGCCATAGGCAGCAAACCCACTGAGTTGTCCCAAGCGAAGGGGGTGGCCAATAGCTCCGAGTGCAGGCTGGGCTCTGTGGCTCAAAAAGTCCAAGAGTTCAACAGCTGCCTCAGTAAAAGCCAGATATCCCCACAGAGGAGTCACAGTGCTGACCACAGCTCCCCATCCAGAGTTCAAAAGGCAATGCAAGAGCCTGCAGCAAAACCAGATGTAACCCCGGAGGGTTCTGTTGGCAGCAGCGGCGGCAGAGAGAACGCAAGCACGGTGCTCTCACAGATTGTGGCTTCTATCCAGCCTCCACAGTCTCCTCCAGAAACACCTCAGTCTGCTCCCAAGTCCTGTAGTGTAGAAGAACTGTATTCCTTACCCCCTGAGGGAGATGCTACTAAAAGCACCTTGGTACGACCCAAATCTCTGTTTACATCACAGCCTGAAGTGGAGTCCTCCAAGATGGAAAACACAGCCATTAAAATGCAGAAAGATCCACTTTCACAGGCAGCTGCCACTCCCTCTCCAAAGCCAGCACGAGCCACCCCGAGTGCCACGAGTCCCCAGGCAGAGCAGGCACCGCCATTCCCCCCTCCGCGCTCCACCTCCTCTCCCTACCATGCCAGCAACTTGCTGCAAAGGCATTTCAGCAATTGGACCAAACCCAACAGCCCCACCAGGTCGACAGAGGCCGAGTCCATCCTGCACTCGGAGGGACGGCGTCCCGATGCGAAACCCAAACGCTGGATATCGTTCAAGAGCTTCTTCCGACGCAGGAAAGCTGACGATGAGGAAGAAAGAGAGAAAGACAGGGAGAAAGGGAAGTTGGTGGGTCTGGATGGAACTGTTATACACATGCTCCCCCCTCCTCCAGTCCAGCGGCACCACTGGTTCAGCGAGGCTAAGTCGGACTCCAGCGAGAAGCCGTCAATCGTTTTCATGTACAGATGTGAACCAGCACAAGCGGAGCCAAAGGCTGAGCTCCCACTCAAGGGTGGGGTGGAGTCTGCTATTGCAGAGGCACTGGTGAAAGACAAGGGAGAAACACAGGAAAAGCCTCCAGAGAGCTCGGAACAGAACACAGTGAGCCATTCCTCACCACCTCAGGCTCCCAAGAAAATCCCCAGGTACCACTCAGCTTTTTTAGTCACTTACTCAGTTGCAAACTGTCCTGTATATGCTGCTGAAAAGGGAGAGACTAAGGAGTTTTATTACATTAAAGCAATTTTTTCAAAGTACATTTATTTTAGGTAACTTAAAGCGTATTTTAAAATTGTTCTGTTATGTTAGATATCAGAAAATATGTAAAACATTTACTAGAAGCAGTACCTGATGTTTAGAGTTTGTCTTCCAGAATATGTCACAATAGCCATGTTCATTGAATTAGATCCATTCTCCTGAATTTCTACTTTAAGAAAGTGTTTCTATGTTATGGGAAACTTCAGAATTTCTCAGCAGAAATAGAAGGCAACTATTGAGAAGTACAACAGAAGTTAAAAGATCTGTGACTCATGGAAGGTGCTATGCTAACTTTTACCTCACATGCCTAAGAATATGACAAATGCTAATTAACCACACTGCAACATCACTGCAGCACTCCCAAAATAAACCTTGTAAAAAAGTAATCGCAGAATTAGAGTACCTATACAATAGTCTTATCTCTGTCTTGCAAGGCCTTTGGCAGTGACTGTGCTTTGTCCCCTGACAGTACTGGATCCAGCAGAGCTGGTCGCATCAGTTGAAGTCAGTAACGTGGGCACAGTTAAATTCCCTGTCTGCTGACCACAGCTGTGGATGTGTTAGAATTTGTCTTCCAATATTATTACACATACCAATTCCAAAGTAGCCTCAAACTTGAATTATTTAATTAATTATAACAACAACCTAATGGTAGGAAATTGAAAATTTTGTGAAGTGTGAGCCCCAGAAAATGCATCATGGCAGTGTTTTTTGGTTTTCTTTCTCTATATTCTGTACAAGAAAACTGCAGTGTTTTTTAGCTAAAGCAGTTTTAAGCTAATAGAAATCTCTGTGTGAGCATAGTTAGACGTCACCATAAACAGACTGCCACTTGTCCTAAAGTAAAACAACTTGGTTTTCTTTCTCCATTGTCTATACAAGAAAAGTGCTAGAATAACCCTTGATAGGAGTGCAGTCTCTCTAGATTTACCCTAAATTAATTGGTGAGAAGTAGCTACCTTCAGAGGGCAGGTTAAAGGATTGCAGGAGTTTGTGCTCTCAACCCCCTTTACAGGAGCCTAGTTTTTTGTCCTGTCTCCAGGGGAAGCTGAAGAAGGTGAGGTTGGTTACAGTGCCATCAGGAGATTCTCTTGTTCTAGTGCCCTGCTCTTGTGCTGGCAAGACAGTTCCTGTGCTCTGGTGAACCAGACCAGGGCAGAGATCCAAGTGCGAAAGAACTTCGCAGTCATTGTTCAGCCACATCAGCTGGCTGATGTGACAGGGGCTGGGGCAGGAAGGAGCAGCTGCTTCTCCGGGTGGTGAGAGGGCAGGAACAGCCTGTCAGGGATTCTTGCACTGCCCTGGAGATGGTGCTGTTGGAACGTGTCCTGTTCTTGCACTGCGACTGGGATACCTTCTGCCCTTCCTTTTGAAGGCAATGGGTCACTGTTCTCTCATTCACTTATTCCAAAAAGCATGTTTACTCTTTAGTTTTCTTCAAGTCACAATGATATTGGTTAAAGCCGTATCTCAGAATTTTCCCCAGTGAAAATTGGGATTTTCCAAATGTTAGAATTAGAATTTCTTCTTTCTGACAATATTGTTCCCTGGTTTCTACAAATTTCAAAGAAATTACACGGAGGTGCTGAGTTGTGGGAGCACTAGGCAGTGGGTAGCTTTATGTTTCAGTTCTTATATTCCTGGTGCCTTGAGTTATTTGGGGTTTTAAAATACTTTTTAATGTTGTTAAAGAGACCAAGTGAAACCTTATAGTACCACAAAATTGAAGGAGTTTTTATTCTTGTTTAAGGGGTTTGGCTTTTGTTTTTAATATCCTGGTGGGTGAGAATCAGGATTTCCAAATTCCATTTTTGCACAAGCAGGAGGCATGACCCATGAGAAGCTATGCTTGTTTTGTGTTAACCCTCCAGGTATTAATACAAAGTTAGCTGTAATTCAGGCTAAAATATGTGCATGAAGAAGATGTTTAGAATGTTCTAAGCCTGCAGAGGCTTAGAGGAGAATGGAAGACCTGAAGATAGAATCAGTGAATGGGACACTTCTCTGACTCAGAATGCCAAGAAAGCAAGCTCTCTGAAAAAACAAACTGATGACCTGGAAAATAAGATAAGCTTTAAAAATGTCAGATTACTGGGGGGTCTTGAAAGCAAATTAAATGAACATACAGTGTTTCCTTACTTTGCAGTGGATTACAAAGCTGCTAAAGATTGATAACACAACCACGAAACAGCTGAAGGTATTTCAAGTTATCACTAGAAAGGTCAGTTTTCCCTTTGAACAGCACTTGCAAAATAGCCAGTTTTTCGGAAAGCTGAAAATTATCTCTCTGTTATACAAAGGAACTTGGTTTTGATTTCTCAGTGTGATTGTTTCTGTTTGATGGCAAGATGCACATATGCTGGTTCAAAAGGAGCTACCAAATAATGATAAATTTACCAAAAATTTGTAGATAGATTAAATTTTGCTAAAAATCAGCAGTCATGTCAGCTTTATCATTAATTAGAATGAGAACACCTGTAGTTCATGAAGCAGCAGTTGTTCTGAGGCAAAACCTAAAATTGACCAAAAGATAACATGATATTTCTGGCCCGAGTCACTGTAACTGATGAACGTGGTACAGCACAGTGTGCAATCCAATCCACTCATCACAAGTTGAATAAAAAGATCCTTCAGAGGCTTTCTTATCTTAGAGATCAGAGCGTTGCTGCTGGAGTTTCACAAGATAAAGGCTTCTCCTCTCCTTCATTGAGACATCACTGCTCATACCCAGCAGCAACTTGTTAGATTGAGACATTTCCTAAAAGCAAAGTGCAGTACAGTGTCCTGCTGCTTCCTTGGCTGTCTTCATAAAGCACATCAGAGCTGAACTAATCTGATCTGGGCACAGCCATCTCCATTTCAGTTACAGTTTAAACTCAAGAGTTTCCTTTCACAGCTGCAAGTCAGCCATAACTTTCCTTTATGGGATCTCGGGGCCAGTCTTGGACGAAGTGAAGATAAAACTGTTTTTCCTGAAATACTTCCTTCAGGTAGTGAGGTCTGTATATTTATTTTGTTCTGGTTCAGATAAGGAAGCCTTTCTTCATAGCTAAATTTGTGATTACCAATCTAATTCCTAAGATTGTGTTAATTTTTGCAAAAGCATTTCAGCTCATAATTGATAGATCTGAGCTCTGTATAGAGGAATATGAATGTTGTGACAGATCACTCAGTAGAAACAATGGGAATCACTGTTCTTCAAAAATGTAGCCATACATTAAGATCAGGATTTCATCCAGAGACAGGCAGGAATAACCACCACTGCCACATTCCACTTTCACATTGTCACTGATCCAGTCCTGCAGATTCCACAGCTGCTTCAGAAACTGCTTGGGAAGATAACAAAATCTGTCAAATCACAGTAGGGCTCTGTTTAAAACAAAGTCCTTGCGAGTTTATAGGGCTTCTGATATAACTCTTGGGGTGTGGTTCTCACGTGAATCCAAAACCTTTTAGGGACAGCCCAAGTAAATTGATGAGAATTCAAGGATGTTATAGATGAAAAGAAATTTCTTGCTTGAGCAAGTCTACTGAAATAGGAGAAATTCTCCTGGAAAAGTTAAAGTAGATCAACTCTCCCTTCTTGTCAAATCCATGTTAGGGTTTTTTTAATCTAGGTATCAGCAAGCTTTATCTACCTTACTCAGCAGTGCTTAGCAGTGCTTTTAAAAGTATTAACAAGCTATCTTCTACCATTTCATCAATTAAAAACTTCTGAGATATTTCTCTAGACCATTTTCCAATTCTAACAGATTTGGAAATTCTGCATGTGCATTAAGCAGTAAGTTTGGTACCATTTTATGTGAGAACTTGTAAACACCAAGCACTGTAAAAGATCCAAGTAGAAGGGACTTTACCATTTATTATTTTATAAATTTAGATTAAGAAATGGTAAATCATGTATTATTGTTCTTAACTCCTCTAATACAGTCTGTAAAATGGAAAGACTGAGAACTTAAAATGGATAAAGAAAAATGCATTCTTTATAATGCACAGTTAATCTGTGAAACTCATTGTCATTGAGTTTCAGTGACACTAAAGAGCTTAGCAGGATGTCTTTACTGGATTATCAAGTGTACTCCTGTTATCCGTGCAAACATCGCATTATACAAGCTCTAAAAAAAAAAATAAAATTCTCATGCTTCAGGACTAAGCCAGCTTCTCAATAATGAGCATTAGGAATGAACGTCATGGCTTAGTTGTTTCAGGTTGTCATTTGAGAAGTTTGTTTCACTTTCCTCTTCAGTGACTATTTGTGGTGGTGAGGAGGGACTGAACTGCAGGAGCCATTGGAATGTTTTCTGTATCCATAGTGCCCTCTGACTGAAACCTGGGCACTGGCTGTCTCTGCTGAGTGTTTTGCAGGAATAAAGTGGTCTGTGTTCTGAGGAGAAGTTCCTGGGTGAGATGGCCTCTGACCTCCCTCCTTCCATTAACCTCTGCATTTTTCCTCAAGCATTATTCAGTCAGTTTAGGCTTTATATTGGCTTTATTAGCTTAAAAGTACAGGGCCTGAGGGCATCTCAAAGCGCTGTCTTTGAAACTAATATAGCTACAAATGACACAGTCGGTTTGTGTGTGTACAAAGTCATCTTCCTTGTCATCTCCAACTATACAGCTGCCATTGATTGCTGCTGATGTCCACTCAGGGACGAGATCACAGTCTCTGCTGGCTCTAAGGCCACATCAGCTTTTCTCTGTTTCTGTCACTGATTCCTGCCACTGGGATTATGTGTTGTCTTGCACAGAACTCTGTTCCCTTACCTTGACCTCTGGATCTGACCTTAATTCAGGAATACACTCTCACAATCACTTCTTATAAGCATTCCACTTTATCTCCCTCATATTCATTGCTGTTTATTAATCACTCTAATTGAGCAGGCGTGCTCTGAATAGAGGAGAACACAGGTCACACAAGAGCTGTGATTCCACTGTCCTCACCAAAATTAACACGCTACGCAGGCAGCTTTCTGGTTCCTACTGTTCCCAAAAGACCCAGGCAAGTTAGACCGCATCATCTTCTGGCTATCCTCCAGAAACTGTGGAGGAGGAGAGCCTGAAGGAAAGATTTAGAGGCATTTGTCCCTGCAGAAAAAATAACACTTTTTAAACAGTTTTGAGCCTGTGCACACGTGAATGACGGGTCTTGAATTCAGTGGGGTGTTGTCTGAAGGACAGTCATTTTTATGGCAAGTTTTTTTGCTTCACATAATCTCAGCTTCTTAGGAAAACAAACGTTCTCTGCGTGCAGAGGGCTGCTCCCTCCACTAACTCTGAATAGTTGTTTAGTTTCAGCCACTTGTGCCCGAGGAGCAGAGTTCTCTAAGATAATTAATTTCTATGAAGTTTGTTTTTGAAATAAAAAAGGGAAGAGAAAAAGACTTGGACAGAGGAGGCTGCGCCCACTATGGTAGATGCTAAATATGTGCTCTTATGCAAGGCATCAAAGAATCCATCCTGGCAAAATATCTATAAATATCCCAAATAAGGAGATAGCTTTAAGTATGACTTGCTACCAACAAGCAGATAGAAAGTTATACAAAATCAGGCTTTAATGGTTCTAATCTGAGGGAACTGCCTGTTTATCAGCTGCTCTTCTTCCTTTGAAAAGGGATGTCATTTTTACTGTTTAGTTCATGGAGCAACTGGGGATTTGGTTCTTGTAGCTCCCTGAGTGAGAATGGTTCCCCCTTTTGTTCCTCCTGTGTCCTGCCAGCGCCAACGCCAACGAAGGGGTTGACATTTGCACTGTGTACATAGGCTTGATCTCTTTGTCCTCAGTGTTAAGATACTGGGAAGCATTTCCCCACGGATTTCATGACCTGACCTCTTAATTGCTGTGGTTTAAAATGTATTCTTTTGAGGCACTGAATACAGATTTGAGATACTGTCTTACTCTTAACAATAGGTTAGTGTTATTTCCCAAAACTCCTCTTGAGACTTGAACGAGCTTTTCCTGGAGCAATAGCCATGACTAAGGCCATAGCCGTCATTCCAGAGCAGTGATGCAGCAGCCTGTGCCCTGTGTTCCCTGCAGGAAGGCAGTGCAAGAGTTAAGAAGGCAGGGCTGGATCTGCCTGGCTTCCTGGGGCCTTTGGCAGGGCCCAGCCCCCGAAGGTAAACACTAAGGTGCAGTAGGTGTATCACTCTGTGCAGAGTTCAGCCCTCTTGCTCACAGCTTGCACAACTTGTAGCACACCAGAACACTGTGGAATCAATGGCTCGCCAGAGTTTCAAGACATGATTAAAAGACTCAAGAAGGCCCTGAAAGAATTTCCTTTAATGGGGAATTGTGTGAGTGAGTACAGTGGGTGAGTTGGTATTTTTTTCTTTCTTCCTTTCTAGCTGTTGGTTTACTTTGGCAAAATGCTTCTGAGCTTAGGTTTAGTGTATGTGCTTGCATGTGTCTGGTTTGGAGAATGAGTATGTTCTTACCTCGCCAAGTGATACTAAAAAGTTACTTGAGATGTGATAATTCCTGGTTTGTGGCAATGACAGAACTGTGAAGCTATTAGAATCTATTTCTTCTTAAAGAAAACATTCCTGTTGAGGAATGCAGGTATGTATATTATTTACAGCAACTACAAGTCTTTAGTTAAATTATCTAAACTACTGCTTTAATTTTATGTCTGCTTTACTCTGAAATTACAGAGGTTAACTCTTTAATGTGGATATATTTACGGCACATGGAATGTTCTTCACACCATTCCTATGCATGGTACTAAAATTGAACAAAAAATGTTACGCTGATTAAAGATTACATCTTTTTGAACTTACGCCATTTTTTCTCTTTTACTAACAAGTTCTAATGAGTTTGGTTTGTGTCAGCCTGCAGTTAAAATTCATGAGTCTGAGCAGAAACAGCATGTGCACACTGCACTGTCCTGAGTCTTGTCATGCAGAGCATTGGCATGTTTTAATCTTTGTACTCGGGGATTGCTACAAGATTGTGTCCCAGGATTTTCAGGATTTTGGCTTTGCCATAGACATATACCTATCATTTATGTTAACTCTTTGTGGAAGTTTTAAATCCTTATTACAAAAAATAAGTATCTCTACAGATACATGATGTGCTGATCATTTTTTGATGGCAGTGTGTTACTTCTGTCCCTAATGGAAGTCACAAGTAGTTAAAATTCTTGCTGTTGTATTTGATCAGGCTGTAGTAATGAGAACTAGCAAACAGCACATATGCTCTTGAGATTTGGCCTGTAATGAGTATTTGTTTCTGCAAGTGAGAGAACATAAAGGCATGGAAATATTTTTGCTCTGACATGTTTTTGTGGCATATTATTGATAATTGCTGCTATATTTTCAGTATGATTGGGGGGTTTTATTAAATCTCGGCATTTTTTCATGCATATAATGCATAATTTTAAAATTATACTGCAATAAATATATCCATGGAAACCAACTGAATGCACGATTTTCAGAGTTTTGTGCTATAAGTCATCACAGTTTAATTAAAACTTCATAGCTAAGAGCAGGCACAGAGGAATGCCTTCAGTGCCTTTTGCAGTTGGCCTAATGCAGATGGATTTTAATGGTGGAGAATTTTATATGGGAAAGAGATTACTGGCCTAAATGAGGTCTGTTTCCCAGAGTGTCAGTTCCCAAAATCCTACCAGTATATGAAAATGTATCACTAAAGTTTTATGCATTTATTTGGACTTAATCCCCCTTGCTATACCTCCTTACCTTTGTTTGAAACACAATTGTTCGGACTGGTAAAAAGCACCTTAAACTCTGCTGCTGTCCTGAGTCCCATACACTTTACTCAGAATCATGCCTACATATTTATGAGTACAGATGTTGATGATAATCAAGCTGTAAAGCATTTTATTGCACCTTCTATATCAAAGGCATGAACTATTATATAATATGTATTATTATACTCATGATAATAGTAACTAACATGTTACTATTTCAGTCACAAGTTGTTTCTTCTCATTAGGGAAAATAAAAACTGTAGATAATTGTTCTTGGAAAAGGAGGGTGAAAGAACTTACGTCTTTACCAGTTCATTCCCTTTCCTGAAGATTCTTAGTGCCTAACCTGGCATTTCTGCCAGCAGGATCCAGTACCCAGCTTGGGTCTCCAGGTGATGTTGTTTTGTTTGTTTCAGTCAAGTGCCTGATGACCCGACCCTGGACGAGTTGTCCCCTCGTGTCCCCAGAGCCGTGTTTGTGAAGCAGGACAATGGGGGCAGCGCCTCAGTCATCCCGGTGGTGTCCTCCAGCCGTGGGCCACCGGGGGAGGAAGAAAAAGAAGTAGCTCCAAATTCTCCTGACTTGAATACCTGCAGTGCTACATACAGCAATTTGGGTGAGTGAACTCTCACAGGAAAACACAGGAACTGGATGAGATCTTGGATACCTTTCCAGGGTGTGAAGAGGCTTTTCTTCTGAACAGCTTAATACATCTTCATAAGGGTAGCTTTTAATGCCTGTTTAATATTGATTTATAGAAAATAAAGATATATTGTCTCATTCAGAGATGACAACCAAGAAAGTGAAGATTCAACAAACTCAAAGGTTTGTTTTCCTGTAATTTAAAACAGTCTTTTAATTGTCCTTAGTGATAAATATCTCAAATGATTTTTAAAAGAAACATTGTTTTATCTTTTTGGAGGAATTTTTGTCAAAGAGCTTTAAAATGCAGAGCAAGCTACCTAATTTCTTTAGAAGGAATAAGTAGAATTCAGTATTTTTCTAAACTTCAACAAAAGACAGAAGTTATTATTTTAGAGTATCAAAAACTGCTAAAACATTTGAACCCATCTTTTGTTGGCTGAAACTGTTCTTATCCTAGTCTGAGAGTTTACTTTTGCTCCTCCCCAATGAGATATGAATGTCCTGAAGGTACTATTCAATGATTACTGAATTCCTGCCTCATTAAAGAGATACATGGATGCAGGGCTTCTCTGGAAGATAAGGGAGCAAGACAAAGCAGCATCTCCTGATGCACAGTATCAATATTATCAGCCTAATTTTCTGAAGCATTTCGATTTGAAGTACTGTGAATTCAGGGATACCTACAGCCAGGTCTTTGAGAACAAAATGTCTCATTTATTTATATTCCAGGATATCCGAATACACGTTTTTTGTTAACATCCCAATCCTGTAAACACACCAACGTGTTAAGCATTTGGCCAAGAGTAAACTGGTTGTGTTGAGATGGCTCACGAGTACAAGGGGTTTAGCATGTCCACACAGGTTTCAGGGATCAAGGACTAAATTTGAAACCCTCAGGTGCATACATTCCTTAGATATTCAGTGAGAGCGTTGCATTTTTTTGCTTAAATGTGAATTAGTGGCAAGCTTATTAGTGCATTCTGCTATTAAAACATTAATGAGGTATTGTTTATAAAGCATAAAGGAGAAAAATATCCCATCCAAGCGTGATGCTAATATCTACCAAGAAACTCTTCCTCTAGGGAGGAAAACTAAAATCTGTATGGTGAATTACTCATAGATCTAATGAATTATTTTCAATTTAGTGAGATACATATCTGTATTTGGTGTATTTAGAAGATAGCAACATTGCAGACAGAATCCAGGCAGTTAAGGTCTAGATACATCAGAACTACTTGTACCATGTTTATCCCATGCAGCAAAATACCATTATAAACACTGGAGCAGGTTGCCCAGAAAAGCTATGGAATCTCTGTCTGTGGAGATACTCACAGCCTGAACTGGAGATGATCTGGACAACCTGCTTCAGCTGACACTGCCTGACCATCTCAAGAGATCCCTTCCATCAGTCCTGGCCTGTGTTAGTGCTGTTCCTAAGTTTGAATGTTCCTTTTTAAAACCATAAAAGTCAACCCCTTAGCACTTTATTTAAAATCATCTCCTCATTCTTGGTTCACTTTGAGCTTTGCTGTCTCCAAAGTAACCTTTTGGTATGAAGGAGTTAAGTTAGCTCTAGGGCTTGCCTGGCTCTGGCTGGGAGAGCTGCCTGTTGGTAGGAGCAATGCTTCCCTAAATGGCACTGAGCTCCCTGGCTGCCCTTCAAAGGCTTTCTGTTTTATTCAAGCAACCTCACTTTCCAATTCAGATGGCAACAGAGAGATTTCTAGGTAGGGACAGAGAATTATTCCTATTTGTTTTCACATCTTGCATCACCTAGGCAGCAAAATCTTATCTTTGGTAGAATTAACAAATACTGGTATGTGAAACTGGAAGAAAGGATAATATGAGAAGTTACATCACGTTTGACTCTTGCCTCAGCTGCAATTAGAGCTACATGCTACAGTTTGTAGTTTGTAAAATACATCATGTGAACATCTCAATTTGCAGCATAATGCATGATGTTCACTTTTTAAACTAATCTGATACATACTCTATGTTTTTTATTAAAAAGCAGATCATATGTCTCTACTTTGATAAACACCTAATCTTCAGTTCTGACATGTCACGTGAAATGTCATGAACAGAAATAACTGCAAGCCTTGGTAAATTTTCATCTGCAGTCAGGTAATAGTTTATATCAGGTACTGCCCTCAAATATATGTGGTTTGGCCTTCCAAGGGACAAGCCCTACAAAACAGAGGGTTCTCCTCCGGGAATCAATTACAACATAAAAGTGTTGGGTCTTTTATGAGATCCCACCATAATGACAGGATAAGGTATGTTCCTGGCTGTAGAAATAGGAGGAAACTTCAATAGGAGGAGAGAGGTTCTTGACTGCCATAGTCACAGTCAAGCCCTGGTGCCCACAGTTTAAGAAGAACGTTTTAAAAATTGTACAGGCTCTAAAGAAAAGCTTTGCAAATGCCTGGTATTGTGGCAAGCACTTCATAGGGACTAATTCAGAATCTGAATCAGTTTAGCTTATCCGAGTCTGGCATTATCATAGTGTGGGTGCTCATGTGGTGAGCAGAACTGTGATGAGAGATACCTCTGGTATCAACTATTTAACAAACTCCAGAGGCTGCCACTTGAATCAAGATGAAGAAGCAAATGTTCAAATGTGTAAGGTAGGGCCTAGATGTTTCTTTTGTAAGGAGTTCCTTTATTGTTACAGAAGTTAATTCAGGTAAGCCCTGTAGCTGGTGATAAGGAAGACAATTGACCAGATAATGAAAAGCCTTTCTCTTACAAATCCTCAAATTGTTCTGTCTTTGTCTGAATTTGTTGGGGAAATTGACTTGATTGAATTTGCATGGCTGTAAGTAGATTAAGGTATTCTCAATATACTCAGGATAGTATTTTTGCAATTGAAAAAAGAATAGGTTATTTCATTATCAGCTGTTTTCCTCTTTACACCTAAAGAAATGTGGAAAAAAAGGAGACTAAGTTTCCAGGCTTTGTGATTGCTGACATTGGAAAAAAATCCTAATCACAGCATCTGCCATGGGGCATGCCTCAGTCAGTTAGACCAGGGCAGTAAACAGTGCTTTAGCCAGGCTGTAAATAAGGTAATGAGATCATTGTTGAGTAAAACTGACAATTCAGTGACAGACAGGCATTACAGCATCAGTCTGGTGCATCTTGTATAATATATAATTACACAGGTAATGTCTTTAACATGGTATAATAGAGGGTGGGCAGCAGGACCTGTCAAGTCACCAAGCAAACAAGGTGAAGCTTCTCTTTCCTGCATCTTAGAAGAGACCTGTGCCCAGTCTCAAATTATTGCTGAGACACTGGAGGTGCATCACCAATATTACTTAACAAATGTTAGCTTTCCTTTCTGTAACATATATCATCATTCTGGTAAGATTTTTATATATTAAATTAACAATAAATGTGTAAACAATGCAGGATTTAATGCAAATCTGTGTACAGGACAATTTTATAGAATAGTGGTGTACATGGAATTGGGGCTATGAAGCATGCTGGTAGCTTTTGCAGTGGTTAGAAGGTACTTGATGCATTTGTGGGTTTTTTTCATGGTTCAGTTATTTTTATCAGCCAGGATAAGAGTTTATTAAGTTTATTAAGTTTATTAAGATGTCAGATTTGATAGTTTCAGCATCTAACATAAATAGGCTGCAATGCAAAGTCTGATGATAAATCAGTTACCCAGAAAAATTAAATTTAAATGCCTTTCTCAAAGGTCTTTCAAAGTTTCAGAACTCTGCATGGTGCCTGGGGACTTAAGCATTAATATTTTAATAGTGTCGTGAGATTCTATAATGGAAGATTTTATTGAACTGTAGAATTATTTAAAGCTCTCTAGAAATCTGCTGTCTGTAAAGAGTTAAATTTTTTTCTGTCACTGAGCAGTCTGGAATCCACTTCAAAGATCTCTCTAAGTGGTAGCCTAATATTGTCCCTGTTCTTCCTTTTCATTTTGCCTCCCAAAAGTGTGGCTCAGGCTGAACTTGCAATGTTGGAGAGTCTGTGCAGTAGGTAAGGAAACGATGGTTTTAAGCATGCAAGGGGAGAAGGAAAGGATAGGTAAGAAAAAGAAATAAATGCTACGCCAGTATTTCTGTGCAAAAGGACATTCTTGTGCCTTTGACAGGGACAACATTTAAGACAACCTTTTTCTTGCTAGGCAATGAATTTGTAAAAATTGGGCCGTGTAATTTCCTGCCATGCTTGGAGAAAGCTGAGCTGCAAAGACAGGACCAATAGCTGTGAAAGAAATGTACAGTGTTAAGAACTCGGCATAGAAACAGTGCAGACACAAAACTTTTCAACTGTGTAATACAGATGGTTAGATTTCAATATGGAAAACTTGTTCTTGTGGGAAGAAACTATACTGTAACATAGCAGGTTATACAAACTCATTTTTCTCAGCTGAGAGTACTTGAAACAGTAACTACAGAATGACTTGTACATTCAGTTCTCTGGATCCTGCCACCCCTCCAGACATCTGAAAAAACAACTTCTCGTTACGAAAACCTTCTCCAATTCTGCTTGGATGTCACAGTGCCAGTAGCTATGCAAAAGCAACACTGGTTGCAGTCTCAACACTCTCCTCTGTGTGAATGGCTTTTGAAGGACAGAGCCATTAAAGCAGACAGAAAATAAGAGAATTGAGCAGTAACACTGTTTTAAATCTTACCTTTCTTGGAGAGAGCTCCTGCTGGTGCTCGGGATGTTCATCTTGCTCTAATTTGTTTCCTTGTTTCCCTCTAGTACCTGTGCATCCCTGGGTTAGCAAGTCCCACAAGCAAGGCACGTTAGCAAACTGCCTCCTGAATAGCGTCTCTGTCAAACCCCAGCAGTCAGGCTGTCTTAGAAGAGTGGGGAAGAGGGTGAGGAGGAGAAAATAGGCAAGTGATCTTTAGCACAGAATGTTGCTGGGGAGAAGTACATAGGTCACGGATTTTGTAAGAGTGAGCAGTTGTGGAAGAGGACACGTTTGGATGAGTAAGACAATTGCATACAAAAGAGAAATGAACTTGTCTCAGGATTAAGCAAAAGGCATCTGGATGTGTGTCTGGCATGCAGACATCAATTCTGCTTTTGACTTGGAATCATACCACACTCTACCTCTGCAAAAGGAACCCCCGTGACAGAGTTCCTGTAGTGCCCCGCTGCACCAAAATTCAATGCTGCAGCACAGCAAACACTTGCTGCAATACAAAGGAGCAATAGGGCCCCCTGAGTCCCCCAAGAGTTAAATTTTTTTTAGCAACCTTTGCAACAATTCAGTGTCTTCCCTGAATATCAGGTATGTACAAAACTGATAGAATTTCCTGCTCAAAACTTGGGTTTTTAAACGCTGGAATAGCCAGGCTTATCATTAAATCCATAAGGCTCTTCTGAGGGTTTCTGGAGCTTAAACAAAAGATAGGGATAGAACTTTCATTTGTGATGTTGTCTCCTTGGAATGATTGAAAAGAGAATGATTGTTAAGACAGCAGGGTGCAAGGCTGTTCTGTTTGTGGATACATATAAAAATACTATCCTCTCTGATCTTCTGAAATTAGAAAGTGTATTTCAGCATTCTAACCCTGCATTCGAGGGTTTGGTACATCCTGGCCATGTGGATTTTGGGTTCTGTAGTATTCATAAAAACTGGAACAACATATCTTAAAATGCAAAGGAAGCTAATATTTTTCTCTTTTTGCAAACTGCAAATTCATTAATTATTAATTATGAATTGAAGTGATGTAATCCAGATTGGAATCTTAGATCCCACTAGTCTGGTTCAGCATTCCTGTTTAGTCCTCTCTTTACAAGGATTTGGTGGGCTTGGCAGTGTTAACAGTTGGACTCTGATCTTAAAGGTCTTTTCAGCCTAAATGATTTTATGATTCAGCAGGTTATAAATAGTCAAACAGTTACAGTGTCTGTTCCCTTACTAGAAAAGATGCTCAGCTGCAATTATTCAGAGCATCCATTTCAGGTCTGCCATTTTCAACTGTCAGAGTTGGCTTCCTACCTTACTGTGATAGTCAGTGAACCTCCCAGGAGTAGTAGAAAGCTTATAAAATAATTTCTCTGAAAATAGCAGTTGATTATTAAGAGTGGAAAGATCTCATTTTGATATGAGTAACAACAGTTGAATTGTCCCAGAGCAGCAAGTTGGTCATTTGTATTGTGTGTTTATTAGTTTTTATTCTCCATTATATTATTGTCATTTATTTATTCTGCATTTCTAAGGATTCTGGCACTTATAAAACATAATTGCTCTCTATAAAAGCCATCCAAAACACATGACAGGAAGTTTATCTTCCCTGGATTCACACAGAAGTCTGAAACTAGAAATTCCATGCTTGTGTGTGTGTAACCTGCCATTTGGAATCTCTCAAGTTCTGGTTATTTCTGAATGTAATAACTAGGTCTGGTTATCTCTGAATGTAATACTGCCAGCAAAGGTACCCATGGCAAGTAAGGAAGGGAAATGCATTAGAGAAGTTACAGTCAGGGGGAGGGCATGTGAGTTTTAATAGGTAGAAACTATTGCTGTCAAAATATGATCCTACTCTTGATGGCAACACACCTGTCAGCTTGAGTGAAAGTTGGCTTAACTTCCTTGATTTCACTGTGTGAATCTCCTGGGGCAATCCTGACTCCCTGATGTGACCACCATCTCATCTGTGTTATTTGTGTCTGGCAGTTTCTGGGTTCCATTCTGAAATAAGATTTTCAGCCTGTCTAGTGTATTTCCCAGTTGTTTTATGGACTATTATCCACCCTTAGTTTTACCACATTTGAATAGAAAGTAAGGAATAATATTACAGTCAGTTGACTGCAGAAGAAGTTACAGGACGCTGGGTGTAATTGCTGAAACTGGACTTGGCCAAAGTGTCAAATTGAGGTTTGGTTTTTGCTTGTAGTTCTCGTCATTGATCTGATAAAATGGCAGCCTTGCTAGCACCGAAACTGATTTCAATATATATGCCAAGGTCAGATCAAGACTGGCTGGATGTAATTAAATATATGTGATGCTGATTTGGTAATTTACTTTCTAATAAGTTCATCTTTTCATAAACGTATCTAGGGTTTTTTGAAATGTTGGGGGGCTCCTAGTCAGGGTTTTGGGGTTTTTTTGCCTTAAACTTCTTTGCAGAGTGCAAACAGGAGTGGCGCATAAAAGTACTTTAACCTTCTCTTACTATTATCTTTATCTACAGGACAGTCCAGAGCAGCCATGATCCCTCCAAAACAGCCAAGGCAACCCAAGGGAGCTTTGGATGATGCCATTGCCTTTGGAGGACTGGCAGACCAGGAGACAGTGAACAACTTGCAGCCAACACCACCTCCACTGCCAAAGAAAACAATTTTGAGAGCTAACACAGAGCCAACTCCCCGAGATCTCCAGAAGCAGGCTCTGGAGAACAACCTGTGCATCATGGCCAATCCCACCTATGACATTGACACCAACTGGGAAGCAAGCAGCGCCTGCTCCTCAGTCAGCCTGGAGCTCAAGGTCCTGGACAACGAGTCAGGAGACTCCTTGGACAGGCCAACAGAGAAACTAAGGGCAGCCACCTCAGCAGCTAACAGTGTTTCCAGCCTAACCACTATCAGTATTAAGGACCGGTGTTCCAACAGCATGGAGTCCCTGACGGGGAGGCGCCTCTCGCAGGCCAAGCAGGGCCGAGGCATCCAGAAGCCGCAGAGACAAGCACTTTATCGAGGCATCGAAAACAGAGAGGAGGTGGTGGGGAAAATCCGGAGCCTTCACGCTGATTCGCTGAAGAAGCTGGCACTTAAATGTGAAGACTTGTTCATGGCTGGGCAGAAGGACCAGCTGCGCTTCGGGGTGGACAGCTGGTCAGATTTCAGGCTCACCAGCGACAAGCCGTGCTGCGAGGCGGGCGATGCCGTTTACTACCCAGCGTCTTACGCAAAAGATCCTCTCAACAATTATGCAGTCAAGGTAAGAGGGGCTTGAGAAATGGTGATCTGAGGAATCTGTGACAAAATGTGACAACAGCCATACTTTGCACCACATCCAGTAGTGATAGGGCCTACTGCTGGCAGATGTGTGAGAAGTAGGATTCCCAAGATACAAGCTCTTCCTTCTGTCAAGATCCATGTGTGGCATTGGTATCTGCTGTTTAATTGCATATGTTTTTATTGCAGCTCCAAAATAATTGAAAGAAAATCAACACATCTTAGTCTGTACTATGGTCATTGCTTAATGATGTTTTGAAGGAAAAGCTGTATTATTTAATGTGTGTCAGCAGTTTTTTGGAAACTCACAATAACAAAATCCTTTGATTCACCTGCATGCAGAGGAAATTAAATCATCACTCCTAGTTAGGAAAGTTTTCCTAAAAAATGGAAAAGTTCTCCATTTTCAAAGCCATGTAATTTCAAATGTAAATTCTAGGGTAAGTTCTTTTTGTTCCCATACAAGGTCTTAGATTTTCACCAGTGTTCATTACCAACCTTTCAAAATCTCTGTCTAGCCATCAGTGTTTGCCTTATAAATTCTTCAGCTAACACATTAAAGAAACAAGATTTACTAGATTTACTGCTAATATATTAATGCCTAGCTGGCAGCTATCTCACCAGATATTGTTATTTCATGGACTTTTATATAGCTAGTTCTTTCTGAGTGCCGTATCTCTGCACTTCTCGATGCTTATCTGGTAGGAAGATAGTGAGAAGGATGGCTGAGACTCATAGCACTGTCAGGCTTCCTGTGTGACCTTGAGTAAATCACTGAACTTCTGACTCCTCCTTGTTGAAACTGAGATAAACATTTATTGCCTGACACAGATGTGTGAGGCCTGAGCTGTTATTCCTTATAGTTGACATTCTCACAAGGGTGGTGCTTTACAGGAACAAAATGTTGTTACCACTCCTGCATGACTGTTTACAATTAAGATATAAAAAACTGAAAGGTAAGATTGGTGCAGCTAATATGTTTTTCTGAGACCTGAAAAGGTATCATTTTAATGCAGATTTCTGGGCCTAACCATTTCTATTTCATTAATTATTAAGGACTTCATATTGGAAAAGATGTGAAATGAAATATGGATGTCTTGGAGCTGCTATGTCCAGTGGTACAAAGCAGCCAAGGAAGAACCAGACCATGAATGTATTTGGCAATCAGCTCTGGTCCAGAATCAGCATCTGGCATTGCTCACTGCTGGCTTGGAGGGTTTTGCTTTAATACAATGATGCAAAATGGTTGCTTCTAGGCCCCAAAGTGGTATTTTTCTATATAGACAGGTTTGAGTTATCACTAATGTGATACCTCTTTGCACATCACAGATGTGCCTTTAAAGTATTCCCTGGCAGGCAAGACCTATGTCATTGTTTTGTTATCCATTTTGTTATCCTGTTCTCCAAAATGTATTTCCCTTGTAGAAAGGCAGAGAGAAGAAAGAACAGCAGTGTAACATGGTCAAATATGTGCTAAATTTTCATTTTTTTGTAATTCAGGTGTCTTAAAAATAGTTCTCAGACTAACAAGGTTTATTGCATTGTAATAGATGTGAGTGAAGTATCCACAAAATATCCTTGAGCTGGAGGTCACCAGGAGCTGTTGTGCTGTTATGATGAGAGGAAGAGTTCCTCTTGAAAATAGCCCCCTGGCACTTAATGTGATAGAGAAAGGTGTTGGCCAACCAAGTTGATCTTTGACTTATAAGCCATTGGCCCAGGATCAGATTTGTCCACAAGCTCATAAGCACAGATTGCTGTTACATTACACAGAGATTTGGGGAATTTCACTTTAACAGACATGCTGGTTTTTACTACCATGGGTGTTTTTCATGTGAGCCAAATTACATAGTAATCTACCTTCAACAAATAACCTATGTCTTCCTGCCACTTTAAATCCCTCGTCCCCAAAACAGGATGGAAAATGTAGTGAGATGAAAATTACTGCTGTGCCTACTGAATCCAAAATACAGTCTCCCTGTTATTTTGGATCAAGTCTTAGAAATACACTTTGAAAGTGTATATGGAGCCACATGTTTGGATGGTGTAAATTAATGTAGCTCTTTTGAGTTTTGTAGAACTACCTAAGCAACACTGGCTAACAATTCAGACAGTTCTAAGGTTTTATGATTTTAATATTAGATCTGAGAAACAATGTCATAATGAGATTTTTTAAATTATTATTCTCTTCATAGAAAATTAGAGATTCACCCCCAAACAGTGCTAATAGTCTTGATACATAAAATTGGCATTTTAATATTCTATCTCCAAAAATAGAATTACAAAAGCGCTGCTAAAAATTCAGCTTTGACCATTTGACTACTGCTGAATTTAATTTAGAACAATGAATGATTTGTGCACGTGAATGTACCAGCGCACTTTTACATTCTGGTGGCTTCACCAGTAAAGGATGCTCTGATAAATTTGGTGGAGAACGAGCACAACTTGTTCTGTTGGAGTGGATATAAGAGGAAACATTCATAGGGGTGTGTTGTTTCACAGCACTGTATTATGCTTTTTGATTCAACTCTCACCTAATCTGCTACTAAACACTCAGTGCAAAAATAGCTGCAGGAAGCCATGTGGAAATTATTTTGGCTGAAACATTAGAAATAAAACCAGTACACAAGTGGTGATCAGAAAAGTACTTTTTCAAATGGAAAAATGTAAGTTTCCTTTCAAGAAAGGTTTCCATAAAATTCCAGACGCCGAGGTGTTTTTCTTTCACCTAAGTGCAGTACCACCTTCTAAGTAGTTGGTAGATCTGTGGTAATATGGATAAACATTCCCCTGAAACCACAGTCTTATCAGTAATTCCAAATATGTGGTAAAAAGGTTACACCAAGTTAACAGCAGCACAGAGCACCAGCTCTTTGTACACAGCAGATTGGATGAGTTCTGTTCTCAGTGTCCTGACACAGACTGAATAAGGCACTGATATGGCAGGGACTTCTTTTATTAAAAAATAAATAAATAAATTAGATTACTCAGAATGAATAACAGGCAATATAACTGTGTCAGTGACATAAACTACTTCCACTTTCAGTATTAAACTCTCAAAGCAAACACTGTCCAGTATCACAGGCTGAATCATAGAAGCCATGAGTCAGAGTCCACATGGAACAATAGGCATAAAACCCAGCTGGCTCTGGCCACAGGCACATGTTGCAATGCTGGGCAGGTGGGGTAACAGGAATTGCAAAGGTGCAAACAGCTCAAAAGGAGCAGTTCAAATTTATTGCTTTGATTGCTGCAAGGCAGCAGAAGTTCTCCTAGCTGTAAAACCTTAGGATTCCTGGTAAGGTTCGTGTCCCAGGTATAAAGCAGAGCAATGCAGAAGTAGGCAGCACTGGGCTGAACTTGGCTGGCAGTTTCGTACTGCAGCTGACAATTATTTTCTAGTCATGTTTAGTGTGCTAAGGTGTTTTTATTTGGTAATTCGGTTTCCTAGTGGAGCTTCCTGTCAGAAGCGTTATTAAAGGTTGTCCCAAAACTTCATGCTTCAGATCAAAACAAAGCAATGTACATACAACTTCCAGCCCACTCCCAGTTCAGTCACAGCAAAATAGAATTCTGTGTTTTGGCACCTCGTTAAAAAGCCAAAGCTCTATTCCAAGGTCAGATCAAGAAAATGAGGTCAATCAGAGATCAAACTGGCCTCCTTGGAAAACAAGGTTGTGCCAAGAACAAGCTATCAATTTGGGATTAGCAAGCTTTCATTCTACACAATTTCATTTGCAGTTGTCCCTCTGTGCAATACAACAAAGTGGCACAGATGGTACAGTCTTTGTGATCTTCTGTGTTTCTCATTTTCAGCACTTGTAAATTCATTTCCCACAATATTCATCATGCTTTAAGTTCACTGACGCCCTGTAAAATGCATAGGACAGAGTGGAAATGAGATTCCCTGCTGGGAAAGTGAGAGTCAGCTGATGGCACAGTAAGCTATGGGACTCATAAAGGAAAAAGAAAAGCTAATGCAGAACATTTTGTAGAAGCTCTGAAATGTTCAATCTTGCTTCTTGCGCTGGGAGCACTGAGGAAAATTGAAATGGCAGGATATAAAGAAACCTGTCCTGTCCCTGTAAACGTGACAGACGTTTAGTTCCTGCATTAAAGAAAAGATACATGATGACAGTGCGTTCCAGTGAAAAGGAAGATGGATACATTGCATTCCTTCCTGCTTGTACTCTCCTTTTTTCTCATTGCTTTATTGCATCATATGGAAGGGCTTTTCACCAACATTGCTTCATCTTTTGAATAACCAGCTCTTTATCAGCTCATGAAATAAGGCTGGCCTTATCAACACCTTCCTTTCAGCTGTTATCACATACCATATCTTCATAGCTCAGCTGGATGTATTTCATTAAAGCAAATGGTAAATGACTGATTGATCCTACTTTTTGTGTTAGTGTTTTAGTCAAAGTATTTTCACCTTTTCTTCCTGTGCCAAAAAATAGGCATTCAACATACTCTATATGTAAAAGGCAACAGGATTTCCATATTTTTGAGTAGATGACTGGAACAGACAAAAGCTTTAAAAATGCGAAGGAAACTAGGCTGTATCTTTTCTCCCAGCTTTGACACAGAATTAACCACCACAAGCAGAAAAGCAGTTCTGTGTGTACTCCTTTAGCAATTCATCACCAGCAGTTGAAAGTACTTGCTAGGAAGGCCAACAAATTTCACCATTTGTACCCTAAATTTTTTCAAATCTAAATACTGAGTTTAGTCACATAACTTAGACTCTAACTCAAACCATTTTGAAAGTTTTAAATCTTGGTCATTCAGATGATAGTTTTAGGTGATAGTGGAATTATTCCAGGACAAAATGCTTGGTTGAGAATTATTACCCATTGGTGGTATTGGACACCAGCATTCACTACGTTGTTGCAAAATGGTAGTATGGAATAGAGTCCTGAGCAGAAGCTGCAATGTAAAAGAATCTGAACACTGCAATGTAAAACCCCAGGACTTACCTGAAGAGTAGCCAGACACTTACAGGGACATCAGATTACTGAAGGTCTGTCTTCTAGAAACTGTTTTATGAATTCAGGCAGGTGTCTGCTTTGTTATCACACTCTGAGTTTGGGTGCTGCCTCCAGACAGCACAGCTTTCCCTTCCTCTTGACAATTGCAGAGTGTCCAGTGTACAAATTTTAGTGTTTGTGTACTAGCAATTTAATCAGCCTGAAATAACCCAGCTGCCTCTTCCACTTCTCACTTCATGGTGTTTGTAAACAAAAAGCAAGAAGCAGAAAATACATCTCTAATCAGATCTCAGTTCTCTTGTCTTTGTAGATATTGAATTCAGGTTCATGTACCCATCTACTGCTTTGTATTAAGAGAACCGGAAGTGTCCAAAAGCCATCACTATTGACCATTTGTGGGACTAGAGATCTTTTCCCTATATTGGTTAGATTCCTTAACAGCACAATAAGGAGGGAAAATCTCTTTTAATGAATGCAGTCATTTTGGTATTGGTTTTAATCATGATACTATTTAGTATTTAATGTCTGGTTTGTTGATAATTTAAATTCTGTTTTATTGATATAAAGAGAAGAGTCTGAAACAAAAAAACTGATATGGGGAAAGTTTGGCCCTGGTGTGGCTTCATACTTTAGAATGGACACTGCTCTGAATGTTTTCAAGAACACATGGACTTAATAATGTAACTTGTTCTTCCTGTGAAGTGTTCCAAGGATCTTTATATACAAAGCTCTGTTCTGCTGGATGCTGGAGAGGTCTCCGCTGGAATACTGTATTCATTATAGGGTACCAGTCTTCAGAAAGATGTAATACATAGGGAGAATCCAAAAAAGAGCAACAGAAATCAGAGGATTAGGAATAAAGATAGGAGAAGTAAGGGCTGGGTATTTTCAAAATTAAAGAAGATGGGAAAAGTTAATGTTTTCCCCAGTTGTAAAGGTATAATGTTCAAGGATGAGAATCAGGAATCAATTTTTAGCCAATCAGCAAGGAGAAGTCACTTTAATTTTAAGTAAAATTTACTTAGGATTGAATAGTGGGAAGAAAGACAAAGAAGACAGAGCAGCATAACTGTTTTGGGATGGGTTTAGTAGGCTGGAGGGGCGGTTCTCAGGGATGGCCAAACAGATGAGATTGGCCTTGCAGGCCAGTGCCACTGGCTCAGGGAAAAACATCCTCTGCACCAACAGCTGGATGCCTCTGGGTGCAGATGTGCATGGCCAGTCATTTCTAAATTAGAAGGAAGCATTACCACATCCACAGAGCATGGATGAAAGTGTGCTTCTGTACTCTCACAATTCTGGGATTGGCCATGCTTTCTAAAATGAGGGAACCAAAGCTCATTTTGAGAGGTACAGATCCTATCTCCAATTTTAACTGAAATGCCAGTAGTCAATTTGAGAACATTGTCTGAAGTAAGTAGGAAAAAGAGGCTGCCTAGGGCTAAAATTAGAAACAAGGAAAAAGTCTTGATTCCTTTGCTTTTCTTTTTCTGTTGGCAAGGAGAAATCCTTTTCATAAACCTTTTAAAAAGCCTTATATTTACCAAACTGAGAAGTGTATATTGTTTTCAGAGCACATACTTTGTGGATTATATATTCCTAATAGAATATCAGTTTTAGCTGACTGGTGGCACTAGAAATCCTCTGTGGATGAAGAAATAGAGTGCGGTAGCTAAGGCCAAGTGTGGTTCTCAACATTTTTTATCAACAAGTAAACTTGACTTCAATTTTAAACTCTTTCAGAATAAGGCTTGGGGTTTTTTTTATTAGGTCACTTAAGTATTTTTAAAACTAAAGGCTGAATTACAACATGCTGAACCTTTTCTACAGTTGGAATTGAATATTCCCATGGCTGGCTGTGCAAGAAAAAGGCCATGGACTTGAAGGGCGTAGAAGATGGAACAATTTTGTTTTCCTTAATAGCTCTTTGCCCAGTCAGATTTGATACACACACCATGTGTGTACATTCAACATATATATATGGCTCTGTATAGCTTTTCTAGTTCTGTCTTCTGTGCAGTACTAAGTATTTAATCAATCTGGGGACTTCAGTCTCAAAGACAATCAGCTGGCATTTTCTTTTCCTATATAATTCAAAGGTTATTGCCATATTTTTGCTGTCTTTGTTTAAATTTCTATAACACTTGAGAGAAGGGAACAGGGGGCAACATGTTCCATTGAGAACTCACTTCACCTCTAACAGGGTGAAATACATTTGAAAATTTAAATAAGCAAGAGCCACTGTATAAACCAGGTAAGGATCAACATTCCTCTCATAAATAAAATTGACTAGAAAATGCATTTTTCAAATCTGTTTTGCATGTTCATGGCAGTTATAAACAGGCAGTTTTAGTGTACGTAATGGGTAGGGAAGTGTAAATGGTTGTGAAGTATGGAAATATGCACAGTCTCAAAGACAAGAGGACAATGAAAATGTTGGTACAACTTTTCTCTGAATTCCTGTGGTTATCTGACAATGCACTTTCCTGATGAACTGTCATGAAAGATTAAATCCCCCATTCAATTATATGTTTCTTAACCACAGAAGCATGTAAAATATGAAAAATTTGTGTGTGTGCATTAGTGGAAGGTAGGTTTATAGCTTACCTGCAGAAGTTCTGAGAAGGGGAAAAATGAGAAACAGGAAGAAAAGTCACCTATTGCTTACACTTAGGGCTAGGATGAGATCTGGGTTTCTTGGTGGTGGTGACTGTGTATAACAAGTGCTGACTTGTACTAACCTTAGTTATCTGGCTTTCCTTGATTTCAGAGATGAGCTAAGGAAAGCTGTAACGTCATCTGGAGAGAGATGTCTTCCTCTCTTTTCTTCTCTGAGCTTTGCACTTAAGACCTGTTGGTGCATTACAGCAAGTGAATATTTAGACTCTAACCATGTAAATGATTAAAACATACACTTAACCTTACATGCTTTGAATGATCTCTCTGAATTTAGTAGAACTAAGGTTAATATGCAAAGGTCAACACAGCTGTGCCTTTTTTAATTTTAGTCAGTAAATGCCTTAGAAAAAGAGGCCCTAATAGGGCTTGTCCAGTGACTTTTGTCAGGGGTTGGAGCTGCCAGTTGTTATGGCAGTGCAAACAGTTAATAAGGATAATTACTATGTTGATAATGTATATATCAATAAGATATTTCTGGACATAAATACAGCTTTATGTGGCAAAAAACCAAACCATATGCTTTGGATCTTGACAAATGGTTGAAAGTCATTAAGGTACCATGTTCTAATGATTGTCTATTCATCACCTGAGCCAAGTCTGCCTAGCAGCAGCCTGTGCTATGCATACATACACCCCTTGCTGCAGACACACTGCTGCAGCTCATGGATTTCAGTTTCCAGTTACAGTGGGCAAGGAGCAAACATCAGCCACCTAACTGACAGGGGTTGTTATGCCATGCTTACTCAGCCATGTGCAAGCATTTGGTCAAATACTTCATGCATATTTCTTTGTATCCCCTATTGCTATTGATTATTTTTATCTTGTTCAAGCTTCACACAAAGCTGAGAGAACTTGCAATAAAATGATATGGATAAACAAGTAACTGTAAATAAGCTTTGCTGTGCATTTACCATATATCAGCTGCTGTTCTGATTAAAAAAAAGAATTGTATTTTCCATTGGATCATCTATGCAGAGGGAGAGATGCCCACATGTATTGCTCTGCAGTTGCTTACTAGCCAGTGAAAACTGTTTGGGTGCCTAAAGATAGTCTGCCAAGGTAAGTTCATTAAAAAAATGTTCATTCAAGTGTTTAGGCCTAGACTGTAGATCCCATCAACAAAGTACATATTAAAAAAAGTATCTAGAATTTGGAAATTTAAGAATTATGTCTTTTCTGTTTATTTTTTTTCCCCCAGATTTGCAAGAGCAAGGCTAAGGAATCCCAGCAGTATTATCACAGCCTGTCTATCCGGCAGAGCCTGGCTATCAACTTCAACATCCAACAAGACTGTGGCCATTTCCTTGCTGAAGTGCCAGTTCGTCTCCTTCCATGGGAGGATGACGACACACCAGATGTAGAAGAAGAGCGGGAAGAAGAGGAGAAAGAACCTGAGCAGAAGAACAGAGACACTGCTTCTACCACAGAGGCCTCCCATAAAGACAGCTCCAGCAGCCAGGGCACCATCAGCAAGCCCCGCAGCCGCGTGGTGGTGATCACACGGGAGGTCCCGCACCTGACAGTGGCCGACTTTGTGCGCGAGTCCGCACCCCGCCACACCAAGAGCCCCGACCTGTATGAGAGACAGGTGTGTCTGCTCCTCTTACAGCTGTGCCTGGGCCTCGAGCACCTGAAACCCTATCACATCACACACTGTGACCTGCGCTTAGAGAACCTGCTGCTGGTTCACTCCAGAGCGGGAGGCAGCCCCCTGAGCCCCGAGGCCACAGAACCCAGCCCCAACACTGCCTGCCCAGCCAGATTAATAGTGAGCAACTTCTCCCAGGCCAAGCAGAAGAGTCATATGGTGGATCCTGAGGTCCTACGGGATCAGTCCCGCCTGGCTCCAGAAATCATCACTGCAACACAGTACAAGAAGTGTGATGAGTTCCAGACTGGCATCCTCATCTATGAAATGCTGCACTTACCCAACCCCTTTGATGAGAATCCAGAGCTGAAAGAGAAGGAGTACACTTGTGCTGATCTCCCCAAGATTCCTTGCCGTTCCCTCTACTCTCAAGGGCTTCAACAACTTGCCAGCTGCCTGCTGAATCCCAATCCTTCGGAGAGGATCTTGATATCAGAAGCCAAAGGAATCCTTCAGTGTTTGCTTTGGGGTCCGCGTGAGGATTTGTTCCATGCTCTAAGTACATCTTCCAACCCCTCACGGAGAGATGCTATACTTCAGAACTGGCTTGATATAAAAAGGACGCTGCTGATGATCAAGTTTGCAGAGAAGTCCTTGGAGAGGGACTGTGGAATTATTCTGGAAGACTGGCTTTGTTGTCAATATCTGGCTTTTGCCACTACAGACTCACTTCATCGCATTGTGAGACTCATGAAGCAGCACTAGTTGTAGAGCCTGTTGCTTTTCATGAAGCATCCCCACCTCTGCCCCAGCCCTCATTCCAGCCTGCACTAGGGCTCACGCTTTGTACAATTGTTACAAAACAGCCTAGATATCAAAGCCAGCAACTCTGAGCAAATAGGTTCTAATTGGAAAATTTCATCCTGTACCAAGTATGACAGAAACTTTACTTTTTTGCCAGGCCTGCTAGAGATTGATCTCGTACACATGACTGCATTTGGATCAGACAGTATGTAACTTGATTCATATCTGGCTGAAAAGGAGAGCAAACTTTGATACCACTATTTCTACCACTGCAGTAAACAAATTGCCCTCCTCTTCTGGGTAGCTTCTGTCATTTCCTATGTAGCATTGGTAGTGAATAGCAGTGACGATAAGCAGAGACAGATTAGCGGTAAATGTGAGATGAATGATCCACCATGCCACAAAACACTCATTTGCTTTCACTCCATATACCACGCATTTCCTCTCAGCATAGTCAGTCCCCCACAAGCAGGCTGTGCTGCTCTTTCCTTTGGTCTCAACTAAACAGGTTCTGATCTTTCTCTTACACTTTACACCATCTGTACTTTCCCACATCCCAAGATGTGGTTTTCCTGCTGAGCATGGCAAAAGTCAGTGAATGGTAAGCACCTGTGTTCAGTCCTCTTCCCTCCTCCTCTGCCTCACTGCCTACCCATATCCTTTCTAACCATGGATCCATGATTTCATCAATGCTGTCTTAATCAGACCATTACCCTTAGCTTGAGACTGGTGCATTAAAAAGCAGAATATGCACACTTTGTCTATCCTATTTCCTAGGCAACTTTCACCAGTCTGAACTGTTGATGTACTGTAGCCATAACCACATTTATGCAAGAAAATACAACACATGGTGGGCCATTGACATTCCCCTTCCATCACAAAAAGCACTAAAGCCTGACTTGAAATGGATAGGATGTACATAACCCTCTCTGACAATCACTGCTATGAATCAGGGATGAAAATAAAAGCCACCTCTTCTGTTTTGTTTTGGTCTGCTATTGTCACTTGTGCCATACTGCAAAGTGAGACTGAAATTGGCTCTGCAGGTTTGTTGGCAGGAGATGGAAATGTTTAGCGCTTGTCTGTGTCTAGATAACAGGCAACATGGAGACACTTTTACTGCAGACACAGTTCTCTGAACGGTAGAAACAAGGGGGGAAAAACATTTAATTACTGAGGGAGCTGTGAAGTTTGGCATTCATGACCAACAGCATCATGATCCACATTTCCTGCAGCAGTGCTTGGCTGCCCATCTCTTGTCTGTTGTAACCAGTGTTTTCTAATGTTGCTGTAGACAACACCCTAAAAATGGAATGTTGTCAGAAGAGCTCAAAGAGCATCACAGACAGAGTTTTGGACTAGAGCAGGAATTAGTGAGGATTGAAGAGTCAGAATTCTTAAAAACTCAACTTGAAAGAGCTTTTTCACTTTTAGAGGGCACTGCTGACTTCCTTCCATGCCCTAACAGCCGCTTCCCATGGAACCTCTGTACAGACAATATCTTTGCTCAGTATTGCTAGGCTAGGAGTTATTTCCTGAGTTGCTCTGAAGAATGGATCTGGATGCAGGGGAAAAAGCGATTCCGAATATTCTAACCCGGGTGATGGAAAGCAGACAGCCCTAGTTATGAGCCTGTGCTTCTCTCCTATGGATCTATGTGCAATTCTTGTATTATTTTTTAAAGCTGTACATTACAGTGTTCACTTTACACACCAGCCTTTACCCGATGCTAGATCTGCAGTACCTTCCTTTACTTTCCTGGCACATAAATGCACAGATATCCATGTGTTCTTTTTATGGATTGATGTTTCATTTTAATTGTTAAAACTGTGAGGAATCAATTCAGCCTTGAAACAAATAGCCACTTTATACAGCATATGCATTCTTGGACCAGATGCATGGAAACTGAACAAACAGTCCTGCAGGCTTAAAGTCAGTGAAAGTAGCTCTGGATCCGCGGCCTACATCAAGGGGTTGACATGTCTGCATTATTCTTCTCTGGCACCTCTCAGAGCTAAGCTGAATAGCGTGTGGAAGCCTACATCGATTGTGCCGTAGTATAGACTGTCTTTGTGACCTTTCTAAAGATTTTTTTTGAACTTCTGATGATTATTCTTTTGTTTGATTCACCTGTATCAGTGAAGGATCAGGCAAGGATAAGGATAATATATTTCAATGTGATATGTATATTTTTCTTTCTCTTTCTGGCAAAAAGGTTAGGATGGTGGCATTGATGCAGAAAAACAGGACAGTGCATTAAAAGCCCAAGTGCAATGTATGTAGTTGAAGTATACTTCCACTACATCAGAAAAGAAAGTTTCTACACTACTGCTGAGCAGCTCATAGAAGATCCTTTACAATCTCCTGTTCAGTGCAGCCCTGCTTTATCTGGACACAGGAGGGCAATGCTCCCATAGTTCACATACACCGAGCATGGCAAGTCACTCGTGTACTACCTACTAGCTATTAGTGACAGTGTGCTGAGCTGCGAGTAGGGCTTCTTGTTCTCTATGGTCTGGTTTTGTGTTCGCTCTGTAGTGTGTGTGCACCTGACTTCTCAGCTAACTCATATAGGCATAGGAGTAACTCTTGGACCACTTGTCATTGCAGTGGGGTGATCCCTTGAAGCCTCTGGGTGTTCCCGTGTTTACGGACACGTGTT
The DNA here is from genome assembly GCF_017639235.1 of Corvus kubaryi. Taxonomy (NCBI): domain Eukaryota; kingdom Metazoa; phylum Chordata; class Aves; order Passeriformes; family Corvidae; genus Corvus; species Corvus kubaryi. The sequence goes on from NW_024581047.1 coordinate 709,895, forward strand.
CCCAGTGTCGCTTTGATGTCAACACGCACATGCAAAGTTGGATTTTGAATGTTGTACAACTGTACGTATTAATGCAGCTGGTCCGACGCCTTTGTATCTCTAGCTATCTAATTTCAGTTTGTATCTTTTGTGATGAACCAATACTCATTCTAGCTCTGCAGTATAATCAAGCATGGATAGGTGTTCACTACCAACCTCTTTCTTGTGCAGCACTGGGTAAACTTTAGCAATTTGTAATGTTGTGTGGTTTTTTTCTTTAAAAAAAAAAGAATGGTCAATGTAGTCGAACCTGATCTGGCCTGAGCTCTTCCTTGAGGAGCTTGAGACTGACTTTGCAGATCTGCCCATAACTGATAATTGCAACTGTGTTTGTGGTGGTTCTCCATCCTGGCACCAGATTGTGCCACGTAAATACACAAGAATGTATGCATTAAACTGATTGTAAACAAATCCTAAGAATGCTACAGCATAATTGCTAAGCAAAAGGAAAAAAACCCGCTCTGTTTGTAACAGGATCCTGTGTATGGCAGGAACAAAACCCCTGGCTGTGCATGTTAGAACTTACTTGAATATGTGCACAGATCTTGAATTTTTTTTTTAGCAATGTCGCACTTTCAGTTGAGCTCAAGAAATAGGAAGAGCTGCAAATCTAAGATAACAGTATTGACTGTAAATATATATTTTTCTATTAATAAAAGCTGTCATTCAAATATTTTTAACATGAACTCTAAAGATTTTTCCAGTGGAAACTATTTCTGGAAAAATCAAATGCTTGTTTGAAGAATTATGATGAGTGGTTTCTGATCCTTTTAGAGCCATTAAAACCCTCTCTAATATCACAGAGGGAGCACAGTGATTGGATTCACAATGTTTAGTGCCTTGTCAAAAACCTGAAATGTAGCTGGTCAGTTGGTGGAAATCTTATTCTTTTCATAACAGCCCTAGAAATAATACTGCCCACGTAAAGATGCAAAAGACTTTACAAAATTAAATGCTGTACTTTATATGATACTGGGTTGATCTATTCCATAAGATTTGTGTGAATGGATTCCTTTAAGTTGCTTGTAGTACAGCATAAACCTGAAGTAACAAAATTGTGGGCTTTCAAATTTGGGAGAGTAATAGTGGATAACAAGTCAGTTCTTCCAGACTGACCAGGCATCAGGAGAAGCCTATTGCTCTGACAATCTGCTGCAGACACTCCACACTGGGGAGGGGAGGGATTGCGTTAGTCTGGGAGAAGCGCGGAGGGTAAAATGTGCTGCTCCTGCTGTAGGTGGTGGAGGTGCTGCACACCACCTTTGGTCTGTTGTGAGAAATGCAAACCTCTGGTAAAACAGGAGTGTTAAAGGAACTACTCCTGAGATGGTATGGAAAGTGGGTTAGTTTTGTATTTCTTAAATGGGAATTACTTTTTACTAATTATCTGTCAAACCTCAGATCTGATCCAGTCAATATGCATAACCAGGTGAATATAAAGAGACTCTACTAGTGAAAGCTTGCCTACAAATTTTTAGGAATGAGAGAATCCAGAATTTTCTTCTGGAGTCCCTGGAATGTCCCAATATAGAAGCCTGGTCTCATTTCAGTATTCAGACATGATGAAATCAGTAACTCCAGCCAGGATACCATGTTGCTGCCCCACAGACAAGAGTGCAGGTAGCATTTACAAAATGTTCCACCTTAAATCTTTTATGGTCCACACATCCCACCCACAAGGTATGAATGGATGATCTTGACATGTTAACACAAGAGAATTCCCATGTGTTATAGAGAAAAATGTATTATTTAAGTAAATTATGTGTGTTAGGGTTCAGCTACTTGCAGAATTTATTCAGCAGCTTCACACTGTAGGTCCTTAATTTTAACATGTATTTGCTGCTGAAATAAAATGTACCTGTTTCTTAATTCTTGTGCTGAGATTCCCCATCTAAATTAATTTTTATTGTTTGTAATAACAAATCCATATGTAAATATAAATTAAATAGTCCTGTTTTTATTTAAATCAATTTTAAGTTTTCTGAGGGATACAATAGAAACTGAGTCAGACCTTTTAATGCACTTTCTTTTCCCCCTTTCTCCAAATTGGCTGTTTCTCAGTACAAACTGTACTTGACTGCATGGCTAGACCATCAGCTTTATTCTGATTTTTGGAAGTGGTGTTGATTCTCCTAAAACTCCTGTAAAACCTAGAGCACAATCAGAGCCCTTCAGCCAGCGCAGAGCGAGATGTGATTATCATTTAGTTATGCAGTAAGATAACATCAGAGAAGTACAGCATAGAATCTTAAATACCTCTATAAAAATACACCTGTGGAAATATTCTGTAAACAATCATGTGGATTACAAAGACTTCAAGAGAAGAATACACAAAAAATACTTTTCAAAACACTGGGGAGAAATTTCTTTAAGGCACCCTCAACTCCAAAAGAAGGAGCAAGTCTTTTTCCCTGCTGTGTTGCAGAGAATTTCTCGTAGACATTTGTATGGATTTTTTCATTCACCTGGATGCAGTATTAGAAGGATGGTGATTTTGAGTAGGTGTAGAATGTAATTTAAATAATTTCCTGTAAGTCTCCTTGCATTGGTGCTCCACTCAGCATTTACCTGGAAACCACAGAATGCTTTCAGATCAAGCAGAGTTGCCAGTGAGAAATGAAATACTCAACTTACCTGTACATAAGCATTTTACCACTCTACAGAATTTGAGAATTTGGTTTGTACTTCAGACTATAAAGATTTTTTTTTCCATAAATCCAAGGGGAAGATTTCAGGGATTTAGAAGAGGTTGGAGCTTTTTTAATATGGAAGAAATATTTGTTCATAAATATATATATATATACATACATATATATATGAGTGCATGTGGGCATGTTTTAATATATATATGTATGTATATTAATTTTGTATCCCAAAAGTATTCTTTGCCCCTTTTTGCTTGAAAATATATATATTATATATTGTATATATAATATATATTTAAGAGTGTGTAAATTTTAACATAGTCATTTCATAAATAACACCTCTTCAAAAACGACTCAAAACTTCTGTTTCCTTGTCCTTTGGATTGTTGGTATTAGAAGGTTTTGCGGTTGAAATCCTTGGGTTTTTTTCTTTTAAAACTTAATTATGCTGAGCATTTAAGAATATGTTCTTGTTTTTAATAAAAGGGGGAAATTTATTTTTTAATTAGGGATTCCAAAATCAGTGGACTTTTATAAATGGGATTTCTTTAAATGCCTTGAATAAGGGAATTTTTTTTTTTTTCAGTTCCATTCTTGTGGGTAATTTGTATTTGGAATTCCTGGTTGCATTGCTTTATCTGGTGCTTCATATTGATATTTACACATTTTTATATAAATAAGTATATAAACTTCAAGCCTTCCTTTGTGATCAGGGGCAGTTACACTCTGGTTTGCTGTGGTACTTTGCTGTGTACTCTGTGGCATTCATGTTACTGTGTAAATAAAACTAGTTTTATTACACTCAAAATCAAACTTGCAGTTGCCTAATTTTTCTCCCTTCCTAGGTAATTAGACAAAAACATGTATTTCTGAGGCAAATGCATGTGGCAAGTGCAGCAAAAGATTTTATTCCAAGAACAGCTGGGTTTGCAGCAGCAGTGCATGTGCACACTTGGTCAAGGAGGCTGCCACCGCAGTGGCCGGGCATCCCAGCCACAGGAATTGCCAGTGCTCCAGACACTGCCCCACCTCCCACCTCTGCATTTTCCCCAGAAGCCTCACTGTGGCTGGTACTATTTCAGCTCCATCTGGACAAGTGGCAGCAGCAGCCCAAAAATAAACCGGCCACCAGTGGCTGCTGTTGATTGAACCAGTGTCTTGTAAGGCCTGCTTGGAGAGAAGTGACTTGGCATGTTAATGACAACCGCCACGCTAGGGACAACCCTTGGCATGTAAGGAGCTGAGCCAAAGTTAGAAATTTCCCTAGTGTGGACAGGGCTTAAATGACCTGCTGTGAAGGAATAAAATTACTCTTAAGTCAAATTTTTACATGCAGTGACAAAGCAGGAGGATGCCTCCAAGGCAGTTGTCTGCAGTGGAATTCATTGCGTCTGATCCGTTACCTTGAAGCATCCAACCTGATGGAGGGTCTGTGGAAAACAGATGGGATAATATGCATCTTCTGCAATCGTGCAGACACACTTCAGTGGCACTGAGATCAAACAGCTCAATTTTGTACCCAAATTTGACAGGCAGCAATGGTAGCTGCAGATGCTAATTTATTAGCATAGAACAGATGACACCATGTACGTCGGAGCAGCGCCGTGCTTCTGCATGACAATCACACTGCTCACAGATACTCTTGAAAGAAAAAATAAAAACAACCCAAAAAACCAGCCTGCAGGCTCTATTCTACCCACACAGTGGCTTTGCACAGGTATGTCATCAGTTTCAATGATCAGAATTAGTTAAAGTGTAACTACTACCGGCCCTTCACATTTATTCCTTAGACACTGTTTGAAAGCCTTTCAAAAACAGTTTAAGTTATTGTCCTCATCCCTTTGAAAAATACAAAGCTAGCTGACTCCAAAGGTGTCAGTAAATACACAACACATTTAACAGCCTGACAGATACTTTGGCTTTGCCAGAGTAATCCCTGTTCACTTCAACGAAGTGCCGTGAACTTAAGCTAAACAGAGTTCGATTATGCCATTTGTCAGTGGCAATCATCACTCTGCAGGGAAAAGATATGCAAAAACAAACTGAACCCTTGTCAAGACATGATAATTATACTAGTTTAACTAAAATCTGTTTGAAATTAATTTAGTTCTAGTGCAAACTCTCTTGTGGGTATCCTTAAGTGGTCGCAGTCTGGCATTCTCATTTCAGCTTGTGCCAGACATGAACACAAGTGGAACAGATGCCTGGTTTCGGTTGATGCAAAAATGTCTGTATCAGATTTTTCACCAACTCAGAAATTCACCCAATAGTAAAGCTATGTTCTACATGATAAACCGTTCTTTTGTAGAACACATCCCTGCATCACTTGAGCTCTGCAGGCTGCTGCTTTTGCCCCAGTTAATGAGGTTCTGTGGTGCCCCACAGGAATCACACCATCCTCCTTACCCAGAGGTGCTTCTAACCAGGCTCAGATGGAAGTGGTTCCCAAGGCAAACTGCTCAAATGAAATATTTGCCACAACCTACTCTGCAGAGAGAGGCTGTAGTTTCAATTCTGAGCTAAGACTTGTAGCTCTGTGGAGAAAGATACACTTTAAAGTGCTAGTGCAATCTACTGCACTTCCCTTGGTGCTGCTGCTGTCTCAGGAGGCAGCACTAGAGCCTAGTGCTTAGCCCACCCCCATGTAAGATGGGTGCAGGCTTCTTGCCATCAGTTCAGTGCTTTCAAATGAGTGGCAGACACCAGGGGAGTCACTGGGAGAACAGCTTGGAGGCTCTGAGGCAGATTTGCTTATATAAAATCAGAGAGCTCAAAATAATAGCTATTGAAGGTGCATTTTCTATTACATCTCCTGTTCTCACCCTTTGTTTTGCTGTCATTAGGGTGTTATTTTTTGTTACATCACAGCTGGCAGACTCAGGACATGCACAGAAGGAAGCACTGGAAGTAACAGACAATAATGTAAGGTAAAATCACAAAACTCTATTTCTTATCCTCCAAAAAGAGAAGGAATGGGAATAGGGAGGCTTATTGCTAAGGTATTTACCTTTGTCTGCTCTTTTTGGTACCAGCCAGGAGCCCTAGTACAACCAATCCATAGAAAACTCCTTTCTCCAGCTGCCAGGTGCTGGGAGGAGCCCATACTCCCCTGCACAGCACAGTGCTGCCACTGAGAGACAGGATAGCCCCAGGGACAGTACCTGTGTGCACCGGGGCTGGGGGCAGTTACAGATTTCATGTCAGATGCCAGGTTTTGCCTGATTTCATTGGAGTCTTAATGGTCCAGATAAACTGCAGTGAATAGCAGATTAACCTTAAAAAACATGAAATCCCTGCAGTTTATCTGTAAGAAGCAAGCAATTAACTTTGCACCTCTCCAAAGTGCAGAAGGACATAAATGTTCTTCTAAAGAAAATGAAGAATTAAATCAAGGTAATAAAATTCTCCTGCTTCCTACATGGGCACTAAATTTGAATCAAGTTACTGTTGGAAATGGGCCAGTAGTCCACCACTGTACAACCACCACCGCAATGATGAAAAGAAAAGGAACTTCCCATAACCTGTGAGCCAGTCACGCAGCTTCTCTTGGCCAGGGAAGAAAGTCTCCTTCAAAACTTTTTTCTATTTATATTACTGGGGAAAAAAGTTTTATGTTCTGCCATATTAATATTTCATCTTATGTGTTTGTGTTTGTACAGGAGTTATTGCTAAAGCTGCAATCACAGGACACCAGGGTGTGCTTCAGCTTCAAACAAGAAGGTGCAACAGGAAGTCAGATGATGTTGTGGGATACTACATGACAAATGTTTTTAATGGCGTTAGTTACAAATGTTTTAATACCATCCAGAGCTTCACCATCCCTGGCTCTTTTGCAGCAATGGATTGTTCAAATCATTTCCCTGTGGATGAAGCATTTCTCCCTGTATCGTCACCTTGGAGTCTCAACATCTCCTTCTGTAGGAACTGCAGCACACAGCCCTGCTCTCTTCCCTGCTGTGAGCAAGACCTTTTTTCTTGGAGGTTTTTGAGGTGATTCGGCTCAGGCTGAGGGGCTAGGAGTAAGGGTGTCAGCATTCTGTAGAAATGGCAGAATGTATTTCATCTGCAGCCCATCAGCACCCTATTTGCTTGTCCTGGGCAGACATGTCCATGCCTAGAGTCTTGACTTTTGAAAATTCTGGATGTTCACATAAGAATATTTAGTTTATTTTTTTTACTAGGATATAGTCTGTGTTCATCCAACTCAACATTCCCTTTGGTATTTTTGTCTGTTTTTTTTTTTTTCAAATAATTCAAATCCATCTGGAGTCTTTTACAACTTTCTGCAATTTATGCTAATCTTGAACAGATTTCACTTTGTGATTAATCACTTCTTCCTGCAAATCAGCAATCGGAAACACTGAGCTAAGACTAGTTCTTAGGCACAGTTGTCTGTCTTCCCTAAAGAATTTGTACTTGTTACATTGGTTTTGTTCTCTATTCACAATTAAAAGGGTTTTCTTTTTCTTCACTCACCAGAAGTACCATGAAAATACAGTGCAAGTTTTGTGCTGGTCCCAAAGCACTTTACAAGAAGAGATTAGTTGCTATGCTACAGATCCAGGAACTGATGGACAGCATGGCAAAGGAATATATAAAAAAGACACAGCAAGCCATTTGGGGGGAATAGTATGCAGGAATCCAGGGCCTATTCAACTAAACCATCTCCTACAGTATTTCTGTTTGCATTCTATTCACCACTGACTCACAACTATCCATCATGACTTGACAGCCTCCATCAATTAAATCTATTGCAGAATGATTTTTATAGAATTATCAATTTGTTTTGTCAATTTTAATCATGGTTGCTCAAACACAAAAGTAACAAAATTACGGTCTCAAAAGAAAGGGATTCAAAGCTATACCACTGGAGTACCAGGTGAAGCTGCTCTGACACCCATTTCAGCTTCAATATACATCTAGACTGAGACTATGGTCCTCTCTCACTTCGCCATCCTCTTCTGTCTCCCAGTGAGGTGTCAATACCTCTGGTTTGCAGACAACAACTCTGCTTTGGACCAACTTTCCCACATGGACCAGCCTAGTTCCCAGGCATTGCTGAGCAGCCTTTTTTACAAAGAGGACATTGGGAATGAGCCTCAGTAACATGAATAGGAGTCCAGTGGTCAAATGCCTTGGCACACCATCAGAAATGGATGAAATAGTCACTGCATTTCTTAACTCCCAAATCTGCTGTGTTACTATGCTGATGACTTCAAGCAGTCTCTGCTGGAAGCTTCAAAGGCCCTTGTGTGATGAGCACATCCAGTTCATACCACCCCCAGAGGAGCACGGTCCTTTCTGACATGGCATGACACCTTTCATCAGCACATCAGTGTAAAATACACTGAACAGAGCTCCAGTGAACCTGGGAACTTGGGCAGAGAGTTACAGCACATTGGAAAATGCCAGTTCACTGTGTAAATCTCCCTTTTGCTATTGGGTAACTTGCAAAACAGCAAACTGTGAAGGCACTTTCTCCTGCTGTAGGCAAAAGGTGTTCTCTGTTACAGCTTGGGATTCTTCATGCTGAGCTGCATGCCCTTCTAACACTGCTGCACTGGAAAAATGCCATCTGCTAATGGGCTCCATTCAGCCTGATCACTCAGGCATCAGGAGCAGGGAGAGGGGTAGGCAGGTGGAAAATAACAGTCCAAGTCTCCTTTGGAACTACTGGCTTACTAGAAGGGCTGTCATTACAGCAATACTGCCAATTTGACAAGAAATGATAGTGGACAACAAACTACCTGCTTCAGATGCAGATCCAAGATGGTATTTGTAAAAAAATGAGAGATGCAGCACAGTCCCCTCAAAGCAAGTCCCTGTCAGCATCTGTCAAGCACTGTCAGACCTGGCAGTCCTGCAGCTGGCAGCTCTCAGTCTCCAGAGAACTGGGGACCTTGTGACTTAAGTCAGCTGGTGATGATCAGAGAACTGGCCAGGGAGCCTGACTGGTGACTTTCCCACCAGCTGGTATGAAGCAACTGCAGAGCTGCTCCACGCTGCTCTGTGTATGACCTGGATTTAGCTGTGCATCACAAGTTTCCTTGCCAGCCCTGACAACAAGGGCTTTCCCAACATCTTTCCCATGAAAAGGCTACTGGGCAGGCAAATGGTGTCTACCTACAAAGAGAAAGAGAGGGTTGCAAATGGTGTAGCCAGAGTTCAGTGGAGCTGTGCCTGCCAAATACCACTAAGCATCCAACCTACAAATCCCATTAGTAAGTTTAAATAAGTCTAAGGGGGAAAAGATGTCAGATTTACCATAAACCTGATGCTGGAGTACTTCCCCTGCTGGGCTGAGCCTGTTGCCCATGGCTGACACCACTGGCTATGCATCTTAGAGGCTTGTACCAGTAACAATCACCAGCAAAAATAACTTTTCCATAATACTTTCTTTAATGTTGCATGCCTTTGTAAGGCTCTCTTCTCTTATCCTTCTTCTTTTTACTTTTTTCTCCTTTGATTATTTTCCAGATTTTCCCTGTTAGTTATTAACTAAATGCCAACTCACCGTGTATTTAGTAATCAGATTATCTGCTAATACCTGCCTAAAGCAGTCCCCATTGATTAAAAGAAAGAGTGGTCATTATGTTATTTTTAATACAAATTATTTAGGTCCTGAGGCCAAGATTGAATTAAAGGAGGGATCAAATTAATGAGGGATTGAATTAAATTAGAAACATCTGATTGCAGTATTTCCTACATCTCCAAATTGCCGAAGGAAGACAGTGGTATGGCTGTGAATTCATGTTATTCCATGAAAAAGTACAAACAGTTTGTTTTAACTGCATCTGAGAAGTGGGCCTTATTGTGGATATGGCTGGGTAAGTGCTCAAAATCCACAGCAATTTTGAAAGAGGATATAATGTAATAGCAAGAACATGAGCCACAAAGTCTCTGCTAATTTCTTATTTCACACAATGTAGGCCAGATTTCCAAGGCGCTCTGTTCACCCACTGCCTCCCACACACAAGTGTACGTGATCACTACGGCAGAGAGCTGCAGGCATGGGTGCACACAGTCCCTGAAAGCAAAGCCCCGTGCCACGTTTTGGATGCAGGCAAATTTAATACACTCATCCAGTTATTAAGATTGCTTTTGAATAATTTTATCTTTTCCCCCCTCCCCAAAGTGTCTTAATGAGGGATATGATGTGAAAGCACTTCACTAGCTTCTAATTTGGATGCATTTATTAGTTCTAAATAGCACAGGGAATGAAGATTTCAAGCTTGCTCTCTACAGGGAGCAATCAGTGGGCTCAGGACGTTTTCTGAACTGAACTGAGCTCCTCAGTTTTAAAAGTGGTCTTTCTAATCCTACTTCTTATCCTACTAATCATCAACAATCCCATTGCTATTCCTGCCCTGAGTCTGACTTCATCACAGCAGTACTTGTGTTGCCCTGCATTTCAGTCACTTCAGTGAGACTCTAAACTGCTTGCGAGAAATGCTTTAACTGACTTGATTGATTGTTTATCTCCTGATCATAAATGCTAATTACAGAGCTGAGAAGATTGGTTTGTCTTTATTGCCATACTTCCACATAGAAATATAGAAAATTAAATTTTTTATTATTTCAATGAATTCCCTTTATACTTTGATCCAGTGAGTGCAGAGGAAAGATTATTCCTTCCAGTGTGAGAGCCTGCTCTAAAAAAGCAATAAACAAATCAAGAGAAAAAGCTTGGCAGTACCAAGTTATGACCTAATTCTATCCTTCACTGCATTTCCTCCTCTCTCCAAAACATCCAAAGTTCAAAACATCTGCCCTTATACAGAACAGTTCTCTCAAGCAGGTCACTTACAGAATAAAGGCCATAACTGCACACAACCCTCTCAAACACAAACCAGCCAGAGTGCTTCCCTGAACCATGCATGGCTGGACTCTGGAATGCTTCACATCTCTGGAAAAGGCCTTCCTTGTGGGAAATGCAGCTGTGTTTTACATCAAAGACAATGACTTTTCCATGCTGATTTTAAAAATCAATTGCAATTACAGTCAGAACAAATGCCCAACTTCAGTGTGCAACTCCCTGGACTCCAGACTCAGAGAATCCCCCTGCATATGGCAGATCCCTGCACAAGGAGGCTCCATTTGGGATGGAGATGTGCATTTTGCAAAGGTGCATCTTTTGGTCTGTGGAGCTCTGAGTGTAAATTAAGAAAGCTCCACTGCAGGCCACAGAGCTAGGCTGGTTCAGGACAGCTGAGCCCTGTTTGTGGCATGCAAAGGAAAGATAGGAAAGGAGCTGCTGTAACATGTTCTTACGTGTGTGCTGTTTATCAAATGGTAAAACAGCATGATCATGAGCCTCAGAACATCTAAACTGTTTGGTAACAACTGTAAAAATTCAGAAGTTAGAAGCTCTTCATAAAAAGGCAGCAGATCCCTGGCAAAGCTACCCTGTGGTGGGAGCCACAGTTGGAGGTACCGAGGTTCAGTGGTTGGACACCCTGCAACCATTTGCCTCATAAATCCACACAATTTGGTCAGGACTTGCCTTATTAGTGTGTTTCAGAGGGACTGTTATTACAGTTAGAAATTTCCAAATTCAATCTTTTGCCTCTCTTTTCACTCTGTTTTATTGTTGGGGTTTCTTTGTAACCAAGCTGAATTACAGTAGTGTAGCATGTTCTCCCTATTGTTTATATATAAATACAATTTAAAGGCCTAAACTAATGTATGCCATGTCTTTCACTACAGAGAAGTTCCCAAGGGATTAAACCAACAAAAAATTAAGACTAAAATATGAGTTTTCAAATGATGAAATATGTATACCCTCAATGGTTTACAGAGCTACTTACAGGCTTCTGTATTTACAATGGGGTTCACCCTTATCGAATTAAATCTCAGTACGGAGCTATATTCTAACATTCAGCAAGTCCTCTACCCTTCCAAAATATCCTCCCAGTGTCCTTGCAGGTTTCACAGCCATGCAAGTTCATCAGAAAGCAAAAGTCTTTGGACACTGTGGGAAGGAGATTTGAATGCAGTATCACTGGCAAATGTGTGATCTCTGACCCTCAACCTTCCCTTCCTGCTCAAATACATACACCTGTCTGCTTCAGCAGAACAGGTCATCAGCTAAACTGCTGGCACTTCTCTCTTTCTCACATACAACATTGACTGATTTTGTAACCAGTTCACTGTGCCAAATTATAAAAACCTGTTCTCTGAGGAATCAAAAAAAAAAAGAGCCTTAGTAGTGAATTTCATTCCTGAAGTATTTGTGTGATTACTGCTGGAGGAAGCGCTTCATATGCTGTATCTAGACTCAGACACGTGATCTTTTTGCTAAGTCCATGGGTTATTCTACCGAAAAAAAGATCTATTTTTTCAATAGTAAGGTGATTCAGAAATCCACAGATGCGAGGTGATTGCCTGAGATATGTGGGATATAGAGGATTATGGGTTGAAAACATGATACTCAAGTCAAGTACCTTGAGTTTAAGATGAAATAGAACTGTACTGAAATCTACAGTACTATGGTATAATTCAGTGGAGAATTAAGCTTCAAATCTTTTTACTTGCTCTAGGCTTACAGGAAAAATAAACCTCTTGAAGTCAAATTGTTTCTGTAACAAGACTGCTCAAAATCCATGTATTCACAAATAGTTAAGACACCCAAGAACGATGCTTACAACTGGATCATCCAGTTCATTGATATTGTGGAAGTAAACACCGACAACCAGCAGCCTCCACCACCCACACTCCACAGCCAAATGGCCAGGCAGACACATTTCTCCTGGGCTTGTTCTGTAGCAGAGTGACTGTGGCATTACCAGGGACAGCTGCGACAGAGAGGACAGACTGGAACAGTGGGCAGCAGGAGTGAAAGGCACAGACTGAGTGGATGTCTCAGCCAGGCAGGAAGAGGGGCAGCCAAGACAGGCTGGGTGCCAAACAGCCATCTCTGTCCTTGCTGCCTGCTCCCAAGCCTAGGACTGTAACCAGTGAGCCTTGCCCCAGGAGCCCTTCCCGGGCAAAAGGAAAGCCTGCCTCTAAAAAGGCATGAGGAAGAGGCCACAGCACCAGCAAACAAGCCCTCCTGCTCCTCTGCACAAATAACGGTGACAACAGCCAAAGCCTGGCCACAGGGATGAAAGTACATTTGTGAGTACGTTGTATGGGGCAGGGAGAACACAAGGAGCAGCTCTGCCGGGGGATATCACTGCCCCACTGTCTGCAATGTGGCAAGGTAAGTAAATCCCTGCCTTGGGATCCTGCTGTGCACAAGTCACCAGATGGTGCTCTACATACAGACTTGAAAGTTCTTTATCTTAATGTGGGAACTTCTATGGCCTCTGAGGAAACAACACTGTTATTTTTGTGAAAGCTTTCCTTTAAAGTTTCATTTGCATCTTACTCTTTTCATCTCAAATTGTGTTTTTGCTTAAGCTGTTTATTCAGAACAGCTTTGGTGTTGGGATTTTTGAAACAGAATTTACAGACATGAGACTTCCATCCAGGTCTGCTGAAAATATGGGGGTAATATATAAGCTGCAATAAGAAAATATTTAGTCACATAATTTTTACATCACTTCTTTTTCTTGCAATGGGAAATAAATATACACAATCTTCTGTATCACAGTGGATATGACATCACAGAAGTGCTACCATGTAAGAAAAGAAATCTTCTGAGGGTGTGGTGAGGATTAAATAGTAGGTAGAAGGCTTCTCAGATTAAAATAGCTACAGTATAGTAAAGCATTGCTATCTTCTAGAAATATAATCCCAAGTGTATCCAAACCCTACTCATCTTCCCTCTGAAATCCTATAACCATCCTGCTTCAACTAATAAGACAACACAAATACTGAGAATATGGATCCCTCTTTTTCATCACGTCCTCAAAGAGGATCAATCTCATTAAAGTATATATCAGAAGTCACATGCTATACGACTGAATATCAGGACAACAGCAATTTATTAGAGCACGGATTTGATCGTCTCCTTGAAATTTTGGGAACGGCCCAGGAGATGGCAGCAAATGGCACTCCGGGGGTAGGAGCCTCTGGGTGAGCCTGCGGGATGCTCAAACCAGCGCCGCATTACCAATTACACGGGGTTTATCTTCTACCCAGCACGAACCCAACTCATTAATTTTGTTCTTTGCGGAGCGGCAGAGAGGACAAAGCCACGAGGCTTTCACAATGTTGCACTCAATCGGTGTGTAACATTGTAAAAATATAGTAGCACTTTAAAGTAACTTGTCATTTTCATAAAATTTATAATTACTCGAATCATTTATTTCCCTACATGAAGGCTATTAAAAATAGTTTCAGGGGGAGAGCAATTTGTTATGAAATGAAGGTCAATCTCATTAGATCACTGTAGCAGGGATCCTAATAACATCCTGGCAGAAACGAGGTATCTCATTACAGAAGTTGTATTTTGTTTGAAATATTAGGTCATCATTAACTGAGCACTAAAATACACACAATATTGGATGACATAAATTATTCCCCTGAAAAACTGCCACACACAGAGGTGGTAAAACAATGATGAGGGTATAACACAAATCTTAACATTTTCTATCTTTTCTAGCTGGATTCACCTACCCAATAACAGTTTGGTTTGCTGCTTCTTCTGGATACTGAGCCACAGTTGGGTTGCTAGAGCTATACAGAGAGCTGGTTTCAGACTGTGACACTGCGAACTACAACTAGTAAGAAAGATGTTTAATTTTCCTTGTAACAGCTGAGTAAGCTGCGAACCAGGAAATACCAAAATTTAAAAGGAATTAATTAAAACCAGAGAGAGTCCAGAAGGAAACATTGCTTTTACAAATACAAGAGAAGAAGTTACATTCCCTTTAATTATCCTTACCCATTTGGAAAGTACCAATTGGTTTTTCCAGGCCTTTCATTCTGCTGGGATCACAGCTGAAGGTATGGATGTGTTTAAATGCTTCTTTGGGGCTATGTCACAGCACTTAACACCTGGCAGGATTATGCTGAGCACCTGCTCCAAGCCAGTCAATAGTAACCAGAAAGGTATCACCCTGATCATTCCTAATGGGATATGCAGATTATCAATGGGAGAGAGCTCAACAGTTACAGGAGTCCTGCTTTCCAGAGGCTTCAGACTTCCATGGTATCAACTAAAGACTCATAATACACCTGTGAGGCACATAAGCAGCCTCAGGAAATTGTGAGGAAAGCAGAAAAAGAGGTTACACTGATTTCCTAGTACTATGAAGTGGATCCAGGGAAGGTTCTCCATCCATGGAGTGTGTGCTTCAACTGCAACACCCTCCTTCCTTTCAGTATAACAGGTTTAACCATTAGTACACGGCAGAGGTTGTGGTTAGAAGGTCTGTACAAACACAGACACTCAAGCCTGGAGCAGCTCACAGCAGCTACAGATGGCACTGAGAGAACATTTTGGTAGTGCTGTTTTGCAGCAGCAAAGGCAGCCCTGCTGCTTTGTGACTAGAGCTGGGATTTTTTAAAAATTCCCAACTGGAAATTGGGATTTATTTTAAAGATATTTATCAAATTTCCAAACAAGATAGAGAAATGCTAGTTACAAGAATTAAATATTTTAATTATATTTTCTGCTGCAGATTATGTAATGAACTCAGACAACAGTGCTTAGCATTTGAGGCGGGGAGGCCCCCAATACCTTACAGAGAGACCCCACGTCCCTGTGCCCCCCAAGCCATGTCCCCAGAGTGTGCCACCACATCAGCAAAACGAAGTCCTGTCCATCATGTAAGAGGGACACAAGGATATGCATGTTGGATGATAAGCCCATTATGCAGTGCTTACATGGGCCAAAATGTAAGCAAGTCTGTTTTATTTTTTTTTTTTTTACTTTCTGCCTGTCACTGACTTACTATATTTACATCAGCTTTAAATATTGTTTTCTTTCTGTAACACTTTCTTAGTAGGTAAAACACAAATATAAATAGCTACAGTGAGAGAATTGTGAATTGGCTCAAAGTGGGTGCTGCGAAAGGGAAAAGGCAATACAGGAATACAAAGCATGTGCATGGCACTGCCTGAAGAGCACAAAAGCTTACAGAAAAAGACCTTAACAACTGAATTTTGAACAAAAAAACATCAAACAAACAGCAAGTGATGATCAGGTACAGTGAAACACTTCAAGGTTCTTGGAGGGCAAAGTCTCAAGAGCATTTCTGCTGAAAGCAAATAAAAGCTCACTGTTCATTTCTGCTTATGTAGGGCCCTGACAGGTAGGCTGGTGCACATTCTCCTAGGGACCATCCAGTGAACAGACTGGATAAAAATCCAGGTTAAAAATACAACCTTCTTTTCCCTGAGTTATTTTTTACCATAATCGGCTTCCTCCACTTGGTCTCCATGGTTACACAAATACTTCTGGTGGTACCTTTGCTACTGTCATGTGAAGAAGGGTTAGGGAGAATGGAGAAGCCAGCAGAAGGCTGCTGAAGCTGACACTGCTGCAGAAAGGGAAATCTAATCACAGGATGCTCTGAGATTTCACAAACGTTTCCTTTCCAGCAGGTCTGATTTAGGAAGTCCCCATCCCAGTCCCCTCTGCAGTAGTGGCCAGCTGTTTGTGAATAAAACAGTGTCATCCTCTCCTCCAACAGTGCCTTGGTGCAGCTGGAGAGGATGTAGGGCAGTGCAGACAGGAGGGATTTAGAAGCAGCTTTTCTGCCACGGGAAAAGTCATGGTACACCGAGGCCATTTTCCAGAATCCAGATCCTGAAAACTGAGCTGACTGGAGCTGGCAGAGAGCTCATGCAGAAAATGTAATGGTGCAGGAGTGAGGAGGGAGAAGGTGCTATTTGCAGTTTGGTGTAAAAGACTCCCAAGAACAGAATAGACAGTGCCATGATTTCTCACTTTTTCTTACAACATAAGATGGATGAACTACACGGATTCAGTTCCTCTCCAGCATCAGAGTGGACTTGAAGGCCAATCTACACCTATTTCTTAACAAAAACAATGCTAATGTACCTCTGGGGAAACTGCCAATGCCAGTGACATGTTTCTGAACAGAACTTTTCATATCTTGTTTTTTCCACTATTGTACCAGTCCTTTGGATCTATATGCACAATTGTTTCCGATTCTGTCTAACACCAGACTTTTAGCTTCAAACTGTTTTTCTGTGGTGCTTCTCAAATCTGAAAGGTCTCCCTCCAGCCTGCCAACACTTAGCATAACACAATGACTGCTATCAAATATAAATATAGAAATATATATAGAATAGAGCACACAAACATCCTGTATGCCATACAGGGTATTTGAACAAGGATATATTATTACAGAAGCTCGTGAAAATTGTATTTTAATGCAGTGTATATAGGTTCTTATTATTAAAAATTGTATTTCATGTAGGTTAAGTCAGATGATAAAGATATAAAGAAAAGATAATCAACTAATCTCAATGACCCTTCCTCAGTCACGAAGAGTGCTCCTGGTTCCTTTTACATCCCTTCAGTGGCAATAAAATGAACCTTGCTTCCAACATTTGATCATTACCAAGAAGTTCTCAGTGCTCAAGCCCATCAAAAAGTGAAGAAATGCACAGAGTGACTCCTATGAGATCATTTACTCCCAGTGAAGAGCAATTAATGGATTGCAAGTCATGACTGGCATTCCTGGGAACTACAAAATCAGGTGGGTGGGAATCAAAGTGGTAAGAGATCTCTCCTGCTCCAGAACACATGAAAGACTGGATTTCACCATTGCTGCCCTCCCTACTTTACACTGACAGTCCCAATTCCCACCTCTATTCACTGGTTTACAATACTCTGATATGGATGCTCTCATTTCCTAACCAAACTTCCAAATGTTGAAAAGATTAACTAGGAGAATGTTTGTCAGGTAATCTGTCATTTTTACTATGCATCCGCCCGTGTTCATGGACCTTTCCAGGCTATTACACACTTCAAAGAAGCTTATGATTACCTCCTCAGGAGCTGGAGAAAAAGCATGAGATTATTCTTTACTACTTAATTCATTCAAATGGAGTTAACTCCTTTTTATAACATCTCCTAAATTGCTTGTCCAAAAGCAAAAATACACTTTTACTTTTGCAATGCATGCCTGCCAATAAAAATTACCTCTGCTGTGGAATTATCTACAGGCCTCTCTAGATGAGTGATTTATGACAGTCCAGACTCAATTGCACCAACGCAAAGTGCACCGTGTCCACAGAATTTAACTCCTGGTGCTTAAAAAAAGGGAGAGTTGAATCAGGCATAATCAAACTGAAGGTCAAACTACATCGTTATTGTATTTGCTTGAACATTTGTCTCTGCTTTTCTGAATCTGAAAAATAGCTTCTCCAGCCACTTACCTTAACCAGCCATTCAGCCAACCTGCCCAGTGTGTGCCACGATGCACTTAGAGCCAGAGACTGAGCCTCAGGGAGGTCACAAATGTGCAGTGAACATCTTGCTAGCACTCATTCTGCATTTGAGACCTTTAGGCCACTCTTGCCCTGCACCCATCCCAGCCTTTGATCCTCTCACTCTCTCAGAGGCCGTGGAAGTGCAGGATATCCTTGTATTCATTTCTGGTACATCTTTCTGAAAATATTGCTATGATGACAGTCACAAGCTGTGGAATGCTGAATAAACATTCTCTGAGGAATTTCAAAGAGGTTTAAACTTTATTAAAAACAAAAGCACATCTTGGCAGTCAAGCTACCTGTCCACATCAAGAACGGCGGAGATCTAAGCAACAAAGCTGTGCTGGAGACAGTTCAGTCCAACTCAATCAAGCCAGATACTGAAATTGCAGCCAGTGTTCAAAATGCTTGTTACAAACTGCTTTCCAGCAAGCCTTGCTCCCTGCTCTCCTGGGAATTGCCTTGCCTCACCTCACTTCAGCAAGCCATCCATCCTTCCTCCTCTCTACACAAGCAGAGAGTTAGAATTTCCTGCCTATATTCCCATGTAAGGAGGAGGGGCAATTTATGATGGCATCTCAACTATTCATCCAATTTTTCCCCTAAATGTCACTTGGCTGGTATGCCACGCTTGGCATGAGATGCCAGCACAGGCCCACACCTTATTGCAGACAGAGTCTGTGGATTCGAAGTTACAGACTGATGATACCCAAAAGTTTTGCATATGCTCTCCAAAGAACCAAGAGTATCTCCCTGCACAAGAGCCTGCAAAGACCCCACCCTGGCACCCACCATCAGCCATCTCTCTATGCATGAGAGCAGCAAGGCAGCATTGCCAAGAAGAATGCCAGGCACTGCTGTATTTATGTTTTTTACAGGAGCCATGCTTAGAGGAACACTTGCCATTTATCTTTCAGGCAGTGTGAGTCCAGCCCACACAACCCCTGGGCCAATTTAAAGGGCTGCCTGCAGTCTCCCCATTCCTCCTCTCTCCCCACGAGTCCCTTGTGTTCCCTGAATGCATAAACCTGCAACGTCACTATGGGCTATTGTCTCCCCTCCAAGCATAAAGTCCTGGCCCTTCCTTGCCAGTTATCAATGTCAAATGCAAAAAAGAACCCCAAGAGTCTCTACTGAACATCAGTTCCTATGAATCTATAAAAAATTATGTGAGATATCTATATCTATCTTTCTCTACCTATGAAGGCAGAGGAAATTAATACAGAAAATCAGATAAGACTGTTAAGTTCAACCTTGAAATTGTGTAACAGCATTGTACTAAAATCTTTCTATGAGTTTTTAAATATCATCGAGCCTTTCCCTATCAAATTCCTCTTAAAAAGACTTTCTTTCTATCAACTCTTAATGGCATTTTTGATAGTATAATCTATGTAGGCTTTTAAAAATACCATATGTCACAGAATTGTAATGTAAAGCACATATAAACAGCACATTAAAAAGCAGAAATTACAAGACACAAGCACACCCTAAAAGCCATAAATTCAGTGCAAAACCCCATTAATTGTGCAACCAACTTTAAGCATATCTTCTGGGTATATAAATTAATTTTTAATGTCAGAAAATGGTCTGATAACACTTGCAAGATTGGGAAGTTTCATCCATGAGCATATAAGGGCTTGAAATGAAAGCTGAAAAAAGACTTGGTATCTCCATGGTATCCAGAACTGGGTCTGAATATAACTTCTCAAACTGTAGGAGGAAAAAGAACTAACTTTGCTACCATGGAAACAGAACAGTGGAATATAACTGATTGTTACTTGTCTGCCTTTACAAGACCAATTGCTAAAATGTTAAGGCCTTCATTAATATGGGTAGTTTTGTTTCCACCTGAGAAGTAAACCTGCTGGAAAAGGAACAAGGATAAGCTCACCAAACAAGGGAGAGCAGCCCAGGAATGACAGGCATTTCTAGGAAAAGCAGAGGATTAGAGAGGTGAAAGAGAGTAAGAGGAAGATCAAGAAGGAAGATATCCTGGTGCCCAAAGAAAGGGTTTGGTTTGATTAGTGAGACAGCAAAAAAGGCCTTTACAGTGAAGGGCTGGATCCTGGCCATGCTAAAATAAACCTTATGTATACACTCGGTAGCAAATCCTGGATTGGTGTTACTGCTTCCAGAAACCATGCATGTCTTTCATTTCTTAACTTACTTTTCCTTTGCTCTTCGCTGGAAAATGCCACCCTCTTTGGATGTGTCCAAAACACCCAACAATTACCGCCTGCACTTTCCTCACAGTTCGTGGGGTTCTGCAACATGAGCCACAGTCTTTTACTTCACTGGTAGCATTGCTTCTCCACACTAGACAAGATTGTGAAATGCTGGATGATCTCCTCATGGAACACCTGCTCTCCCTGCCTGCCGCTCAGCTCTCCCGCCCTCACCGCCCTTCAGCGCCCTGAGGGCACAGTCCCGCCATTAAACCACCCCTCAGGCGGCAATCGGGCGGGTTTCTATTTCCCTCGGGAGCTGGAAGGTCTCCTGAGGATGTCACCGGCTTTATAGTGCAGCTTTTTTTGTGGGAGGATGTGAATGTTCGGAGTTCTTTGGTACCTGTTTTAGGACTGTAAGGTAGTCGGAAAATTATCGCTTCAGGTGCTGAACGAGAAGCAGAGCTGTGTTTGTTATACTCTGCTTCCTGGGTTCTGAGGCCGGAGGGCACCGCTGAGCCTTCACGATAACCCGCCATTGGGGCTGCCCAAGCGCTGCGCCTCCTTGAGGGCGGGACCGCCTTGAAGGGGAGCGGTTCGCCATCTTAGGTGCCTCCGCCCCCTCGCGCCACGTGACGCGAGCGGCCGCCATCTTAGGCTGCCCGCGCGGCCGGGCGGTCACGTGCGGCGGCGCTGAGGGGACGTGGGGCCGGGCCGGGGCTCTGCGGCGCCATGGGGCAGTGCGGCATCACCTCCTCTAAGACCGTCCTCGTCTTCCTCAACCTCATCTTCTGGGTGAGTCCGGCCGCGCCTCGCGAGGGACGGTGGCTCCGGGCTTCTAGGTCGGAGCCTGACCCCGAGAGCGCTGCGGGCCTCGCTCAGGGGCCGGGAGCCCCCTCCACCTCCCCGCACGGGTTCAGTTCGTATTTAAACCCTTTATTTTTAAGGGGCGTCCTGAACCCCTTCGCGGGGTGTGGGGTTCAGTGCTGGGCGCAGTCCTTTCCCTCCCCTCGCAGTCCTCCCCCCCGAGTTCCAGGGTGGGGGGAGCTGAACCTGGCATTGAAGGTTTAACGAGCATTAGGGATCTTGGGGTAGAGGCTCTTGTGTAAGTGAATGCAGCTTCTCTCTGTAGCATTATTGAGCTTCTCAGGTCTCTGGCAGTTTAATTTTTGTAGCCAGTTTAATTTTTGTAGCGCTCTTCTGGCCATCTCGGGTTTGTCCACTTCGGGACATCCCAAACGCTTCGCGCTGAGTATGGGGCACCGTTTTCTTCCTGCTATTGGTAACACAAAACTAGAATATACGTGTTTATATATTTATGCTTCACGTATTCCACTAGCCACGGTAGCGTTGTAGGATTTATGCATTGCTGAAACCTCCCACAGCTACACTGATAGTAAGACAAAAGCTTACAAAAGGCGAACAGTAGGTTGCTGTAAATGACCTTTCTCAGGATGGACCTACAGGCTCTAGCTTGGTATTATGTTCACTGTAATAATTGGCTTGTCAGAACAGCATAACTCTTAAATGAAATCAAAGAATAGTCTGTAGATTTTTAAGAATTCCCTTTGTGCATTTAGGTACTGAATTTTTCCTGCTCTAATCCTAGCTCCAGGAACAGAATATCTGTTGTTCCAACTGTTCAGAGATTTCATCTTTGAAAAAGTAATAGGGGGTAACAAGCTGTTGGAACATAAAAGTGTAGCTATCTCTAGCTGCTTCATTTACTGTTGAAAGTCATATAAAATCTTACTAGCGCTACAGGATGATTGTCTGAATTTTTACAAAGGAATGCTTCTTATGGGTGCCTGGAAATGAATCATGGTCAGGGAAAATGCATATCTGTGCGTTCTCACCGGCATTTGCCTATACAGGTGCTCTGGGAGAGGAGCAGTGAAGGTGAGGCATATTTGGCTTTAGGTGGTGCAGATTAGAAGTCTGTAATTCTGGCTGAGGTGCATAAACTCCATTCTTTATCTTCAAAGTGAAAAGTAGTGACATCAATCTCTTAGTCAGGCCGTAAGGTTGGAATCTGCTTTCTTGGGTGTGGCTTTTTGTTACATGCATAGTTGCAAGTGGCATTTTAAAAGTTCTTTAATGGCTCGTACGTCATATTTAAAAGTTTTCGACTGGACGCAGTTTTTGTGTGTTGCGTTCTTGATGGCACCTTGAAGTAGATTTTTCTTTAGTTGCTGATATAATAATGGCTGTTTGGAGTAATGAGCACAAGTTCTGTGTGCAGTTTCTCCCCCACTCCAGAAGCTTAGTGATAGGTATTGTTTGTTATCTGCTGTATTTAGTAATTTAATTGCATGTTGGAGTTGGCAGTTATTAATCTCATACAGTGGTGGGGTCACAGTTATTTTGTGTAATGCTGAACCTCATGCGTTACGATTTTTGATTTCTTTTGAGACAAACTTGGCTTAATTTAAAATGGCCAGATTGTATTTAGGTAAGATGTACTTCATGTCAAATTAAAATGTCATCAATCTTGTATTCTGTAAACCACCTCCAGCCTAAGAAGTCAGCATGTGCTGATAGCTTTCTGGCAGATAAGTGACTGGGTTGCTTGTGTTGGAACAACCTTGCAGCTCATTAGCTGCATGTAGAAAGAGGCAGGCTTTCTAAAAGTGAGAGTTACAGAAATCAGTGGTTTTCCTTTCTTTAGCAAGTGATAGTCAATAGCTCATTTGTTGACTGAGCTGTGTATTTGGTGCCCATCTAGTTGGCAATATAATTGCTTCTGTGCTATTACAGAAGTCTTTTGCTTGCCATTCATATGTACTTCCAATATTGATAATTAGATCATTCGACTTTCCCCTGAGACTTGGCAATAGACAAATGCCTATAATTGGTCAAGAAACGATGAAATCTCCTTTAATTGCTTTTGTAAATTTAGTACCTCCACAAGGTTTCATATACCAGTCTTGTGTGCTACCATTATCTTCATGGTCATCTGTAGGAATAGCAAGTTGTTACTACACAGTGGATTATAACATCTTCCCCTGCCTCCCCCCCCCCGCCATGGGTCTCTTATTTGTGGGAGGATGTGAATGTTCAGAGAGGTTTTATATCTGTCTTATGACTGAGATGTTCAGAAAATTATCAGTGCTGGGAAGAAATACCAGAGATGTGTTTGTTATACTTTGTAGTCTAGGTTCTAACTTTTTTACTAATGTTTTTCAAGTCTGAAAAAGGCAGATCAGACCTTGCTGACAGGTCACAGCCACTTACCATCTACAGCTACCAATTTCAATTTTACAAGTTCATCTCCTTTTGAAGAGTCTTGTGCTACTTGTTAAATTTTAGTTGACACCATAAAAAGTCATTTATTGTCTTGTGAAAACTTCTTTCATACTGTGTAAAATTCTTACATGAGCTGTACTTTCCTACATGTTGGTAATTACTACAGGATTTTTATTTTTTAAAGAAAGTGGGCTGTGGAAGCTGTCTAACACTAGAGCAGATGCTAGTTTATCATCCAGAAAGCTGGATGGACTTTACTCACCTTTGCACATCTTTGGTGTGGTATTTCGACAATTCAGCAGAGTTATATTTTCAGGGGTGTTGAGCATTGAGTGCATCTTCTGTAGGTGCCCATATGGCCTTTAAAATACAGTTCTGTAAGAAAACAGTATCATGACTGGTAGTCATAAAGAGTAACAGAACGTAGATTTTGCGTGGAACATGTGCTTGAGTTTTGTCGAAGAGTACTGAAGGTCAAAAATACTTTACCAAGAAATGCATTGATAAGAAGCATCGGTTAAAACTTACCACTCTTAGACCAGAGGAATACTGATCTGATTAATGTTTCTCATCATCTTGTTGCTGTGAGTTAAATTTTGAGTAGAAATTATAAATGATACAGGAAAATCGATCCTTCAGTTGACCTTTACCTTAAGTTTGCACAAGATTTATTTGGCCAGCTGATGACTTCATGTTCATTTAGGGGATGCTGAGTCCTTTAAGGAAGGATATTGCATAGGAAGTAATTGTGATGTAAAAGACAATACAGCTTAGAAGTAAAATAATTCAACTTCTAATACGTATGTCTTCATAATCAGGAAGATTTTTTTGTGACCTTGATGATGAAATGTTGATAATGACTAATTGCAAAAGAAAAATTATAATAAAGTATTTGAGTATAGCACGTTCTTCAAGAAACCTCCTAAATTTAAAGTCTGCATAATTTTGAAAGGGGAAGAAATATATTTACCTGGAAAAAATACCTAAAGACTGCTGTCAAATGTGTTTGTGTGCCCTTAATTTAAGGCTTCATGCTGTGACTTGCATAATTCAGTTGAAACCAGTTTGAAGATGAGATGAAGACAAAAATGCTAAGGAAATGTTTTCAGTCTTAGTTTAGTTCATAGGATAGAAGGATAAAATATCCAGAGTTCCATGTGGCCTTGCTTCAGAAAAGGGTATCTGTCTATTTTACATTCCCAAAGAATCTATGTGCTTTGACAGCCTGCTCTGCGAAAATAGTGCCGAGTCTCCTGTGCTTGCTGAGGTTTTTATGTCTCACCTCTGTGTCCTTCTCCTTGAGAAAAGGAATGAACTCTGCTTCTACAATTCTTTCAACTCAGTAGTTGCAAACTATTCGAGTAGTTCTTGTAGTATTCAGCTGGCTTGAAATCATTACTTTGACAGTTCATTTGACTAAGCTGTTATAAAACATTCTTGGTATGATTGTTTAGAGAAATCTTGAGTCCTCACTTCTGTGGAGCACAAATGCTTTCTACAAATTTGTGCTCCCTGCACAGCTTGGGCATGCTCACCACAGTGCAGTGACCAGAGTGTGGGAAATGGAGTATTTTCTTAGAGGAGCTGCAGCAGTCCATGGGTATGTAGTGTGTTTTGGGATTTCTGCTAGAAAAAAACAAAGAAAATGAAGCAATGAGAAAATTCATTGAAATTTAGTAGTAGAAAGGAAAAGTAGAGCTCACTTTCTCTTCTTACACACAGCAATAAGCCCAGTAATTTCTCTAGTTTTTTGTGAGCTTGAGAATAGTTACTGATCTGATCTTTAAAACAAACTTCTTGAGAGTTCTTTGGTCATCAAAGACTCTAATTGATGGATGATCCCAGAGGTAACTTTGCAGGGATTACTTGACCAAAGCCCTTTGGTTTTGAAAGACAGTTGCTTCTGGATGTAAAAATGGAACATTTTCTGCTTCTGCTGCTATGGTAGTGTGAAGTGAGTGTATCCTACAGGATTGTGTAATGGTTTGGAACCCTGTGCATTAGAGAATTTAGTTTTTAAATTAAAAAGTTAGGATTTAAAACTCCCAAGTGTTGTACCATCTGAGTGATTTTTCTTAAAATATTTGAATATGAGTTTTCAGATAGCAAACATGGGCCAGGTCCTGAATTTTAGTAATAAATACTTTGATTTGCTTTTAAGCAACATGGTAGTGTTGCTCATGTTTCTTTAGAGGATGAGTTTCAGGTCTTTGCCTGTGATTTTTCAGGATTTTTAGCATCTGGTCTTGAACTTAAAAGTCGATCTAATTCCTAACAAAAACAGGTTGCAAAGCTAAATGTGATACCTTTGAATAGTACAGAGAATCTGTAATATCGCTTTACCTGGTGAATGTTGAAGCACAGAGTGATCATCATTGTTCTTGTGCAGAGCAAGGAATCTGGAAAGACTAGAGCACCAGCTCAAGTTACAAACCCTGGTGACTAAATAGGTGTAAAAGAATGGCTATATTGTTAACTTGGCTTCTGGCTTTGAAGAGGTAAAAGACTGCAGATGCACTACATCTTGCAGTTAGTGACACTTCAAATATATACTGCCAAATGCAAAAGCAGCCTAGCTCAGCCTTTTGCTTTAGCCTAAAAAGCTTTTGAATTTGAGGTGTTTGGGCATGGTGTTGTAGAATTGAATGTGGCTAGTACAGACAGAGCAGTCTGCCTTGCTTGAATTTTACAGGGCTTGTTTGTTTTATAAGCCTTTAAGATAATTTTAACTGTGTCACGAAGCTGAATGGAATTGCTGTATTTCTTCTCCCAAAGGATTTTGTAAGACAGTTATAGCTTGGTGTTCAAGTTAAAGTATTACTGATGAGAACAAAGAGAAGAGTGTCAGGAAACCATTGGGTTCTAAGCTGGCTATGCATCAATTTCAGGAAGCAGAGAAAATACCAAGTATGGGTGTGGGTTTGTTTGGGAGGAGTGGAGAGGAAGATACACAGCAGTGAAGTGCTGAAAAGACTTTAAGAGAAATAAACCCCAGAGAGATCCTCCAGGGCTTTTGAGGTTAAGGAAATAAATTTTGAAGAACAGAAAGCTAAAAGGAAAATCTAAGAGTTTTCATCATCCCCTTCTTTTTATGACAGTAATCTGGCTATGAGTACTCTAGTGTTGGAAAGAACCAAAAATGTCAGAAATACCCTAGAGGTCAAATAATGGAGAAGTGTGGAAAAATCCCCACTTGTTAAGGTACTGTTCTAAGAAGCCCAAAAATCTGGAGGTGGACTGCAACACCAGTGTCCCTGCGTGTGGATAGGAAATGTTCAGGAGTTGGTATGTATGGATAAAAGTAACTGTTAGAAAGGATGAAACTGATAAAACTGTAGACTTTCAAAAATCTATCCTGGAGTATACATGTGTTTTGTTTTTTAAAAAACATGCTAGAAAGGCAGTGAGAACAAAGAAACACATTTAATGAGGAAAGTTAGTAATACACATGTTGGGAAAATGGTCCTAGGACAGGGTCCAGATAGAAAAGCTGAGGGTCTGTTAGTGTAAAAGGCTTTTTTTTTTACTTTTTCCTTTGGTTCTTTTTATCAAAGATGATGTAGATGGTCTGTCAGAATACATCATGGGTGTAGTTAACAATCCCATGCTTGAAAGGTATTTCCATAGTGGGATGAATAATTGGTTTAGAGTGGTGTCTGTGTTGCTATCAACATTTACCAGTCAGCAGTGGCGAAGCTGGCAGCAGTAGGAATTCATAAGTAGGTGTCCTTACCAAAAATATTAAATACTCCTCTTGCTTAATTAAATGTCAGATGTGTTTTCTCTGAAGAAGCAGTATTTGCTGCTACCTTCATTTTCTTGGTCAGAGAGTATGTGTTTTTCTTAAAACAGTGAATAAAAGGTAAATTCTAAAGGGACAAACAGTATTTTTTGCCACAGTTAATTGAAAGAGTACCACAAAAGAAATTCAGAACTTTGCTTTGTGTTGTTTTGGGGTCCCAAAGTGAAGAAATTCCATATCAAGGTGAAGAGTAAAAGTATGAACATACAAGTGTTGATCAGATCTCTTTGGGAGTAACATTAGTAGGGTAGTGTAAGGAAGCATTTGCTTGTAAATGAAGCTGCAATGTCCATGGCTGATAAATAAATGATCAACGGAACAAGTTTAAATACCCTGCACTCATCAACTTAGGAAGCCACAATTTTGGCTTTCAAATTGCTTCAGTGTGTGAGCATTACTGAAAAGATGCGGTGTGTGTTTGCAGCCTACTTGGAAAACAAAATCCCTGAAACTGTTTCAAAGAGCAGCTAGACAGTGTACAGCCTTGTACACCTCAGGGCTTGTGAAGGGTGAAAGCTGACTTTGTGAAATAGGCATGAGCTTAAGAGGTTGTGTTACAGCAGCCGAAAGACTACCCAAAGAACCTTGATTTTTAAGTGAGCTTTCCTAGAATGTGTTGAGTGATGCTTATCATTGTGTCATTAGATCTTCCATTTTTCCCTCCAGTTCTTTGCATAATTGTTGAGTTTTAATAACTCCCTAGAGGTTCCTGCCAAAGCAATAATATCAACCTTTTTCTGAACTGTGAGAGGTCCACATATCTTTAAAATTTGCCTCTGATGAAAAGGATGTTGACTTGCTCAAGCCTTTTGCAACAAGCTGTCTTCATTGACTGTACTTTTATATCAGTGTTTTTAAAGGTTAATTCATCCTAAAATAAATGTGCTGCTTCAGGTTCAGAACTACGAGTAAGATGAAGACAACTGCAAAAAGATGTGTGAATGCTGCATAACCAGTCATGTCCCTAGAACATGCATGTGACCTGGTACAGATTCAGGAAATGCTGCCATCTCTATTCAGAGCATTGAGCAGATTAAGTTGGAGAATTCTTCCTTCAAGTCCTGTTTATCAAAGATGTGTTTGAGCTGTGTGCAGTTCATATATTTGGCTTCCATTTAATGATAGGAAATACATGACTGTAAACACGGTAGCTTTATATTCAAATGTCTTTGACTTGAGCAAGTTTGGACTTTGCAGATTTTCTGTTTACTCTGCAGGATGGTAAACATTGAGATCTGGATTATTTTATGGGTTGTTTTTTTTTTTACGTTATCCTTGTGTCTACTTGTAATACAGACTTCGGGTTCCTTAGATGATTCCTATTTTGAGATAGATGGTTTAAGCATATGTTACAATTTTGGGTGGTTTGGGGTGGGTTGTTCAGTTTTGGGCAGGGGAGAGTCAGTTGGTTTGGGGTTTTTTGTCTTCAAAAAGCACGTGTATTCAGCTTTACACTTGGTTTGCAACAGGTAATAAATGTGCATTTAACTGGCGCAGCAGTGGTCAACATAGACTGCATGCTCTGTATGGTTAGAACTGTCTTGTCTGCCCCTATGTTTGTATGCTGTTTATATCAGTGAATGACACTGTACTGTGTGCCGAGGACCTCATGCTGGAACTGCTGAGCTCTGAAGAGGGAGGGACCCTGGGCCGGTGCAGCCCCATTGATTGAGCAGCTCTGAGCAGTTAGCACAGTAACTGTACTTGTCTTCTGGCTTAGTTTCATCCAGAGTGAGTCCTCTTACATACTCCTAAGACTATTCAGTGATGCAAGCCAGAAGGTAGTAAGTGAAAATCATCAAAAGATGAGAAAAAAAGATGGCTTCCAAAGCGCTTTTCTCATCCCAGCTAAAACACTTCAGAGACCTCCCCCTTCCTGGTTTAGAGCAGGCTGAAATAAATAGTAAGAGCCCCGTGGTTGTGATGTGAAAGGAAAAGGGAGGGCATCTCAAACTTGTTCACATGTAAACTAAGTGGGTAGTGTTGCTGCTTTATAGACTAAGTCTTTTACCTGTTCAAAAAACAGTGTTCAGCTATGATACATAGGGAAGGAGTTTTAATCTTCATGGCTTTTAAACCTTGTGCCAGCTCCAGCAAGTACCTCTGTTCTCAGGACCTTCCTCTCCTGCAGGTTACTTGTTGAAGAGGTAGTAGCAGTAATTCTTAAGAGTATGGTCACTTTATCACAGAGGCAGTGTCTGTTCAGAAACACCAGTTCCTCAACATTGTTCAGAAGCAAAACCTAAGGCCCAGTGCTGTCATGGATGATTAGTCATTATTGTACTATGTATGGAGGGGATTTAATGAAGTCTTCAAACCAGGCAGCTTTTAATCTGAGCAGTCTAAAGATTGTGAAAGCAAATTTTCTTAAAATGGATGTGCTTCTTGAAGTAGGAAAGGAAAGATAACACCTGCAGACAGATTCAATTTTTTTTTTAAGGCTAAACTCCTTTTACTTTAAATACATTCTTCAAATGTATGTGCTTATGCAGTTCATGGTCCAGATTTTTCTTAAACAAGGAGGAAGCCAATTAAATTACGACAAAAGGACAATGGAGTTCACAAATGGTTCTGATTTCAGCTTTGTGGTATATATTCTGTGCCTGATGCCAACCACAGCTGTGGTTTTTCATCTGCCACCTTGTAACATACTATATTTCGAACAAGCATTTTAGTTCTTAGAAATAAGAGATTACATCACTGGCCTGCCATTCACACGCTTCATTGCTAGGCAACAGTTAATGTAATTCCATTGTTCAGTGACACTACTTTGAATCTTTGCTTTGTGTACAGAAAGTGTGTGTCTGCATTTTGCCATGTTGTACCTAATATGGCAGGGTTTGTACAGATGGATTAGCATTTCAACATCTTCTGTGCAAAGGGGTGATTTTGCAATAGCTTGTTCACTCTGTCTGGAAAACATGTCTTGCTCTTGGTCTTTGTTACTGAATTTTTAGTTTTCACTCCCCTTATATCTACATAGCACCTTCTACTGAATGAGTGTGAGCCTCCTGGATGCCTTTAAGATTCCTGCAGAGTACACAATTACCTTTGCTGCAGAAAGAGAGGTGGAGAGGTGAAATGTATTGCTTAAATCCATGCAGAACTGATGATACTTTTGAGCTGGCTCTTAATGTCTTTAGCAGATGTCTTAATGTCTGTAGCAAAGTGCTGCAGGGAATATTCCATATGTAAAATAATATTCAGGTAGTGGTTGTGCAGTATTGTTTTATAGGAAGGAGTTGTGGTAATGTCGCAGTACATGTAGTATGCAGTGGCAGACAGGGCTGAAATCTTGGATATCTTTCTTTTTATGGTTTGTCTTGTTCTGTGCCACACTGAAGAGGCTTCCCAGGGAGGACTTCTAAGACTTGGGACAAAGCCTTGAGCAACCTGCTCTGAATTCATTGTTGACCCTTCTTGGTGCAGGCAGTTGGACTAAATGATGTCCTCCTAGACTGAGTTATTGATCGAGTCTCTGATTCTACACTAGCATGATCCAGCCTTGTAGTATTACAGCTACTGGAGCCAGCTATATGTGTGCCCTCCTCTTCACAGTGCAGGGAGGGGGTAGTTGTAAGGCCAGTGAGTGGGAAAGTTGCCTGGAGGCAGCCTGCAGTGTTCTTCCTCAGATTGGAGCTGAAGTGTGTAACATTCCAGTTGAGTGAGCTCTTGTGTCCAGGGTATGGGTTGGTTTGTAATAGGGACGCTACCCTTTACAGCAAAGTGAAATTCCCCAGATCATAGTTTAGTCATTGCATCTTCTGAGTGCATTTTTTAGCTTGGCCTTGTATTGGACATTGGAAAAGCCTGTCATTGAACTATTCAAATTATACTGTCTGTCATTGCAAATTGATGATTTGTTCTGCAGCAAGTGTGAGGACAGTTAGGAAAGACATTTGAAAAGCACAAACTGATAAGGCCCTTGTATTTAAAAATAAATGTGTGTTAGTTGGCTCCTCAAGCAACAGTTGTCTGTCTTTCACTAGGTCTGCTCAGCTTAAAGATAATGGAAGTATTGATGTGTTGGGATCGTTGTAACTATAAGGGAGGCAAGGTCATAGCAGATTGATGAAAGATTGTCTTAGTGTTTAAAATCTATATAGTTGCAGATTCATCCTACAGGGCTTATTTGCAGTAACTTCGACTTTTTGGGTTTTTAAAAAGGACCATTTTATATAACAGTGCTTCTGAGAACATCAATTTTGCAAGTTTATGGTACATTTCTCTAGGTATTTGGTTCTGCCTTTTAATAGTTGGTGGTTTGTATTTGTTTCTACCTGCTTTCTGGTTGGAATGAGATTTTTCCAGTGCTGTGAACCCTTCAGAAATGCTGTTGTTTCTAGCAGTTCATCTTTCCATAGCAGAGGTTAAAGTTTACAATGTGTATATCTATTTTATTCTAACAGTAGGTCATAGATAGTAACTGGCAAAGTTTCTGAGGAAGGCTGCTTTATGGTGGTAGATAAAATAGTTGTTACCTTGCTGAAGTAAAGGCTTGGTATTCCAATGAACTTACCATGTTTTTGTGCTTGTAGGCAGCAGCAGGCATCCTGTGCTACGTGGGAGCCTATGTGTTCATCACATATGATGACTATGATCACTTCTTTGAAGATGTCTATACACTAATTCCAGCTGTTATCATCATAGCTGTGGGAACGCTTCTTTTTATTATTGGACTTATTGGGTGCTGCGCTACAATTCGAGAAAGTCGCTGTGGACTGGCTACAGTAAGTGCAGAGCTCTTACAGAGTGTTGGCCTGGTGCATATTTGTCTGCCTTCTCTCTTAATAAACTCTTAAAATATTACTTAAAGTTTTTTCTTTGTGGCCTTAAAAGTTTTTTCCTTAATTTTGTTAGGAACATCTTGTTTCAGTTTTCTGTTCTGAATAAAGGTGTTAAATTAAACAGTTGTAGCAGCAGAAGGCGTCTCAGTTTTACCTTTTTTAGAACTGTGGTAATCTTATTAAAAAATGTAAAACCATATGATTAAGTCATAACAGTTTTTAAATCTCACTTTTATCTGTTGTGGTTGAAAAGCTGAATTGGAGGGAGAGAAGTTACTCAGGAGCCTTCTTGCTTTAAGTGTCTTGCATCAAGGTTAACTGAGGGTTGTCATAATGTGTGATTATTTTCTTCATGGCTTCACTTGGGACACTTGGTTTGCAGTATTTTATGCCATGTGTTTCCAAGCGTTTGAACTGTAAGTTTGGCTTGAAAACTGGGTAGGGAAGAAGAGAGTCTTGTATTTAAACTGTCCCCACAGCGGGGTCTGGGGCTTCTTTTGTTGAATGCTTTGTAGACTTCTTTAACAGCTCATTTAAAATGTGCTATTAAATACAGCAAGACAAATGCATAGCTTGCTGTCTTTGGCTGTTGTTACAGAGCTTAATCTGAAGAAACATTCCCTTAGTCCATCTACCACTCTTAAGTAACTGCCTGGGTAGCCTCTTTGATGAGACATTCCTATTTATCTAAGAAAGAAGATTGAAAGAAACACTTGATTGAAGACATCCAGTATGGTATTTTCAGTACTAATGACAGCCTTACTTGCCTGACTGGGCAGCTTCTTAATACTTGGTGAAGTTATGAATGCTGAAGTTTCTTGAGTGAATTCTGGGGTCATTTGGTCAATTTAAGTGCCTGCATTAAATTATCTGTTAAATTACAACCTTGCCTCAAAAATAACTTTAAATAGAAAACTCTACATGGAGACTTCCATTAGGTAAATGAATAAAACTATTTGCACAAACACTCTTGATTGTATTTTACAGTTTGTGATCATCTTGCTCTTGGTATTTATCACCGAAGTTGTGGTCGTGGTTCTTGGATACATTTACAGAGCAAAGGTAAGAACTTCTCAGTTTTAGTAGATGTTTTGTTGTGAACTCTAACCGTAATACAGAAATTTAATCTTTACTGTATTTGATTCTGTACAACTGTTAATGGGTATTTGTTAAGGGAATAAAATCAAACCTCTGAGTGTATTAATTTGTGATACCAGTATCTTAAAATTTAGAACATCAATGCAGAGAGCTATCTTGTAGGCAGAAAATTACCTGGAACATATCCTTAATAGTTAAACAGTAGAAGGGAGTCAGTAATCAGTATCTTTACATTTTCCAGATGGTCTTCTAATTTATTTATGCTTTGACTTTGTGAATGATTGAGGCTACACAGTGTTTGAACATACCGCATATCAAAACAATATGCCATAACTTAAATGTTGTCATGTGTTTTGGTGTGCAATCTAACACTGCATAATAATAAAATTAAATAGATTGAATGTGTTAATGTATACTTTCTAGCTTTATACAGGTTGTTGACAGGGATTATAGCTAAAGAAATTATGACTTTTCCCACTGTTTGTTTAATGGAATTAAGAAACAGGACCAGAAAAATTAAATTAAATGTATTTCTACCAGCATAATATATGGCAAAAATATACTACATGGTATTAGAGATGCCACAATGTAGCTTGAAGAAATTTCTAACTTGCACAGTTTACTGGCTTTTGATATGTCTGTATCTAAGTTTTGAGGGGAAAAAAAAATTACCAAAGAAGGCATTTTAGCTGTGACATGGAGTATGTATGCAGTGCACGATACTCAGGGGTATGTTACTGGCAAACTGAACCACAGTACCATTTATCTTTCTTTGGCCTTTTGTGTCCTATGAACAACACAGGTCTTACTGGTTCAGCATTCTCTCCTCCTTGCTTTCTCCTGCTATCCTGAAACAAATGGGGAGACAGCTGGAAAGTAAAAGTGGTGGTTTTGCTTGGGTCCCAGGGAAGGCTGCTTTGAGTAAGCAGCTGACAACACGACCTTGAAGTGTTTGTGTTACAGACCTGTTGCATAACACTTAGAATAGACTGCTTCAACAGAAGTGCTCTACTGGCCATGCTTGAATTCAGAATATGTTTTTCTTTGTGCTCTACATTTGATTTCTGATATCTTGGTAGTAAACTGAGATGATCATTTGGGATTCTGAAGTTTGTAGTGGAAGTAGACCTTAGAAGCCACTGAGGAAAGCACTACAATTCCAGGGGAGTAGGAAACATGTTGGGTTCTTACATGTTGATTTGAATGGTTTCCTTCTGCTTCAGTACTTGCAGAGGTATACTTTAATATATGCAGGAATTACCATGGATCTGATCTGGATGAAGCAGTAGCAATCTTACTTTCTTCCATGTTCCCATCTTGAAGGGACTTGCTCTTTTTCAGTTAGCAGTAATCACAGCAGATGAAAGCAGAGGCGTGGATCTTCCTTGCCCAGCTGTGTGTTCCTGTTGCCTCTCTTTTTTTGATTGGCTACCATACAGTTTTCATTGCAGTAGGTAATGCAGGGCCAGAGCTTGGGAGAAGAGGGAAGGTTGTCTGGTTTTGGTGGCAGCATGGTCTTATGTTAAGCTGTTTGTAGAAGTCAGTATTTGAAACCTGAACCTTAAGTCTTTGGAAAGGACAGATAGGTTTTGTTAGTAAAAATGGCAATTTTCTAGTACCCTGTAGTATCTAGCATCTTAAACTGTTGTTTCAAGTGCAACAGAAATAAACAGAAGTAAATTTATTACTAGTGAGCTGGGAGGGGAAATCTGCTTAGCCTTCTGATTACTTTTGCTAGGATAAATAAGTCCACTTTATGCTTTGTTCATTTTGGTCTGTTGTTTCTGACAAGGCATCTGTGGGAGCCTTTTTGGTTTTTTTAAAGGCACCTGAATCATGTTATTTTGTGTTCACTGTACAAATTTCCAAACAAAAGAAAAGATTAAAGTCATAGCAGTTGTTGGTACCAAGTAACATTGAGCATAATGTCTCAAGGAAGTGGCACTGTAATCTCTTAAGATACAATTACTGATCTTAAATCACTTAATTTTCCAGCATGGCTCTGTAAATCTGTGTGTGTTGATCCAGTTCAGATTCTTTCAGAACCATGTGAAGCATGCCCAGGCCATGCTGAGATGGACTGAGCTGCTGCAGAGTCTGCCAGCATTGGTCCTTAGCTGTAAAAGTAAGGCTTTTTGGAAGTGGCACTAGGGATTAAAAAAGGCTTGGTTGGTTGAGGACCCACTGTTTTTTTTCCTCTGTAGGTGTAGGGGTTCACTCTCTCCATTTTTCATTAAACCTGCCAGTTAGCTAGAGCTGGTGATTTCTCTTTGGGTCCTGTAGAATTTGCATGGTTTTCAGGAGTAATGTTGCCCTGACTGAACCACAAGCCAAATGATGCACAAACAAGCACTGAAATAAATTATTTTAAAATGTATATGACAACTTGAACAGCTGTTTTGTTGGAGTTGTAAATCACATTAGTTAAATCATCAATTGATTTTAAGCTGATCTGAAAAAAGTTGCCTGTGCAGGCTAAATTGACATTTATGCATACCTATCTTGAAATAGGCAGTATTCTTGAGGAGGGGGTGGTGGTGGTAGAATTCAACTTGTGCTATTGCTGCAGAAAATTCTTCCATTAAAGTATTTAAAGGAATGATGTGTTGACAAGACCTTCCTACTGTAGCTTGCAAGTCTGAAGAATATGCGTGCTTAGTGCTCAGTCCTAAAATTACATTCCTTGCACATAATTCCTGTTGAATATGATAGAAAAAAATCAAGTCAGAGCTAATCTTAAAATTGCATAAATGTTTATCTACACTAAACTGTGTATTATTTAAGTAATAGTTTACAGTAAAATACAGTACTTAAAAGGTTCTAGTAGGATTTCCTCCAAACTAGGAATCATAGAATGGCTTTTGAGGGGACAAGTGATGGGTCTTGGGTGCCGTCCATTTCTAACGCATGTACCTGACAGCATCTTGACTCATTTGCAATAGTTCTAAGACCTATTGCAGTAACTGTTGCTGTATACAATGTACTTCCCTTGGTGTTCCTCAGGAAGCTTTGGAAGACCGGGGCTGAACAGAGAGCTTGGTCACTGTGGGATCAGCCAAAAGGTGTCTTTGAGAATTTACCTGTGCTTCAACCAGAAGTGTAGGTCATATGACTTAGTACCTTTTGATCCCAATATCCTTGTAGTCCCAAGGGGAATGCGTTAGCCCAGATGGTTATACAGGTTCTGGTTTGGAACTTTGAAGTAGAAAGGTGAGTGCATGCTCTTATGGAGAGCCCTTAACTTCACGAAATGTCTGCCACAGTGTCATAGGAAAAGCATGTTCCTTTTCTGAGAGACGTTGCCAAGCTACTTTGCCTAAAATCTTCTGGGAAGTAGCTGCCTGGATTTTTCTTCTCTTAGCTGTAAGCTAGCAACACCTTTGCAGAAGCCAAGTTTGAACTTCAGGAAGCTGTGCCACCAAATTATGCTGATTTCAGATGGTGGGGAGTTACCTTGGTTTCCTGAAATGCTGTAGTTGGAAGCAGAATAATTTTACCTAACCTGTGCTACTTCAGCGGGTGAGCTAATGCAGATGCTTTCCTACCACTTCCTAGGTGGAGGATGAAGTTGATCACAGCATTCGGAAAGTATACAATGGATACAATGGGACAAATCCTGATGCAGCCAGTCGTGCTATTGACTATGTACAGAGGCAGGTGAGATGGCGACTTTTCCACTCCTTTCTGTCCTTAAAACACAGGTGCTCTTGCTCTGCTGCTTGTGTCAATGGCCTTCCTCCATTCTGACAAATCTAGGAAATTGCTGAATGGACAATAAATAGCTTAACTCGGTGAAAATTAATACTGTGATATTGCTGATGGGGAGATAAATTTTTATATAATTAGCTATCTGGCAATCTGTGCTTGTATTCAAATATGTAGGACTTAAGTATTTTTCTGCAATGGAGCATAATATACTTGTCCTCCTGGTATTGCAGTTAGAATTGAGTTCTTTACCCCTCTGATTTTCCAGCTGCGCTGCTGTGGGATCCATAACTATTCAGACTGGGAGAATACTGTCTGGTTCAAACAAACTAAAAACAACAGTGTTCCCCTCAGCTGTTGCAAAGCAGCCCTCAGCAATTGCACTGGCAGTTTGACCCACCCCATGGACCTTTATTCGGAGGTAAGCCAGCCACAGCATGAACTTACACAGCCGTGTGCTTTCACTGACAATTCATGTTTTTGGGGGGAAATCGTCTTGGGTGTATTTGCTTTAACAGAAAGTAGATGTGGTTTCTTGTGGGGTTGGGGGGGGAATCCTCTCTCTCCTCTTTTCATCTGTGAGTAATTTTCATCTAATTACTTTTTTTAGTATGTGCATTATCTTTCTGCCCTGTGTGATGCTTTTGGGGTTTCTTTGTGTCTAAATATGGTTGCCAGATTGATACATAAGAAGCCTACTTGTTTCTCAGGGGTGTGAGGCTCTGGTTGTAAAGAAGCTTCAGGAGATCATGATGTATGTCATCTGGGCAGCACTAGCATTTGCTGCTATTCAGGTAAGAGAATATTCTTTATTTGTTAACTTCTTTCAAATTAAATCTAAACTGCGGTACAGATAATTAAAGTATGCAGATACGGATATTACACTTGAACACAGAACTTCCCACTGCTACGTGGATGTGTATTCTGTTAAAGCTGAACAGTCAGTATTATATGTAGTAATCCACTCTGATGTCAATGGTAAATTATTTTTTGAAAACTTAATTATCTAGATATTAAATATCACAAATGTCCTCTGATGGCATTTAACACTTGAAGAATTTGCATAGTGTTTAATTTCCAGCTTTTAACCACCTCATTCTTCATACTGTTTTAGAGGTACATCAGCTTAACTACACTTCATGGTGTACAAATAATGTCATGAACACCCAGGAGATCCACCAAGGTTTTTGATAGTGTGCTCTGCTCATGTGCAACTGAGCTTTGCTGTGTGTCTTGAGGATTTCTTGGGTTCTGGACTTAAGCAAACAAAGAGGCTCTAAACTAGAGACCCTTCCATGAACCTTGTTACAGTTACCCTGGTCATGAAAAGGTAACTGAGGAAATAAACTAATGTGTATATTAGTATTTAGTAAATTTTAGGGAAGAAAAAAATACTAGAACTGTCTCTCAAACATATTTGTAAAACTGAAATTTTGAATGCTCATCAACTGGTGGACTTAGTACATTGAGGACATTTATTTTCAGACTGTGCCTATGTTATGGTCTCTGAGTAATGCAGTACATATGCTGAATCCCAGGAGACTTAAAAACTATTTTCAAAGTTACTTTAGTGCTCTTAATAGCATTTGAATTCAGAAAATACACCTGTCAAGTCCAACAGTTGAAGCACTTCTGTTTTCAAAAGCAGCTTTTAAGCCAGATTGTATGTTTGAAGGTAAATAATCTTTTGCAAACACTCTTGTGAAAATAGGGTTCCCTTTATATTTCAATGCTACAAGGATGTACTCATAGTACTGTATTACAGTAATGTTGAACTATTCAGACCCAGACTACTTCAGCTATGGAACTTCAAATTTGGTGAGATCTGTGCTTAGTCTCCTGAAGGGAAGGTATAGTTTTAATTGTCTTTCTTAAAACTTTAGTTGTTAAAGTAATACTTGGTCTGTTTGAACAATGAAATGTATTTGTGTACTGAAAATTAATGTGTTTATCACAACCCTAGTTACTGTGTCAGATTCTTTTTATGTCGGAAAAAAGTGCATTTTATGAGACTGACTGAGGTGAATCCCAAGAGGAGGCATTATTCTTAGTTTTGGAGTTGGCAGGTTGATGAACAGGTTTGCCCCAAAATGCAGCACAGTTACAATCCTTTCTGGCCTTGGCCCAGAGTTTCTGACACATGCTTGCAATGGCAGTGTGGCTGCTTGCACCCTTCTCTTCAAACTGTTCTATTCTTTATCTCCTGAATTTTGAGACATAAGTTCTGACATCTTTGTCTTTCCCATACAGAATTTAAGTATGTACTTGGCCCAGTTCTCAGCAAAATGGTCTGTGGGCTAACTGAAAGGGAGATAGAATGTAAACTTCAGCACGTGGCTGTAACTTGCGTCATACCCTGTAAACTTAGGGGAGTTATTATGGTTTTTACCATTTGGTGAATTTTACTACTTTTCCTATACCTGCTGCACAGAGTCCCCTCTGAACAGATTGTTTTATGTTATGCAATGAGGCTGTTCAAAGTTCATTACCTCTGATAGCCTATAGTCAACAAATTTAACCTTCAGTAATTGCTTTAAAATTAAGACTGAGAAGAGTGTTTTTGCAAGGCTTGAAATTTATGGACAACTTTGTTTTTTCTGCATAGAAGTAATTTTTGTTCATGTTTCAGTTACCATGGGGATTTTCCAGTGTGCAATAATTCCCTGGTCCCAGCCACAGTGACAGCACAGAACTATTAATAGATAGGAGGTAAACTGAAGGGAGAAAAGACACAGCTTTTGTGGTTTGTGATCATTTACAAAGGGCACATGTATATACAGTCATTGAATTTTTGTACAAAATTGGTTTAGGGAAAGATTGAATATAGTTACTGCTAGCAGGTAAATTAAAACCAAAATTAATGAAAAACTAAACAAACCTTCTGAATGTAGGAGATGTCTAAACTTTCCTGAAAGCTGTTGAAGAGGAGGATGCATGGATCCCTCTTCAACACAGATGTCTAAAAGAGCTGTTCACAGTATTAAACAGCAACCAAAGAGAAACAGACTGAAATGCATTTAAGTGTTTAGAGGTGATAGCATCTTTTTTTAATGACATAATAAATAATGTCTGTAGAGAACATTTGAGGTATGTGAGTCACTTCTGTGTTTATAGGGAATTCTCGAACTATGCTCAGAGACCTCCTAAAGGATATAAATAGTAAAATAGTAACTCAGAAGTTAATTGTATGAGGGTTGTACTGTAGTACCTGAATGTCTGAGATTTCACACAACTCTATATAAATTAAACGTCTCGAGTGAGTCATTGAACAGGGTTGTCTTTGTGCAAATAACTGTAAATGTGATGGAACTACTTTTACTCATTTGATGTATATGGCTAGAATGAATTCTAGCAAAAGACTAAAGGAGGTGTTGCTCTGCATCACACTCTTCATTTTATCCTGGCTTTGAACAGCAGAGAAGTAGTTTTTGTACTTGCAGGCTGTGAGTCTTCTTTAGAGTTCTGTAGCCACTGGCAACTACCATAAACTCTTCAGTCTAGCTGAAGTTCGTTTTAATTGTAGATATTCCCCCCTTACTTAGAAGGGCTATGTCCGTGACGATTCATTTTCTCATGTGACTTGTTTTCTCCTGCTCTGATATGAATAGATCAACCTGAACACCCTGATATAGTTCATGTCCCAGCTTTTTGCAGGAGGGCTTGACTAGATGGCCTTTAAAGATCTGTCCCAAACCATTCCATGACTACTCTATGATAACATATTTAGGAGTCAGTCTGTGAGCTGGAACCACCTGAGTGAAGAGAGGTGCTGTTTTTAACAACAGCTGAAGTGCCATACCACATTACTCTCCATATGCTTTTTTAGACCTGAGCTGGTTTGTGCTGTAGATCCAAGGCAGATAATGCCCTGCAAACAAAGAAGAGTATTGATCTTTACAGCTTGTTCCTTTCCAGGAAGTTAAAAGCTCATACTAGAATTTCATCATGCCTCTTCCTAATCGCTGCTTATTTAGGTTTAGGATTTTTAAACATTCTGTTTTCAGTCTTTCAGCAGACTGGAGTACTATATTGTGTGTACCATCATGTAGTTTTAAAACAGGTTATATGCATTTGATGTCTGCATCAGCCTGTATTTTAAAAAACTCAGTAATTCTCCTTTTATCCCAGTACTATTTTCACTGGGCTTTTGCTGTATCAGTGAGGAAGATCTACACTTGATTGTCTGCTCACCCATTTCGTTCTTGTTTGCTTTCTGTCTGAGGGGATTTTTTGTGTGTATTTTTGGAGTGGATTCTTTTTATAAGAAACCAGTTTACCATCAGGGTGGTGCTTTATAATCCAGAGATAGGACAGGAGCCTCCTGAAGTATTTGCATTTGTGAATAAACTTCTATGCTTACAACCAAATCAGTACAATCTCTTACTTTACTAGAAGCTATTGCCAATTACTGTAGACCACAGAACACAACACTATACCTGGTATTTTTTAGTAGGTACAATCTTACTCTACCTTCAGTAAACATGCAACTTCTTTAAAATATCATGGCCTGTATCCCTGATTATTCATGTGGTTTAAGTTTTGTAAATGGACACAGGGTGATTGTACCCTAAATCCTGGCAAGCATGCCCCAGCACAGTTGTGGTACTGTTGAGTTTTAACATGTCTGAAAGTGAATTATTCGCCTTAGATTTAAGCTTTCTAATATGACATGTTAACAGAGAGAGTTTTACTAAATCTCTTTCAAATGCTCATTCTCATCATAGTAGTTAAGCTGATGCATTTGAATTGCACTTTGATTTTCCAGGCCAGATACGGTATCTAAAAATCTGTACCTTTCATTAAAAAAAATTAGGAATTTCTTCCATCTGAACCTGAATTATTGAGGCAGAATACAAGTGGCTGACAAAAAAAAAAAAGTTTTGTTTAAGATGTCCAGGATAATCTTGTAAGAAAATGAGGCTGAAGTTTGTGGCCCTTGAATTTTGCAGCAGGAACCCAAGCTCTTTCAGGAACAGTCATTTGTTGCCATTTATGTTATAGACAATTACAGTCTTGAAGCATGCTGACAATCTGTGCTGAGGTTGAGTCTCTTGAAGTACCTTCTTTGTACTCAAGCTTGTTCTCTGTTTTTTCTCCATAGCTTCTGGGCATGTTGTGTGCCTGTATAGTTCTATGTAGGAGGAGTCGGGATCCTGCCTACGAACTTCTCATCACTGGCGGAACCTATGCCTAGAAGAGAATTCAAACACGCAGTTCAATCTTCCCCCACTTACGTGGAAGGCGAATGGGCCAGGTTTACTTCCATAGCTTTCTTGCCCCAAGCTCAGTCCAAGCACACCTTTCAGACATGAGGGCAGCCGCACTGTGCACTGGTGACGGGCAAAACAACAGCTTTACACAAATCCATATAATTACCTGTGACTTTCACTGTTTTAGCCAGCTATTCATGTATCTAAATGTTTTAGTATGCTAGTAAACTTTCTAATTTCAGAACCATTTGCAAGTTAAGTGTGATTTGGTTGATATGAAAGTCAAAGGATGTGTGCCTATTTTGGTAGATTACCTCTAAGCATTAACTGGCTGATTCTTGCATATAGAGAGAGGATGTCTTAAACCTTCACTACATGGAACTTTTCTGGCCAAAGCTGTACAAAGGAAGCCAGCTGTATTTAATTTGAGAAGAAAAGGTGTTTTAATCTTGCCCCTCACCAGTGTCACTTTTAAAAAAGAAAAAAACACTTAAGTCCAGTATACTTTATATATAAAGAAATTGTTAAAAAAAAAAAAAAAAACAAAAACAAACCACTAACCAATTTTAGGATTATGTGACTGCAGTTTTGACCTTCAGAGATCCAGTCTTTCAAACATTAGTGGTTTAAAATACAAGCTGGCTTTTCAGGAGTATAATGTATGCACTACTGTTCTATAATGAAATACTTCATTTTTCTATGAAGAGCGTTTTAT
Organism: Corvus kubaryi; assembly: GCF_017639235.1. Classification (NCBI taxonomy): domain Eukaryota; kingdom Metazoa; phylum Chordata; class Aves; order Passeriformes; family Corvidae; genus Corvus; species Corvus kubaryi. The sequence continues at coordinate 752,661 of NW_024581047.1, forward strand.
GTGTTGAGTGAACTGTTAGACTGTAGACCTTAAATTGGTTTGGAAACAATGTAGCCATGTAGAGTAGCAAAGTAGTATGTGAAAGTGATCTCAACTGTAAATAGTAAACCTGATTAAATAAATCTCTGTATATCCTCCCTATAAACATGTCTTGTTTTCTGTTTAAGATTCCAATGTATTTGGTCCAATGCAGTCTGGGTGTGCTGGACACACAAGCTTTGTGTGAAAGCAACAGTTTTAGGTGGCTTTACTTCAATATATCTGTATTTATGATTTGCTGGAAATGTGATTGTATTGTATTTGTTCTTTTGATTTGAAACAATACTAGCAAAACACAGAATAACAAACTTGGCTGAACTTGATGGAAACTGATCATCTTGTGCATACAATTAAGGAAGAATCTGTTGCCTCTCAACACTGGGTAATGAATAGCTTTGCTGTAACTGCTGTATGTTAATTATGTTTTAATGAGTCTTACATTATTCAGATGCTTAGTCACTGCCCTACTTTCAGTGTCTTCAGGTTCCTCCTTCCTTGCAGAAGCCAGGAATGTTCAGAATTTTTACCAGTTGCTTATGTGGAAAGCAGACATGCTCAGCTAAACAGACATCAAGATATCAAATAACTAAAGAAACATAACTCAGAAAAAGAAAATTCTAATGTGTACAGTCTGTTGTTGAGGCCAGTGTGGCTTGGGGGGGATTTTTCTCTGAGCTGTTGTTCTTCTGCTGTAGAAGTGTACTTTTGGAATTCTGTGTTAACGTCTAAAGGTGAGTTTCAAATGATACTCCCTTGGGGCTTAGGTTTTCATTCTTAGTACAACATGTGGCTCAACCCAAAGGCCTCCTGATTGTGGCATCAGGTTTCCCAGATGCAGTAGCAAGCCTGCTAACTGAATTGATTATCTTCATATTGTATTGCATATTATAAATATAGAACTAATAAGATTGAGAGGACCCTGGCTTGTAAAAATCAAATGTGGAGGGGTTTTAAGACAGACTTGTGTTGCACAAAATAAAGCTAAGGATGCTTTAAAAAGGTGGTCAGCTCTTAGCAGCTACAAGGCAGTAAGAAACTCCACAGTCAAGAGCCTGCACCTACCCCTTTGAAGTGAGGATAGTTAAGGCGAGATGCAGTGCACGTGCTTGTTAATCTTGCTGGAAGACATGGATTTGGAGTAGAGATGACTTGACAGTACTTGCATCTAAATGAAGGAAGTCTGTTTCCTCTTCAAAATTCAGAATATATATGCTGGAATGTGGAAACTGGTCCGTATTTTACAACTTATAATTAAAACAAAGCCCAACTGAACTTTTAATTGGCATGAATTAGTTTTTTCTAGGAAACAGGGACCGTCTTGCATTGCAGAGTTTGTAGTAGGCCTTGGATGTGTGAATAAAGTGATGATGGTCTTTGGGTTTTCTAAAACACAAAATCAAACTTCACACACCCCCACACTGCCCCCCCAAAAAGCCAACCGAACACAGGCTGCAAGGGTCTAATGCACCACATTTTGTATGACTCACTGAAGCTGGGAACAAGTGGTGTAGGTCTGTGGCTTCCAGTACCAGCGAGTCTGGGTTGCTCAGTAGTGCTCTATTTTGTGGGCTCTATCCCAGCTGTCTGTTAATTTGACTTGCTCAGTATCTCTGGACTCACTATGATCATTTATCTTTCTCACTGCCCCTTTCCCTGTCCTTCCTTGCGCGTTTATGCTCTTGAAGTTTGAGCACCATTCTCATTAACATTTGAAACATAAATTTTTCATTTCTCTTTCAACTTCAGCATCACTGATTGATGGCCGCCTTCTTCAGGCACAGAATCCACATGTATTTACCATTTCTAAGATCACCATTCTAGCAAAGGGAATCTTCTGTTTGTCCCTTCTTTCTGGAAATATTTTGTATATTTGAAGATTTTTTTTTTTTCCTGTGACTTTTGAAAGAAAAAAATAATGTATTTAAATTGCAGCAAGTGAAATAAGGTTGATTTACCAGGAAATACTTATTTTTCCCTTACTGAAAAAAGTGAATAAACTTTGGCTTGGATTAGGCAGGAGTGTTGGTGTGGCTGTAGTTTGGCCTTCCTAATTAATGCATGCATATCTGAGAGTGTATTTTATGCGACAAGGGATGACTTTGTTTCATTCTAGCTCTTTTTTTCCTTGATTCCTGTGTTTAGTATTTTAAGTTCCTGTATTAATTTCTCCTTTGCTATCTTGTAGCTGAAGAAGTCTTGAGAGGGCTCAGTGCAGACTGCACAGGAAATTACTTAGACTGAGTGAATCTTTGTATGCTACATGGAATACACCAGCATGGAGCTTGCCTACAGCAGTAAACCTTACGTGATCAGAGGGGTTTAACACAGGAGATTAAATTGCCTTTGGGTTTTTTTTTTTAATTGGGTTTTGTCTTTCTCATTGCTATTAATATGACTTCAGTGCATTCCAGTGCAAGTCCTGTGCTTAACTGCCTTTCAGCAGCTTAATAGGAGGCTCATGAGAATTGCAGGGTCTCATTCAGGCTGTGGTCTAGTAAGGCATAATCATGTGTATTTGCCTTATTAAACAGAGGAGAAGTGGTGTAACAAGCTCAATTTAACAAAGTTAGTGAAAAAAGAAAGTTCTGCCTTGATAGCAAGAAGAGGACAGCTCATGAGATTCTTCAGTACTTGCAGTTTCAGATGGGATTTGAGGTACTTGTGGTAATAGTGATCGCCTTCACAGTGCAGTTCGTGGATCTTGTAACTGACTTAATCTTGGGCCTGAGACAAATCCCTCTGGAATGCGCCACAAGTCTGCAAGTGCAGTGCATCTTTGGTGTTCTTGTGTGCTGCTGTGTCCTGTAGCAGCAGCACGCTCCAGGGTGACTGCAGTGCTTGAAGAATGCCACCTGAGCCTCTGCACTGCCTCTTGCAGTCTTTGCTCTTGGGTGCCACCCATACTAACGGGGGAGCTGTTCTTGCTATGCATAATAAGTTTAATTTTACTTCCATGGCCTTTTTCAAAACATATGTTGCTAATCTTTCCTTGCTGATCTCTGCAGCCTCTCATAGGTCATCTTTCCTCTGGAGCTGCATTGAGCAGTTGGAAAGCTCTCTTGGGGGCAGCATCTTTTAAACCATGATGTATGCTTGGGCTGTTGCTAAAAGGTAGGAGAGCAGACTTCCATCTGTGCTACATTTGAACTGATGCAAAGCTTTCTCTGCCAAGCTCTGAATGTGGTGCAGTGTCCTATAAAGTGGCAACGTTACTGATTGATGTAGACCATGCATGGCTGTGGGAGGGTAAGGTGCTGGCACTCTTAGCCTTTTTCCCACTGTCCTGCATATCAGTCTCATATTCCTGGACTGCTTCAGCACTCATCTCTCATGTCTGTTGTGATAACTGGGTTTGCTATTTACCCATCTCAGTTTTGGGGGATACTCTTCAGTAATGGGACTGATTAGGAGAGAGCAAAATCACTGGCAGGTAGCAGAATTATGTTGCTGCTGATCCATTGAAAGTCTGGGTATGATCTGATTTTGATGGGACAGTGTCATATTTTGCCTGTGCCCTGCACAGTAGTAGGTGCAAACTTTGCCCTTCTACCTCCCCATGAAAGGATTATCTGCAAAAACCTGCAAGATAGTCCTAACATAGTCCTGAGGTAGTCCTGCAACAAGTTGTGTTTCCTTCTGTTTACCGTAATACAAGGTTTGGTGTTTAAGATAAGGCTAAATTGCAGGCTGCTTGTTACTAGGTGGAGGAGGAGGTGCTGGGGAAGCACAGCTGTGCAGCTGCTCCACGGCCATGTGCTGCACCCTGGAACTGTTTAATGTCCTGGCAGCTGCCTGGGGTGGCAGAGGTAAACATTAAATGGAGAGTTTGTCCACCCACTCCTTTAATTCTTCACTCTGGCAGTTGCCTTCACAATACAGGTTTTGTGCTCACAATACATATTTAGTCCAGGCATGTGCCTTTGATCTAGTCCTTGCTGTGACTGCAGTAATCCCTGCTGGATCTGTGCATGGCAACAGATGTTGCTTCTTTCAGTGTCTGGACTCCAGGACAGGAGTTCAGTTGTGTTTTGTGTGAGGTATTTACACTGTAGATGAACACAAAGTACAGTTTATTCATCATTTAAAAGCAGGGCCAGGTTTGTAGATTAAACTTGGACATGAACTTAAACCTGCACTACTGAGAGGCTATCAGAGCTCCGGTCTGCAGACTCGAGACTTGGTGATCCTTCTGGAGCAAGCAAAGAAACACTTCTTTCTAGTGATAAGCACTGAACCACACATTTTCTCTCACCTGCTTCTCTTACCCCTGAATGCTAAAGCTATGTCAGAGCTTTTGAGTTGAAACTTCTTTCTTTGCCAGAGGGGAGCCTGCAAACTGGGTTGCTCCTGGCAAGGTGAGCCACAGCAGTGTGGGACCATGGAGCTGTTCTGTTGACACTCGAGAGAACAGACAGCTTTGCTTTCATTTGGATGTGCAGTGCTTCAGGCGCCAGCTCCTTTTGCTAAATTCAAAGAATAAATTAAGTATTTTCAAGGATCTCTGTCCTGTCAGACCTTTGCTAGGTCAGGCTCTGACTGAAGAACTGGAATGCATTTTCCTCATGCAAATAAAACACATAAGCAAACCACTGGCAGTTGTGGGGCTTAACAGTATCTAGGATGCCTTGCATGCAAAAGTAGTCTGGTCTAGAAAACTACTTCTGAAAGGGAGTTCTGATGTTTTTCTCCCACCTGGACAAAGGAAGCAGTAAGATCTGCTCTTGCCTGAATTGCATTGAACAATGCCAGCACATCAGGTGTGTGCAGGGGTAGTGCTCATACATTCTCAGCTGAGAGTAGGAGAATAAGTCACCTGTGGCAAAGGTGGCATTGAGGAGTCCTGTGCCAGCCTTTACCAAGCACCTCACAGGCAACAAGCAGGACCTAATTTCCCAGTACGTGTTGTAGAACTAAGCGCTCCTTGTACTTCCAGGACTTGGGGAACGTCCCATCCTTGGGAAGCATGCTTGGTGCTAGTAGCCTTGCACGCTGTGGAGTGGTTTTGCCTTTTGAGTGGTGTCCATTTTGAAAGCTTAAGTCCAGCATTAATCCTGATAGCTTTGTTTCCCCCTGTACAGTAACACCTTCAGCATTGAAAAATGGTGCATTGAGGATACATTACAGACACTGAGCAAACATAAGTTAAATTTAGAGCTTGTGCTGATAAGTGCTGTGGTTACAAAGGCTGGCACAGGATCCTACGGGGCAGGGACGATGCATTTCTCCAGATGCCTTCTCTCCCTCTTTGGTTTTTGAATCCTCCCATGGCTGCTGAATTGAGCAGTGCCCTAGTAAAACCTTTAACTGCCACTTAGCAGAACAAGGTCACTGTCGCTTAAGTCTCCCTTCCTCACCCAGGGCTTAGACACAAGAAGGGCTGTGCAGCCCTTCTCCAAAGACAAAGCATTTCTCACGTCTATTGGTGCATTGAAAGCTTTCCCATTCACACTTATGTTAGCATTCTTATCCTGGGAAGGTTAAAGTTCGCCAGTTTCCCAAGAATTTCCTCCATGGACTGTTTTCAGCTTACAATTTCAGAACAATTCTTCTTTAGATGCAGCTGTTGAGCATTTGTGCCTTTGCAGAGTGGAAGGGAATGCACTGAACTCCCCCACACGCTCCCTGCATGGAGTGTGAGTGTTATCTCATGTCTGCAGCTCCCTTCCTCAGAGCCATCCAGTCCTATTACAAAACAAGCACTGTGTACACAATATAATTTGTCCTTTTGTACGAGATTTTCCATTGCAAGTATTGATCTGACCGCCACCCAATGCTAGCTTGTTTAGGCTGGGTCTGGGATTGAACAATCACCAAAATACTGAGTGGGCCAGGAGCATTTTCAGCTCGATGTCAGAGTGGATTATGGAGCTCCCCATGATGAATGGGGAAACTGAGGTGCGAGGTGCGACTTCTCCAGAGTCATACCTTTACTTCACAAAGCCATTGATTTATTCAAGGGTTTAGCCTGGGCTACTTGAACAATCCAAGTGTGTCATCCGACACGCAGGAAATTCCATTCAAGTTTAGGCTGGAATGTCTTTAGCTGTACTGTGTGTCCATTTACCCCGAGGCAGAGGCTGCAGCAAATGCCTGAATTTCAGTCAAAGAGAATTTAAGTCAAAGCACCACTTATGCAGCTGTAGCTCATTCAGCATTGCACCTATTAACACACTGATTACTTCTCTTTATGTCTGCCTTGATTTGGTGATTTAGTTGAATTCTGGCAAGGGCAGCAGAGCTGGGATACATGTGCTGTATTATGTTTTCAAATCTGGTTAACACTGGTTTTTTTAGATCTGGTAAGTAAAATTCCTACTGATTTCAAACATTGTCTTAGGATATCTGTTTCCACTTCACCTCTGCCCCCCAGCTGTTTTTGTACCCTCAGTCCTTAGGATGATATGTGGAATCCCTGGTTATAATCTCGTAGCTGCGCTCCAAGTTGAGTTCTGTTTTCCAGCTGGGTTTGAATGATACTGTCTTTCCCCCAGGGATGTCAACTCTGATTTCTGCCGATTTTGCTGGCAAGTCACAGTGATTTCTGTTAAAGTTTTTTATCTAAAGGCAAGATTTAGTCTGTGCTTTCAGTCAGAATAGAGCAACACAGTAAATCTCCCTTTTGGGCCAGTGTGTGGGACAGAACGGCTGCAGCCACATGACACCCAGCAGTGATAGGCTGTAAATGTGCTCTTAACGGTGCCCCAGCAGCTTTGTGCCAGGTCAGGTGTCAGCCGTCCTTTAGCAGCTGGTAGAAGGACAAGTTGAGCACTGTACCATGTGTACTGGCTAATTTGATGGAAATATGATTATCCAGCTATTCTGGATCAGATTTGCACTGTGCAGGATCCAGGAGTGCACGAATCTGGAGATATCTGTGGCTCTGAGCAAAATGTGAGCTGGCTGCTGAATTTAGGTAATTGCTAACAAAGAATAGATGATGGCAAACAGTTTGACTAGTTCTTTGCCCTCTCAGTGGATGCGGCATTGTCATTTTCTTAATAACCTAGTCACAGGCAGGACACTAATTCCTCTTCCAAAATCTAATTCTCCACACAAGTATTCTCCCCCTACAAAACCCAGCCTATCAGCCCTTGCAGTCCCTTAGCAGCCATTTACTTTCCAGAGGCCAGATAAGACTCAGCATCACAACTTTGTTTCCTTTCTTGCTCACTAGCTTGGAGTGTAGTTCCTGTTTAAGGACATGTGAAGAACTCGTACCTGTGTGGCTGGTAACTGCTCTTGTGTTCAATGCCCCAGCCCTGCAAGCTGGAGGACAAGAAAGCCAGGGAAAAGAGATGGTGTGGAGCAGCACAGGCTGCTGTTCAGGCCACTACAGTTTGTCCTGTCTTGTGCAGAGTTGTTGCCACTCCACGCTGCAGGTTAACAGTAACTTTTCTTACTGTGTGTGTATAGAGCTGATGCAGAGTCCCCTGTGCTCTCTAAGCCTGTACAGTTAAGCCACAGCACAGTGATTCTGCCAGGAGGTTCTGTGGTACCACAAAGTGTGTAAGTTATCCACCAGTGGTGAGGTTAGGTGTTCCTTAATGCCCAACCAGGCTCCTATTAGACACCCACCACCTGGTGCTTGGCTTGTAGTGCATCTCCTTTTGGCATCCATGTGCTTCCACTTAAACTGCATTCAGTAATCAGTGAGCTGCAACTGGGAGAAAATTACCTCTGGAGAGGAGACTCAGACTATGAGTGCACCTCTTGAAGAAGCAAGACAAGAAGGAAGCCAAGGTAAGAGTTTTTACTGTTTATGCCTTATGTACATGATTTGTCAGCTCTTTGGCTGATGTATGCTGGGGTTGTTCATTCTACCCAACACTTCAAACTATGAACAGTTCACTGTGCTCCTGCTGTTGCTACATGCTCAGCTGGGAAGAGGTTAATTTCTTCCTTTTAGCTGCCTAGTTGTTGGAAATGCTGGAAGCTGGATGGCTCTACAGATCACTGAGCTTGGCAGGAGGCCTGGCTGTGTTGGCTATCCTAGAGCTGTGTCTCTTGGATCTCTGTTTCTAGTCTGATACTACTTTGTTGTTACTACAGGCTTGTGTGCTCTTAATATGCCATATGCAGAAATCTGTTCTGTGCAGCAACAGACCTCGCACTGCACTTGCAGACATTTCCTAATTGCATGTGGTTGCCATTGGTTAAATGTTATTTTTTACAGGTTTTCCTGTTCTTCTCCTTAACTGATAGTAAATGGTAAAAGAGAACAGTATGCATGTTTTGACTTTAGTATAAGAATGCCACTGGAAAGGGCCTGTTTCAGTTTCCCATCTTAGCTGAAAATTGCATGATAACTTGATTGTGTCAGTTTTATTGCCCAGATGTTACCAACTGGAGAGGAAATGTTAAAAAGGACAGTATTATTAAGGTAGTAACCTACAACTGACCTTCCTGTTTTTCGTACTGATGGGGGTGGGTAGATGGATGACACCTAAAATGTGGGTATTCTCAGAGGGTGTGGGTATTTCTCTGTATCTCTGTTTTATTTGTGACAAGTGCTGCCATGCAGATAGGGCAAACTGAAGAATTTGGCTGATAAGTAGTTCCAAGCCATTATCTAGACAATGTGAAGCAGAGGATTCATGAGAAAACATTGCTGGTGCTTTTTCATTTCCTGAACAGTCTGGAGTTAGCATGTGGGACCCAAATGCTGTGACACTGGGGAGATTTTGAAATACCTATAACTTCTTGCCATTCAACAGTATTTACTTGACAGAAGAAGAGACTGGTAGGAAGGAAACTGGTTTCCTGACTTCAATAGCAAAAATACGGAATGATTTGATGGGATAGAAACAGCAGCTACCATACCACTCGCTGTCTGTTGGTGATGTGGACCATGTGGTCCATGGAAGCAAAGATGATCTGTAATGGGGTTTCAGGGTAATCAAGACTGGGCCCTGCAGTGCCTTGTGTGAGGTTGTCTGGGCCCCCAGAGAACTGAGGAGTCCTGCAAAACCCATGTGTCCCACATCATTAGAGAAGGTGCATCTCAGTGGTTTTGGGGTTTTTTTTTCTGTTTAATCAAGATAATCTGCAAAATACCTACCTAAATTTATTTATGTGTTGGTTTCTTACAGTCTTCTTTGTGGAAGATTGAGTGTTCAAGAAGTAAATACATTAAAGCTCTTGTGCTTTCAGTTTCCTCTCCTGCTGTAGCTAACAGGGGATGCTGTGGTTGTTGGGCAGCCTCCACTCATAAAGCCCTGGCCAAGCTGAAGCTACTGTGCATCTTTCTGTCACTTCAGGCATGGTCACAGAAACCTCTCCTTCCCTTTCCAGCCTGGACAAGCACTGCTGTTCTTACACTGCTGCCTTCAGTGCCATCTCTGCTCCTCCTGAGCCTGTGCTAATGCCAGGGGCTCAGAGCCCTTCAGCACTGATGTGGATGTGCTGCATGATAACTTGTGGGAGTGTGGGAAGGACAAGTGTGCCTGTGCAAAGGACTGTAGGCAGCTAAAGAAAAAGGGCCTGCAGCAACTTCTATTCCATTCTTGAAGAAAGAATTCGAATAAGATACTGCAAGTGCCTCTGACCTTCATTGTGTTTCATTTAAGAAAAGATTGCATTGGCCATTACAACTTTTTTCTTCTGTCTAAATTTCTCTTGTCTTTCTTGCTGTGTCTGAGCTAACAGTTCCTCCCTCCTCCATGCCTTTCAGATAGCCATAGGATTAACTTTCATTGTCTTGATTCAGTTATAAGACCGGAAATCTTGGCAAACACAGTCATTCTGCCCCCAGAAACAGTTTGCTCTAATTCAAATTAAATCACCGATTTTTAATGTTTTTTTAACTATCTTGAAGTACTGAAAAGGGAGGAGTAGCAGAAACTACCCATCAATCCCTTGTACAGTACAGTAACAGTTGGAAACATTCTTAAATATTGAACTAGAAAGACTGATAGAGCTGAAATCTGTGAAATACAGTGAACCTGCACAGTGCAACTTCTCTGAAGAGGGTTTGTTGAAGAATGAGCACATTAGGCGTGCCTGCACAGAAACCAGAATGTCCCTGTGCCAGCAACCCCAGAGGTGCAGAGGCTGCAGGCAGCACATGGAGACAGAGCAGCCTGTGGGCAGAAGAGGAGAGGTGGAAGGGAGGCTGCCCTGCTGACACCAGTGTGGAGATTGCAGGAGGAGGTAATTGGCAATTCTCTGGCGCTCAGAGGAGAGGAATCAGGGCAGTGCAGCACTGCTGGAGGCTTTGCTTAGCTGCTGTTTGTGTTGTTGGATTTTTAAACTTCAAAATCCCAAAGAGGCGTTAGGGAAACCTTCCAACTAAGGCGAAAGCAAGCCTTGGGCTCATCATCTGTCCCAGAATCCAGTGCAAAGCAGAGCCATGGCTAGCATGGATTTCATTGTCTTAGGAGATGGTTGCGATGGGGAGTGCCTCAAGTTTTCCTGCTAGGGATGTGTCCTGGACCTTCAGGTGCTCCTCTCTAGCTGCATTCACTTTTTTTCATGTTTTCATCAGTGACTTATAACCCATCCACTGTTAAAAATGCCAGCATGGTCTGTGGAGGGAGAGAAAGGGATCCATGGCAGAGAACGTGGCTGCTGTGACTATGAGGGTGGCTCACAGGCTGGCTGGAGACAGTCCTCCATCTGGAGAAACTGCACTTGCTTCTGTGATCTTTTCCCTTTGCACAGTTGAGATCTGGGCAGGATTTTCCTCCCAGGGTCTCTGAGCTTTGCAACACTGCTGGCAGCACAGTGTGCTGAAGGTAGGACTGTGCCAAAGCATGCAAGTCCTAATTTCTCAGGAGTGAGGATGGTTTTTGTAGACAGTGTAGGGCAGGAGATGCTGGGATGAGGCAGGAGCAAGGGAGAGAAAAGCATGGTCAGTTGGTTATTTCCTGACTGGTAGTTGTAGAAAACATTATTATTGGGATGCCCTTGGTCAGCTGAAGCAGACCTTGTGTGCTGATTGTTTTCAGTAATAGAGTATTTGTAAAGTCTGAGGACTGGGGCTTCTTTTCATCAAAGCTTTTCAAGATAAGACCCTGGCACGAAGCCTTGTTGCCCATTCCTTTCTGCTGTCCACCAGCCATCCTCATTTTCTGCAATGACAGCTACAATGTCTCCTTCACTGATGTCCAGTTCATCCACGTTCTGAAAGGAGAAAGGGAAAAGAAATGTAATTAGCCTGAGAGCACAAGAGGGCCCAAGCATGTATCTGGTGGGGTTTTTTTTAATCCTGCCCTTCATCAACAGTCTGCTGGTGTCCTTCTGGTTGCAATGAGCCTGAAATACCAGACAGTGAGGGATTAAGCATTTGGGCTATTTCCTTAAGATCCTCAAATTTCCCCAGCCTCCAGGGTGTCTCCTCATGCATAACTTGATGGTTTTATCACTGGGGAAGTCCAGAAAGGGTTAAATACAACTCTCCTAAACCAGCTCACCATGACCTGCATAGTCTGCAGGTGTTGCTAAATAAAACAGAGCACAGCTTAATGCCTAAGGGGGATAAAAGTGTCTCTGCTAATCCATGCCTGAAATAGGTCTCTCAGTTCTTTTAGTAGGGAACAGCAGTGACCAGTGGGGGAACAGTGACTCCTCGACAGCAGTGACTTTCATCCCCAGACAAATGCAGTAGTTGCAAATAAGCTCTCCCTGAGCTCCCAGGCAGCTATCAGTGTTCAGTGGTGCTGCCCTATTTTCCATAGGAAACCACTTTGCTACCCACAGTGTAGTAAATAGAAAACATCCAGAGATGTTTGACGTGTCAGCTAAAACTAAATTTAATGCATCTGAGTAGGTAAGAATGGACTCAAAAAATGAGAGGCCTCAATGTACATATACTAAAGGTAGTAACAGGCTCTTTTCTCAGCAGGGAAAATCCCTGTGTGGCATAGTTTTAAGGCGACTCTGGGAGTAACGAGCTGATCCAGTAGTCTCCTTAGGGGAACTGCCATTAACAGTGAGGTGCTTTCAGCCGTGCTTGCATGAAATTTCAGGTAAATAATAAAAGAAAGTTTAAAATTAAGCAAAAAAACCCCAACATCTAATAAAAGGTGTTGGAATACTGCTGCACTAAAGGGCAAGTGCTCCTCTTGAGCTTTTTCTGTTTTCATCATTTATCTGGCTATCTATTTTGTCATTGTCACATTTCTTCAATGTTGGCTGTTTATGGCAGGTCCCTTGGTGTGAGGCTCTCTCTGCACTGAGACATGAGACCTCCTGGATGCTGTTTCTTCTGCTGATCTAAAGCTAGTAAAAGGAACCTTTAAACTGACATGTAAAGCAACTGGGGTTGGAGTCCAGGTTCTGGAGTCCATCAGAATTAGTAAATACTTATAACCAGTCCATTCACAACCTTTTACTAATTGTATTCTGCCTAGTTAAGACTGGAGTCAGGGAGAATTCAATATCCCAGTTAAGGATGCAGGTTGTTCTCTTTAACAATCTTTTGGCAGATGAACCACATCCACTGTGATTCTGCAACTTGCAACATGGAAGTATAGGGAAAGAATGTCCTTTGTGGGATTTAGTCCCCTCCAGCATGGAGAGCCAGCATGCTAAACAAATCATATCCCTGGCTGTAAAATGATGGTAATATCTCCTTCACAGAATTTACAGTTTCAAGATGTTTGAATCAGTATCATTTATTTTAAATCTAACACTATGAAGTATTTATTTTGAAGCCTTTTTTTACCTGGGCTGTGTAGTCATAAAGTACTCTGTAGTCCTGTGATGATGTGATCCCAGCTTTTTCATGTACAAAAATGGATGCATAGACTCCGTCTGTTCTTTCTGGTAGGAAAAAAACAAGGAAGAAATACCCACCACAGAAACAAAGGGTTCAGTCGCTTATAAATGCGTGGGATCATATGCAAGAGTTCACAAATACAAGGGTTTCTGTTCTCTCTCTGCCTGGAGATGTACGTGTATAGAAAAGCTGCTGTGAACTGTAGGTAAAGTGTTGCACAAAAACTGTCCCCCATTGATGGAATGACAATACACCCATTGAACTTTGTGGGAGGTCAGAAACTAGCTTCAGCCTCGTCCAGGTTGGGAAAAATGTTTACCCTGGTGAAACACAATCCAAGGAGGGAAATGGTCTGATTAAAATGGTTTAAAAATGTTGCTACTGGGGGTATAAAATTCTAGCAGTTCAGTGACTCACATAGGGCTTTTTTTTCCCCTTGAGAAAAATGGAAAATACTGTGCCAATGGGTCACCGACATTTTCCAGTGGTTTCTATAGTTCTCACACAGCTATTTGTCATGGACATAACTTTTTTTGCAGTTGTTTTGGCTTAGTAAGTTTGTTATAATTGCGAAATTCCTTATTTCTTCCTGGCATCTGTCTGGGAGCTTCCCCTGCTGAGCACCAAATGCAGCAAGTGAGAGTCTGGGCTCTGTTTCTGGGTGCCCAAGCAGGCAGGTCTGACAGAGGCAGTTGATTTTAAAGCTGTTTGAAAACAACTTTTCGTTTGGTAAGAACTACAGTTAAAATGCTTTTGTTTACTATCAAACCAATAAAAATGTCAAACTGTTACCTTCTACATAGTCGAAACACTGTGTTTTAAATATCATCTTATAAATTCCTAGTTACAAGGATTACAAGACAACAGTGTAACTGTGAGATGAGATGGATATTTGTATTCATAAGCCAAATGCCTGGTCTGTTAAAAATTTTATGTATTCTCTTGGCCTTTTAGTGGTAGTTATTCAACACAAGGAGAAAACTAATATCTAAGTCAGACTGCTGCTCTGAATGTACAGTCCCCCACGCCTAGATGGAGTCTATGGATTATTTGGCACTTTAATCTGGGAAATTTGTTTAATACACATCCAAGCAAAATTCATTTCCAGACTACTCTTGCCTGCCAGCATGTGAATATCTGCTGTGCATTTCTGCTCTGTGTCAAAGCCTGGTTTAGCAACACGATCTAAAACAAACACATCTGGTAAACTGATTTCCTGCAGAGCATACCCAGAGGAGGGGCTGAAGGAGTGGCAGTTTCCGTGTTGTTTTTACTGCTCCCATGCAGAAGTCCAGAGAATCTGCAGAACCAAGAGAAGCCAAAATCAAAATGAGTGAACAGGCCTGGGTATGAGCATTCCTTCATCTCAGCTCTCTGACTCAGCCTTCCCTCCATCTGCTTCACACCAAGTAGATGTCACCTCTTCCCATGGCCTTCTATTTTCATTTATGCTGTAGATATATTTATCCTCCATTAAAAATGTATTTTTAAAAATGCAGCAGTATATTGAACCATCAGCCATCACTAAATTGTGCATGAAATGCAGCAGATAATATTTTTTTGTAGAGCCAAAGGCTCGTGGTGTGAAACTCCAATTATTTCACAATGTTAAAATTATGAGAATTGTCAGTTGTTTATAAGAGATTAACATCTCTTTGTGCTTAAGGAAAACCCTGATACATTTTAAAATACAGAGCTTCTGTAATGAGCCTTTCTAAAAGCTGTGAGTTTAAGTGAATTTTTATTTTAATCTATCCCTAGTTATTTCCTATATCACAGCTGGGTACTGAAGACTAAGTAAAGTGAGAAAATGGGTTAGGATTCTCAAGCAGAGATAGAAATAGCATTGCATGCTTAAGGCGTATTTAAAGGGTCTGATTTTTCAGCTAGTGAACATTCAGTTTTTCTGGAAAATGGATATCCTATCTCAACTGTTCCTGAAAGATTCAGGCTGAGTCTCTCTAGGCTCCTTGCCCATGCTGCTCACAGTTGTATTCTGAATGGCAGTACAATTGTCTGATGTAACTGCACAGGATGCAGCATTGAATTCATTATTAGAGAAGGTCCAGTTTCCAACTGAAAAACAAAGTATTGTGTATAACCCTGATCAGCTCACTGGCAAGCCTGGACCACATTTCAAATGGGAGATCACAGCCTGCTTTCTGTCTTTGCCATGTCATAGGGCTTGTTGAATTATAAATCTCTTCTGCTTTAACTGTGATGCCCTCCCCACTGTGAGTTAGCCACTGTAGTATGAAATATTTAAACCAATAGAACCACCATGCTCTTCTGCTGATATAACTGCATCCATGTTCTAACACTTATCAACAGGAATGGATCAGAATAAGGAAAATTGCCTCCCTAATCAGTTTTTCTGCCCTGTGTTTTTCCCTTTGATCCACATAGAGGGAGCAGCTCTTTGTTCTGCTCAGCTGAGTGGTGCCGTAAGCCTGGAGGAATTGTCCCGAAGGACGGCTCTCCCAGCCCTTGCTCCCAGCCTTCACCCTCCCTGGAACAAACTGGTTTTGTTGTTACGTGCCCTGACTCACTAGGAAAGAGGAAACAAGTAACTGCTACCCATTGCCAGCTGAGTAATTGTGTGATGAACTCATCCCCTGTCCCTCTTCCCACTAGGTAAAATTACTCTGACTCCATTTTAATACCTTTACTTCTTCTGTCAAGTCACATTTACTGATACATAGTTGCCTCTTGCTACAAAGAAAGAAGTAATAACTTTCCATGTCATGTTTTCTGTCGTCATGCATGGCTGTTGATACAGAGAAATACCTGGGAACTGAAGTTTCCCACTCACCTCTTCATCATCCCACAGGACTGGGTGGGGCTGCTGCTGCGCCTGTTGGGCTCTCTGCTGTAGTAGTTCTCATACCCTATTGCATCTGCAACAGGGCAATAAAAATGAGATGTTCAAACAGGAAACACTGTGAGAAAACAGTTTTCTCTCTGCCAGAGTGCAACCTGGGGCTGCTGGAGCAAACTGCAGTGCAGCACCTGTCTGCCCTCACCTGGAGGGTGGCTGGAGCAGCTCAGGGGAACCCGGGGGCTTGAGAAAAGCCATTGCAGTGGCTGCAAACAGCCAAGTCCCTGGTGGCAAGGCACTCTCAGCCTAAGCTGGGCACAGCCAGGGGCCTGAGGCCCTATTCGAAGAGCTGTGAATACCCTATGAGGAAGGCAGTTTCCTCCATGGCTCTTTCTTCTATTTCCTCAAAGCTCAGGATTTAAGGGGGCAGAGTGTGGTCATTGTGAGCCTCAGACTGTGTGCATGATAGAATTTGCTGCAGCACGTTTTGTTTCTTTTTTCCTCAATGTATCCAGTCAGGAATTTTTGTCAGAGCTGGGGAGATATCTGAGTGTTATTGCCTGCAGCAATAACGAGCAATTTCCTCGTGTGTTTCCCACCTTTCATATCTCCCCCATCCGCCTCCTGAGAGCTTATTTGCTGTTTACCCAGAGATACTTGGGTTTTGTTCTCTCAAACACATTTACGTTGCAGTTCCTTCACTCTCCCCTATGGTGTCGTTAAGGGTGAAATTGAGACCATTTCCAGATCTAACTTTACAGATGAAATAGTTACAGATGGATTTATTTGTCATCTCAGAGCTCCCAGTGTAGCTGCTTACAGCTGGTGGCCACACACCCTTTCTGCCTGCTTGGTGTGAGAGCCAAACAAACAAGAGTGAAGTCTGTGATACTGTTTTATCTCAGCCCTGATACCAGCAAGTTAAGAAAGACATTGGACTTGGGCTAAAGGTTATGTTGACATTCTCACACTGCGTCAGCCAAGATAATAAGCAGAGCAGGCACATAGAGCTAGTGAGTGTGAAGAATCCCTACAAATAGGACTCACAGTAATTAGGGAGTTTTCTGACCAATTTAAGGGTCTCCTGTTGCCCTTCTGGATTGTCACCTTGGTACAGTTTCCAGTCTAGAGGGTATTGTAAGACTGGGTAGAAGAGGAAGTGAGTAAGACCATCAAGAAGGTTTGATCAGGATGAAGGTCTTCTGCCCCACAATGCAGAATTACACGTGGATTTCCTCCTGCGTTTTGCAAATAATAGCACAGATCAACATGTGCTACAGTGCAAACTCATTAGCCAGAGCTATGGAGATATTAGGATTTTGCTTCCAGAACATATCATCTTCTAGAAGGTGGCAAAAATAAAAACAACAAAAAAACAAGTTAGGTTTTTCTTTGCCTTTCATAAAGCTCTCAAGGGTTTTTTCCACCTAGTTCTTATTAGAAATGACTCCTGACGTAGCCAAGAGCTTTTCATAGAAATTGCCTAGGTGACTGGAGAATGACAAATCTCACACAGGGGAAAAAAAAACCAAAACCAAAAAAATCTAGCTGAGAATCACAAATTTCTTAGTATACAGAACTTTCACACTGTTGCAAGGCACAGTTCTCCCTTCTGCTGCTGAAAATGTAATTTTTCCCGGGTAAATTCTCCTGTATCTGTGAATTTAAATCCCCTATGTGAAGAAGACTAATTATAGCAGCAAAATGGCATCCAGTATACCAGTATCAATATATTAGTTTTAAAAAATTCCCCAAATCCCAATTTTTAATCATCGTAGGAGTAATGGCACAAAGGCTGAGTGAAAAGCAGGCCTCAGAAAGCTCAGTGCTGACTTAGTGGCAGCACCCAGCTCTGCTGAAGAAGGTCCTGGGGTGTAATTCCTGCCAGCTTTGAGCTCTGCAGTGAAATCAAAGGGGTGGAACTTGTTCTGGTACAAGATAATTATCCCCAGGGCTGGGGCCTTCATGCAGCTGATTTTGTACCTGTACAACTCCTAGCATGGAAGGGCTTTATCAGGATAAAATTTTCTTGTGCTAGTATAGCTTCTTCCCCACTCTGACTGAAAGTAAGTAAGCTCTGTGGACTGCTGAGGGGATTTTCTCTTGATGTTACTTGGTGTTAGAGCAGTGAGGGGAAGTGAGAGAGTATCTGCACAGATTGAAAAAAACTAGAGGAAGAGATCTTTTCAGCTTTTCAGGAAGAGATCTGTGACATCAGCTAAGTCTTTGTTTGCTGCAGCAGCTGCCCAGGGCTGGAAGCAGCCTGTAACTATCTTGTGTTGCCTGTTGAAGTACTCGGATGTGGTTGGGCCACGTGACATATTAGACAGCTGCTTTCCTGCAGAGTGCTTGGAGAACTCCTACCTTGGAGCAGCAGGTTTTCATTTTGCAACTGCTCTTGCCTCTTGCTGTGTCAATCTCCATTTCAGCCTAGAGGTTTTGAGCATTGAAGTCAAGGAAAAGGCAGCTTTGGCTTGAATGGGCAGAGCCTGTGAACCTGACAGCACTTCTGTGTGCTGGGGCAGAGCCAATTTCATTCAGAATTTCCCCCAGCCAAAGTCTTGGCTTATGCAAACAACTTTCTGAGAGCAGAAAATTTGTTATTCCCCACTGGGCATGTGGAACAGAATAGAAAACTGGGTCTTCTCTGTGCTGCAAATGAAGAGACAGCACCTCTGTCAAGGGACCCTGGGGTGCAGTTACATGATAAGTTGGCTTCTGTCTTGTCACCACTGCAGGAAGCTGAAGTTGCCATTTCTGAAAGGCAATTTGCCACCTCCTTAGCAGTGTCAGTTCAGCTGCACTGTGAAATGAGCCGGGTTGCAAAGCCAAAACAAGTTTTTTCTTCTTTGGAGGGTTATTTTTAAGCTGGATCATTCCACTATCCCACTTACAGCGCCACACAGGCAGCGATGGCAGCACAGTGAGGGGGAAGTGAGCTATGGCAGGTGGGAAAAAATAGTTGGAGCAGAAACTCCTCCAGCTGGTTTCACCTCCAAAGGATGTGTGCTGCACAAGTCATCTGACAAGACCAGTAGGAATAATTACCTGGAGGTTGTGTTCCTGTCATTTTCGTCTTAATGAAGTAGTCTATGTCTGACTCTACAACACAGTTCTCCAAGCTGACCCGAACCTCTTCATACAGCTACAAAACAGAATCCAAGAGTTTAATTTAACTTTTAACATTTCACGTTGAATTAACAAATAATGCTCTTGTAGTAATTTTCCCCTTAAGAGACACTTTATACTTGATACATGTCTGACCTGGCTGATCTTTAGCCTGTCCCCTGTACAAATATTCTTGTAAACACACCTGCTTGTTTGTGCTCTGGATAGTCTTCAAAGAGAGGAGGACAAAGGCAGCCCAGGACTTTTCAATGCAATAAAGAAATTAATAGCAGGAAACAGCCATTCAAAGTCAAATGTAGTGTATTCTTTACATCTTCCAGTTTTGAGGCCATGACTGGATGCCTTTTTTGAAATTGTGTCAGAGCCCAGATATACTCAACTGAGTGTTTTGGTAGCAAAAAGCATTCCCCAACAAACCAAGGAGGACACATGTGAGTGTTACTAAGCGTGACACACACTGTGTTGCATCCAGATGTGCATCTGGTTTACATCTAGAGAGAACAGGAGTGAGAGATTCCCCTGGACACAGTCAGCACTGCAGAGAAGGGCAAGCCAGGCTGTACCTCATCATCCTTCACACACTGCAGGGAGAGCTGGTTGCAGTGCACCCACAGCGAGTTCCGCAGGATTGTGATGCGGTCGCACTCCTGGAGCTGGAAGACCTAAAGCCAAAAAGGAAACCTGATGTAGCCTCATACCGAGTTATTTACTTTGCAGGCTGTGACAGGGCTGGGGATGCAAACCCATTCTGAAGGCCCCATTGTAAAGGATGTTTTTTCAGTTAGTGGAGAAACTACATCTACTGTTCGTGCTCAAAAATTTGTTCTAATTGGTTGCACCAAATTAAAGTTATGTTTTAGAGACAAAATCAAAGCAGGGGAGAGGAATCCAGGTCTGGATTTGACTGCTACCTCTTCTGTTGAGGGTTTCAGAGTCAGGGTCCTTCCTGTCTGCCCATCACACTGAAGGAAATCTTGATGTTTAACAGATCAGTAGAGTACTGGCATGAAAGGGTTGTATTCATGTTAGAGGTAGAGCCAAAACTATCCACCTCTGCCATCTAAAATGTCTCTAAACTTTTCTCTTTTGAAAGTACTTGAGGCTCTCTGGAGTTGAGTCTGCATATCTAAGATATTTTTGTGGTAAAGAGAAGGCATTTTTCTGTCTTCAGAGTCTACTCCTTTCCTTCATCCGTCTGATTTCCTCATGTTGCTGCACTGCTTAGGAAGAATGAAGGGGGTAGAGAGAGAAGTGTGAACTGATTTGGGGGAAGAGGCAGATAAACCCTTTCTTTAAAAACTTTAAAAAACCTAAATCGCTCTGATCTCTACATTGTACTGTTATAAGTAGAACATCAGGTTTTGGTTTTCTATGAGGTGTGAAAAGCTCAGATGCTTCCAGCCATCTGTCTCCATCTCCATTTGCTAGTAATTATGTCCAGAACACCCCAAATGTATACAACATTCAGCAGAACACTCAGTTGGGTATGCTGCCTGCCATCTAATAACTTACTGACTAAAAAAAGCCAGAAAAGGGAATCTGTCAAGGGAGTAAGCTGCTGTGGGGACTGGTTTCAGAGAGTAAAAGCTTTTAAAGAGAACCTGCCAGGTGGAGAATGAGTATTTCAATACCCTTCTGAACAGAAAACCTGTGGCCCTCAAGGCTGCTGAAAGAGCACCAGAGCCAACTGGGAATTTTCCAGGTAAATGATGTCCTGTCAGGAAATGCTGTTAGTCCAAGAGGGAAGTGTAGAGACTCTGGGCTTTTAAGCCCTTGTTAGCACCCAGAAAAGCACAGCTGGGTCTTGTGTTTGACACATCCCTCGTGTTGCTGGAGAACCTGGGTATCTCATGACAATGTGGCACAGCCCCTGTGACAAAGGTCACCCTGGTGTTGCCACTTGCCAGCCAACATTTTCAGGCTATGATTGTCCAGCACTCAGAGATCTAAGCAACCCCAGCACTTCCAGATTCCCCACTATGCAGCCAAGAAGTGTAGGATTTTAAGCTGGTTTTGTACTAACTGCTAGTTAAAAAAAAATACAAAAAACCAAAAGTATCAGTTCTTCTCTCTACAAGCACTTTTGAAAGACGACATTAAAGATGTCCTTCCTTTATGAATGGCTGTTTGGATTAAGCAGTGGGCAGGTCACAAACTCTGTGGGCTAGTCAGGATTGACCATATGGGACAAAATGAGAGTGTGAGGTTATGGAATGCTTCACTGGTTTGTTGGCTTTTTAAGAAGGGAGAAAATATGCATCTATGGAAATGTCTGTGCCAGTTGTGGGGCTTTTCAGTCCTCTCAGATAGGGAATATTTAAGAGGAAGCCGAGAACTGGAAAGCTATGCTTCTGGCATTTTATTTTATGTGGAAATAAAGCCTGCAACAAGTAAATATAGAAAAATCAGACTTTAGCAGATGGGCAAATGTACTTGAAGGATTACTCTGATCAAATGGGTGGCTGCTTTGGATGCCAACCAGTTCCTGTAAATTGTTGTGCAAAACTTAATAGCCAAGTGCAAATCTCCTGGTCCATCCTCAACAAAATGGAAATAGAGACTTCTCTACCACCACCACCTTTCAACTGAAAGATTACTCCATGGCAGAGGACAAATATTCTTGCAGGTAAATTTCAAGTGCTATGAAACATAAAGACTGACTGGGGTATGTACCTGTTCATATATTGCTCCACCTCTCCCACCTCTGCACTTATTCCCCTCTTTTATTTTTACATAGATATGCTGACCAAGCAAGGAGAGTGTCAGTGAGACAGCAGCAGCTATGTCTAAGTAAGCCCTAGTTTTTGCAGTAATTTTGCAAAGACATCTACTGAGACTCCACATAAAGCAAACACCAAAACCCTTGGGATGGTATTTCAGGCCTTAGACTGAAATCTTCAAATCAGATAAAATAAAGAGTGTGCAAACATCGCTGCAAAAGTCAATGTTTACCTCGCAGGTTTTGATATGTTCCTGTTCCCACTCTGTCCTGACCTTATCCAGCTGCTCGATGTTCTGTTTGTACACGTTCTCTGTAAACACAGACACATGCAACAGAAACCCAACAGTCAGGTAAAAGTGATACAGCCTTTCTCTCTTTCCTCCTATTAGGCCTTTACTGTGATTTCTACGCTGCAGGCCTGTGGTTTGCTTGAGTATCACAAGAATGTCTGAGCTTGGAACTGGCGGGGCGCAATAATCTTTGGGTTTTTTTCTTTGTAGCTATGTACTAGGGAAGGATTCTCTCTGTATGGTTTGCAGATCATTTATAAACTTTACAGTAGGGATAATGCAATTCAGAGATGAAGAGCCTGGACCATGCTTGGGCACTCAGCATCCTTAGGCTCTTTCCATTCCAAGCCAGCCGGCTAAGCCACATGATTCGGTGTAAGCTCTTCCATGAGTAGGGAGAGACAAGCCTGAGCTCATGAGCCAGCTCAGGTGTGTGCTGGCCTGTCCTGGGCATACACATTTGTGGCTGGAGATCACTACTGTGCTCACGCACATGGGGACGGGCTATCTGGTTCGGGCTGTCTCCAGGCAATTTGAATGTCTACTGTGCTTTCTCAAACTTGCTTCAAGAAGAGCTTTTCTTCCCTGGGTGAAGTCCCTAAAGGAAGTTGTTTATAAATTCGTTAATGAAAGCAGGGCACTGATATTTCCACAAAGGACCGTGAATGCAGATGACTGTCAGGTTGCTGCTCTTTAGAGGCTTCTTCATTAGTCTTTGGGCAGGTGACTTTGGGAACCCTGACTTGGGAGATAGCCTGGGTGATTTGGATGGTGTTCTATCAAAATCCTGTGCTGGTAGATCTTTGCTGAGAAGAATCATAGTTTAGCTGCAAACAGCATCACCTGCTTCGTTTGCTGCCTCTCTGCATTGCTTGGCTTTGTTCTGGCTCTGAAACAGGAAAAGAAACACCCCAAATTAATTTCTGATGATATTTTTGCTTCTGCCCCAGTTTTTTGTGCCTGCTCTTTTTTCCCTCCTAGGGGAAAGGCTCTAACTTGCAAGCACTTCCTGGCTGCCCCCCCTTTATGCATGGTATGTTGAATGTGTGCTATGGAGAAGGGACCAGAATTTCCCAGGTGCAGCCGTAGGTCCAATGACTTCGAGGGAAAGCTTTCCATCCAGACATCCCTGCCGTAGGAGCTCAGAGCCAGCATGATCCAGCCTGAAGCTGTGCCTGCTGGCTGAGTTGGTTTTTCTCAATTGTTTGATGTGCTTTTCTAATAGATATTTATAAGCAGAAATAAATGGCAGTTAAAATTCTTCATCTTTCAAGCTTCTCATGTAGTACACAGATAAAAAGCACACAGCTTTTAAAATACTTTGCAAATGCCAGATTATTTCCCATAACAACTCAGAAGCCTAAAAGCAAAATTCACTCTAAGTAGAACTTCTCTGTTTAAAAACCTGCAGCTTTTAGCAAATGAAAAAGCAGCCATCACTGACAGGTCTGTACTCGCAGGTCTTTCTGCACAGATGGTGATGACAGTACAGTAATGCACTGCTCTAGACATCAGTGTAAACATTCTTCCATCCTGCCCTTGAAGACAAGGCTCAGGTAGGGGTTCTTACAATCGTATTCCTCATCACAGCTGGCTGGGAAACGTGTAGTAAGCTGGGAACAGAAGCTTCATTCTTATTTGCTTCCTGGCCCAAACTGTTTGCAAATGCTGAGCAGAATTAAACAGCTTGTGAAAGCTGCCTCTGTGCATTCCCAACGTGCTGGCATGTGCAGGGAAGAAACAGCAATGGTGCACCCTGAGATCCTTCTGCGTGAAAGGAGCTGGGTCAGGTTTAGCTGCCACTTGAAGCTGTGAAATGTTCTGGTGTCATTTCGGCAGGGCCGGGATCCCATCCCCTCTTTGCAGCTAAGCTGCAGGGGTTTGCTCATCAAAGATTAGGGAATGCTGGAAATAAAATGTAAAGTTCTGATGCTGTTTTTAGAGTCTCCACACTGCCCCCCCACTCCTTGAGATGATTTTTGATCCTTTTGCTTACACTGCACTGATTTTTATCGAGCCAAAGGGAGTTCATTTATTTTGTTTTCTCCATCTGTTTCACTGTAAAATGTTCCCATTAAAAGTTAGTGAATTGTCAGCTACAAGTATCAAGACGATGCAAGGAAGGACTGCAGTGCCTTAATTTCCAACGATTTATTTTTGAGTCTGTAAATTTAGTTGAAATTAAACTCACCATAAGGAGAAAAATGTTGAGGAAAAATATGCATTTTAATGTAAGATGCTATGCCTACTAAGTGTAAAAGACCAAAAGGCAAAACTAACTGCATGACATATTTTTGACTTGTTTCTTTTGCTTAATGAATAATTTCAGAGAAAAATCTCATTCAGTTTCCTCCCAGGATTCATAGAACAATTGGATCACAGCCTGGGATAAATTAATTAGATAACTTAGTCCCTTCCCAGAGGATTCTGTGGGGTTAATTTGAAGACAAAGCAGCCCCTGGCATCCTGTAGAATAGTTGGTTAATTGTATTCTCTTGTACCTTGAAAGGTAAACGCCCCAGTTTTCCCTCTAAATAGCACTGTCATCTCAGGTACCTTTTCTGTTTGCTTTTGGTTGCCTGAAGCACTGGTGCGTTCAAAGGACTGCTCGGCCTCATCCGCCTCCTTGCACTTCTGCTCGTAGGTCTTCTTGGACTGCATGGAAATGAAATCAAACGTGAGGGTTTGGCTAGGGGAACAAGGCTGGATTCCCCCCACTGGGATGTTCCAGGCACTTTCTGTTTTGCAGTTTGGGGGAGCAAGTCAGTGCCCAATTTGGGCAATAGAAAAAAATCCCAATGACACCATAAGGAGATAGAAAAATAGAACTGAAAAATTGGAGTAGGAGCTGGCAGCATAGATCGTGTCCTTTTCCTGCAGCCCTGAAATTGTTTGCTTTGTACAACTGCAGCTCCCTGCAGGGGTCAGGAATGCACAGGCAGCTCTACCACTGGTGCATCAGGTATCTGCCTGAGCAACCACAAAGAGATGAAATTAGGAGCTGCATTCCCAGGGTGGCCGTGGGGTGGGTTGTCATCTCTACCCTGTGACTTGGAGCATCAGGTGGCTGAAGTCAGGGTGTTGCCTTGCCCATTGCTCCAAGCTATGAGGCAGAGCCAGCACCCCACAGGCAACAGTCTTGGTGTAGTTCTCAGAAGCAAGAGAAATCTTTATTTGCACCAAAATATCTATGTATCTTAGAGATGCACTTAGAACAACCACATTTCAAAAAAAATTGTTAGTACGCTTCCAGCTGTAGCACTGACAGGTCTGCAACTACTTTCCTTTAGAGGCAGTTGCCCATTGGAAACCAAACCCAGCTGCCTATAGTTTCTGTACATGCAAGTTTTTGAGCTGGAGAGGGTTCCTCCTGCCTGCAAGATTCACTCGCTGTTCTTAAAGTTGTATTTGCACACACTGACAAATTCTATTTACTCTTCTAAGTACCCTTGCCTAGAAAGAATGAAATCCTGTTTGGCCTGGGGCACCGTTCATTCCATTTTAACCCTCTGGAGACTTTTCAGTGGGTGCAGCAGGGAAGATGAGCTTCCTCCTCAAAGCAGGAATGACATCTTCACTGTCTCACACACACTCTTCCACACTCACACAGCTTTGACCTTTCTTTAAATAGAGGTACGTGTAATACAGATTTTAGTGGAGCCAGTTTGTATCAGGAAACCTGCCCAAGCCCTCCTTGCTTACCTCCATTGTTTTCTTATAATGGGACAGTTTGCTCTTTTGCATACGCTCCATTGCAGACTCATACTGTAAGAAACACACACAAGTCACCACACAAGTTTCTTGCTTTGGACTTCTTCCTCCCCTTTCCAGCAGCCAGAGTAGGAGAGCCATAGTCAGGGCCTTTCTATAGGCCACCTGCCTGTGGGGAAAATTACTTCACTCTGCTTTTATAAATGACAGGTTTCTGAGTGATACAGAGAGCATCAAAGTGCCAGGTAAAAAAAAAATCCCAGATAATTCTGCTTCGGTGGTTTCCATTAATAGCAGAGAGGACATAGATCTTCATTTTCTTCCTCCCTTTTTTTGTCTTAAGGAGATGAACTAGTGCAACACCCAGTCACAGTGCTGCGGGCTCTGCCAGCAGGGTTCCTTTGCTGGTGCCAGAGCTTGGTCCCACATCTCTGCAGGCCAAACCACTGTCTCACCCACATGAGCACAGGTAGTTTTCCATTTTCAATACAAACAATTCCTGTCTCTTTTATATTGCACTGCTTCTGGCAACTTTATGCTCACTGTGATTTGATTTCCATGCTGGAGTCATCTGGGCAGTGTTGGAAGGACAGTGCTGGGTTCTCTTTTATGGCTTTAGTTGTGGTATGGCCATCTGTATATGACAATAAGATATGCTCCTACTGGCAGGGGATGGGTTTCTTCAGGCGGACTTTAGTTCCTTTAATCTTTACATTCTGCTCAAACAAAACTCTCTCCAGGGCTACCCAGATGCTTGTTTCACATTGAGCACAGTCTTGAGAGCAGCTACAATACAACACAAATCACAGCATTTTGGGAGGTTACCAAAACTGCTGACACCATCCAGTATGTCTGATGTTGGCTTCCTCACAGCCACACGCTACACAGAGAAAAAATCTTATCTAAGATTCCAAAGGAGTTTTTACTTTTTTTTTTTCCAGGCCCCTCAAACTGTTCCCAGTTGAATTATAGGCTTACTGTTCTCAACAGGAGAGAGCCTCTCTGCACATTCCAGTGGCAAAGGGAATGGGGTACAAACACAAATGAACCTGGTGCCCACTGTCTGTCTTTTAATGCCTTATTTGCTTCATCAGATCACTGCCAACCTCAAATCTCAATAGCAGCACTGGTTTTACTCACTTTCATATTCAGAATTCTTTGCTATTCCAAGTTCCTGTGTGTCAGGGGCTTGTAGACACAAAATTTTTGTGGCACCAGATACTGGTTATATGCACTTTCATCTGTTTAAAATTAGCAAAGAAATTAATATTTATTTTACTCCTCCATCACTCAGTGCTGTCAGAATTAAGGGGCTGTCCTGTCTTTGTCTTCAACTCCACGGAGCCAGAGAAGGTGTGAGAGTGGCCACTGTTGTCTCTATTGAGAGCTATTTTTCAAGAGACTTAGGGCTTGATAAGGTCACAGGGCGTGAAATTGCCTTAAATATACTCAAATTTTTATTATACAACATCAACTAGATGCTACTTATTCCATGTATTTGTTATTCAGTATATATTGGTGTTGCATTCAGCATGATATTAATTTGCTTTCATGTTTCTAAACATTTGTGTTACGCCTTTGTTTAATGCATGTTGTAGATTGTGCAGGGTCGTATCAAAGAAACCCATTGGCAAGGGTATAAAAAAGAGAAAAGGAAGGATTAAGTTCTTACAGAAATAATAATAACAGTATCTGCAGTTACACCAGAGAGAATAAAAGGGACTAAAACCTCTGGTTCCTGAGTTCAGAGCACTACTTTGTTTCCAGCTGGGATCAGAAAGAGATTTTTGTTCCACAGTCTCGTCTATAGAGGGAACAGGGCATGCTGGAAATGCTTTATCATCTTTTGCAGAATTCCCCCCCTATAGCTGGAGAAAGGTCCTCAGCACGGACCATTGACCCAATCTGTTTCAACATTTCTCTAGTTTCTCACCTTTTTTCTTTGCTCCTTCTGCCTTTCTCGGAACTCCTCTATTCCTTTCAATTCTTCCTTCAGCATTACTGACAGCTGGATATGAGAGTTTCCAACACTTTCAATTTCTAAAACAAATCAGAATTCATGTTCAGTCAGTGGAAAGGTCTTTAAAGATAAAGTCACATTTTTTAGGAGATGTTTCTGTGATGTGGCTGCCCT
The DNA here is from genome assembly GCF_017639235.1 of Corvus kubaryi. NCBI lineage: Eukaryota > Metazoa > Chordata > Aves > Passeriformes > Corvidae > Corvus > Corvus kubaryi. Next base: position 780,222 of record NW_024581047.1, read on the forward strand.
ATGAGTTCGCAAGCAGGGCAGCCTTTAAAAAGGTTTCCCTTTTGTTTCTGCGTGCACTGACATTGCTGAGGGTTCAAGAGCAGAGTGACTGTGTTTCTTCATGGTCCCATTTACCCCATCTGTCCCCCTTCCTTTGGCGCTGAAGGTCAGAAGTTGTGGTGCAGAGGGAAGGAAGGAGATCTCACTTCCATCATCCCTGTGTCTGCTTTGCCGTGGCTGTGCTGCTGGCCTGTCACTGCTCTTGGGAGCTGCTGCCAGTAGTGGCCAGTCATTAGATGAGGTTGCATGCTGAGAATTTCCAAGGGTCAGCCAAGATGGATTGAATCTCAGAGCACCTGGCTGGTGCTGTTTGAAATGGCTGGGAAATTCTCCGCGTTTGTCAGCTTTGGTGCCTCTGAAATGGAACCCCGCATTTTCCAGAAATGTTGAGCTCCCACACCCAGGCCCTAAAAATACCCCAGTCCAGCAGCTGCTTTTCAAGAGGGAGTTTTGATGTAAACAGGAGGTGCCAGTGACCGGGTACGGTGTCCTATTGCCTCTGATGGTGCTGCATTTTGTGTGTGTGAAAGGGTCTTCTCAAGCCTGGGGCATGTTTAGAAAGTTGGTTTGGTGTCAGTGGTTTGCAGAAGAGGGAACAGAGCTCATATCTTGTGACTTGATCCAGATAAATTTACTTGAAGAACAAGCCATTTGCTTCACCACCAGAAAGTGGATTGAGTGCCCAGCAGGCACCCTTTTCCTCCACTCTTTACACTACAGACTGGGATAAAAAAGCTGGGAATAGAGGGGGGAACAGGATGAACATATTGGGTGCCTGTGTTTCCTAGGTCAGAAGGGAACAGGGAAATACTTACGTTGCTTGAGCATCTCGAATGCTGCCTTCAGTGTGCTGTGGGGCAGAAACAAGACACTTTCTTAGTATTGCCTTCTAAGGGTGTGTTGTGAATCCGGGGAAAAAAACTTTCCCTCAGAACCTCAAAGATCCACATAGAGATAAAAACCCTTAACAGCCTCGTAATAAAAGCTGACCATGCTAACAAGCACAATAGCATCAATCTGTTACCATCAGGAAATGCAATAAAACGGTCCATGAAGCAAGGAATTGCACCATTCCTTCTGTGCACCCTTTTTCAGTCGCACTGTATTTGTGACCGTGAATGTTAACAGCCTCTCTCCTTGCACCTTGCTAGTAGATACGAATGAAACGCCGGCGGCCGGGGGGAATTGGGGTTTTGGAGCAGTAGCCTGAAGGGTGGAGCGAAACCCGCTCGTCCCTGAGCGCTGAATGCGGCCCCGCTCCGTCCTCGGCGCCCCATCCCGCGCCGCAGCATCGCCCACACCGCGCCTGCCGAGCACCCCCGTGTGGCACCGCTGCTGCCTTCCGCACCAAAGCCCGGCGCTTGCCACATGCCACAGGCACGGCACGATGAATAAAGCATGCCGTGAAATCCGGCAGCCGCATCGCTCAGTGGTAGGGCTGCAGAGGGGCATGAGAGGGAACCACAGACTGATGTCCTGTCTTTTGACTAGGGCAGAGTCCAGTTCCAGAAGGCACCAGAGATATCAGCATAGATGTGAAGAGACAGCAAAAGGTGTCTAAAAGGCATTTTCAACTCAATAAATTCCTCTAGCTCTGAATTTGCAGGCTGGCAGGGCATTTGCGCACACAGAAGCCAGGGCTGAGTGATTTGGAAGCTTTTCAGATTTAGAAATAATCTCTTCAAGCCCCAGAGTTGTTGTTGCTGGAAGGAATCCGTTCTGGGCTCTCCATGCAGACCTGGTCTGCCCCAGGGAGGAGCCCAGGGGGAGAGCTGATGAATGAAGAGCCTCCAGTCTCCCTGGCTACTCGGAGACTGCTGTCACTTTCCAGTCATGTGCACCCGCAGATGGGCAGGGAAATCTGCATCTCTTGGGCCATTTCGGGAGCCTTATGAGGCACGGGAAGGATCCTAATTGCCCTGTGTTAATTTAAGCTGGACATCTGTTTCCTAATCAAAGCTTGCTCTCCCAGCAGTGAGGCTGCCTTGCCAGGCATAAGAAAAATGCACAGGCGAGGGGAAAGGTTGGGCCTGTCCTCAGCAAAAACTGCCTGGAAACCCATCCCAGATCTAAGTTTGTAGAAATATAAGGAAATGGCTTTCAAAGAGGAAAGAAGAGCTGCTTGAATTTTTTCAGATTTCAACTAGATTGTGGTGAATCTCTTGAGATAAGTCAGGGAGAGCATTCTAGATTGAGTATTTTTAAGTGTTTTCCTAACAATACTTACACATTTGAAGGTTTGTTTTGTAAAAAGTTAGGTGTGAAATTTGGGTGGAAACTAAATTTTCACACCACGAAGGAAACAAGCAGTATTCATTCCAGCTAATTAAAAGCTTGACATTAAAAGACAAGTTGAATATCAGTGGCAGAGATAGTTTTTTCTCACCTAAAAGATCTAATGGATTATCTTAAAAAAATAAATATATACAAGGAATAAAATTTTATTTTCCAGTGGGTAATTTCCAGTAGGAGGTGGGGAATGTGCTAACAACTTCATGCCTGAAACAGGTAAATACTGGAATTTAAAAAATAGAGGGCACTTGCAAACTGCACATACTGTTTGTACTCTGTGTTGATCTATTTTTCTCAGAGATTTTTTTCCCTTTGCTGTTGGTGATTCAAGTTATGCAAAAACTGGCAAAATTGCTGTAGTGGATAATGAAAAATAGCTTTCTCAGTATATATCAAGGACAAAAGCAATTTGCTGCTTTTTTGGTTTCCAGCACCTGAGCTACCAGAGCAGTTCATGGTCACAAGTCACCCATGGAGCTGTTCTCCTTTTCCTGGCTCTCTGTAAGGCCAAAGGGGTCTCTGGTGTAATAATGCATCTGGCTGTGACCCAAAGAGGGATCAATTTGTCCCCTGCATGGTCTCTAATGGCCTTTTCAGAAATCTCTGGCTTTTTCTTCCTTGTATGAAGGATTTGTCCAGCCAATTCCACAGCTGCTGACTGGGGCAAGTAGATTGAAATAGACTTAAGCCATTTCCTTCCTTATTTTTATAATATTTTTCTAAAATCAGTGAATTGGATCCCACATCCTTACAAGGCTTAAGAGGGCAGCAAATATGTCATCATGCCAAGTTATACATGTGGGAGAGAATAAATAAATCAAATTTTGACCTGTGGATCCATCAGGACTCCCTTTACGACTCCTGGGCTGCAGCAGCAGTGCTATAGATTTGCTCCTGGATGTTCTGATTATATCAGTGAAATATTTCAGTGCTTCACAGGGCTTAATGGAAGTGACTCCTGCAGCTGATACACGAATGAGTTTTAATTCTGTCTGTGCTGGTGTGGATGTACAGCACCTATTACCTATTGCTTTTGGGTGGGTTTGGCTTTCTAATGGGATTGATGTGGGCTTTACTCTGAGGCATCCAAAGTGAGGACATCTCACTCTCCTGGACACTCTGAAAGAGTGTTTTACCCTCAGTAGATGTGGCTGCTTAGCATTCTGGTAGAACTGATTTTTTGTGTTTGTCCTGTGGATAAATTAGAAAACCTGGGGTTGAAAACAATTCAAGCAAAACTGAAAATTTGACACCATTTGTCCTTTTTTCCTTTTTTTTTCTTTCTTTTTCTTTTTTTCCTTCTTTTTTCTTCCTTTTTTTCTTTTTAAAATTTTTTTCTTTTTTCTTTTTTTCTTTTTTCCCTTTTTTCTTTTTTCTTTTTTCTTTTTTTTCTTCTTTTTTTTTCTTTTTTTTCTTTTTATTTTCTAATTTTTCTTTTCTTTTTTTTTCTCCTTTTCTTTTATTTTCTTTTTTTTTTTTTTAATTGCCCACTTCTGAGATTTCCACATACATTCTGGAATACTGTTAAATCACTCCAGCTAAAGACAGAGCTCCAGCCTTCCCTTTGGGCACCCCCACATGGAGAATCCTGCAGGTGTCTCCTTGAAAATAAGGCTGCACACGAATTTACTCTGTGTGTTTGTTAAACGACTCCCTGTTGTACATTTAAAGATTGGATTTGTCAGAAATTAATTTTGGGCAGAAACAGGGGTGCCTGAATCTGGAATAAGAGGAAACAGCCTGTGCAACAGCCACTGCAGCAACTTCGAGGGGGTTTTGCCATCTAGTGGCTACAATATTCTTACCGGGTTGGTTTGGCTTTTTATGCTTTCTCTCTGTTTTTGGACCTTGTTTTTGCTGAAAAACTGAGCTGTGCTGAGCAGTCCTCTGTGCCACGAGCACCCTCAGGAATTGCTCTGTTGGCCTGCTTCACAGCCATCAAAAGCTGAATTTCACAGCACCAGAGATGTAATTAGCAGAGCCGTGGCAGTGCCTAGGTGACAGATATACTCACCATTACACTGTTGCACCACACTATTTTGTCTAAATCTTTTCAACTTTAAGCTTGATAGTTTGGACACTTTTTCCCAGTACTTTGCCTTTAGACACTGGGTTAACTGAGTAATTCAGAGAGTCCCCTTATATCTTGTACACAGGAAGGTAAAACAGGCCCTTCTAACCGGAAAACCACAGATCGTTTTTAATTTTCTTTCTTTTCTACCTTTGCTTGGTGACTAGAAGTGTGAAATAACCCCACCTTCCTTTCTGGTAGGTTTCTGTTTTGACATTGGTATGATCTACAATTTTCAGTTGTTCTTGTAATTTTTAAAAATACCCTTCCTTGAAACTGAGAGAAGTCTGTGCCAGATGAACTCTACAGACCAGTTCCCAGCAATCCTGTCCACCCTCAGCCTCCGGTAACTTAGATCCTGGTAGCAGAGTTGTGGAGCCACTGCAGTGACAGTCCCCTCTGAGGTCACCATTAACATCTGCCTTTCCTCCTGGCACACAGGGAAGACCCAATGTGGTATTACCAACTATTCCTTCTGTGAAGCCCAGTGGTGTGGGGAGACATGTCCAGAATCATCTGGTCTCTAATAATTCACACCTGGGAATTATGTGTGAACCTGTGTCTTCACTGCAAAGAAGAAATGAAGGGAGAGGAGTTGTGCTCTTTTAACAGGGAAGTAACGAAGTCACTACCCAGTCCTAGGCCAGGCACACAGCAGTGTTTCACATGAGAATCATGTCTCACCTTGTTTAGTGGGCATGTGGCAAAAACACTGAAGAATTAATTTTGCCATGATGTTTTCTTGTTCTCAGAGGAGCTATAAACACAAAGACAATGCCCCTCAGTGCAGCTGGAAGGATTTCTGTCCAAGTTCCAGCTGGGCTGTGGTGTGGAGCCACATGAGCTGTCATCTGAGCTGCTGCAGAGGCTGCACTGTGCACCAGGCTGGGCTCAGTGACAGCTTTGGGATTGTAGGACTTTCACAGAAGTAACAACCTGTGTGGAGGGTTCCTCACGTGCTGTGGGGTGTCCACATCCATATTTGGGCGCTTGGATATTTCCAGGGATGTGTCAGGAATGGCAGCAGCCCTGAACTGAAGGGGAAGGGGGCTGTGTCAGCACTCCAGGGCTGGTTACTGGGAGCACAGACACGTCACCCCAGACTTTGCTGTGGCAGGGGAGCAAACAGGAAGACATCTCCATGTTCCTTGTCCTCCCTGTAAATCTGTGTCCATAGACAACAATTTAGATCCCTTGTGGCTCCAGAATGAGCTGTGCTATCGAAATCAAAGGTTAAAACAGTCAAAGCAAATTTTGTACCCTTAACATAAAACTAAATCTCCTCACGTCTCTCAGAAAGAGAGCAGCACCGCTCAAAAATGCCTGTCCTCATCACTAGAGAGCTTTTCTAGATCAAATTTAATGGGGACTGAGCAGAGGCTTAGGTCCATTTTCAGAGTCCTGAAAGTTCAAAGAACTAGTGTATACGTTCTGTGTGGGTTCAGAACATTTGGATGGAGAATAACCAGCCATGGAAGGATGTGACCTTCCAAACTGACTTTTAGCTTCAATTCAAAAATGCTGGCTTTGTGTGGAATAATACAGAGGATTCTGTATATTAAGTGACAGATGCACTATTTTTATCCACAGGAAGCAGCAATTGGCATTTTGTTACAGATGCCCCCACCTTACACTCACCGAAATGTTCTATTTCAGGCATTGCAGAGAAGAGCACATATGGGCTTGAAGGAACTACCCTTTCCCGAGGTCTTAAGGAGATGGCAGTGGAAAAAAATGGATGAAAAATGTAGGAAATCATATACATGAGAAGAGACAAGCAGAGCAAATGACAAAAATAGCTGTTGTCATTCTAGACAGAATTTAACCAGCTAGTACGTGTTTACATCAGTTATTTTACAGAAGAGCAGTTCCCAAAGGCCCTGGTTCAGCTGAAGCTGAGGATGTATCTGAGAACTGGGCTCTGTAGCATATTCTGCTTTCATGTTGCTGTGCTGAAGAGTTGCCCAAAGCCACTGCGTGGAAATTCCCAGTCACCTTGCAGCCAGAAAGGTGTTTCCTCTTAAAGGCACAAGCTCTGCTGGGAATCATCTCTAGTGTGAGAAGCATCATTGCTGTGTACACTCCCAGCAAACAGTTGCAAATATGATCTCAGTCCGTAACTTGGCTGGAAATGCCCAGTTTCTGTACATCCTCTCCCATGTGTGCACCACAGAGAGTACAAATACTGCAGTTCAAACTTCAAAACCTGTAGTTCTCTCTCCCCTGCTGGATATGGCTGTAAGCTGTCATTTGCCAAGAAAACATGGCTCTAGGTTTGTAATCAACTTTTCATAATTTCTTTTATGAGTGGAGACTAGGAAATGGTGATACAGATTTAATTTTTTTAGTTTAAAAAGTGGGATAACAGGCATACATTGTTTTACCTATTGACTCAGTGGATACTAAAATGTTTCAGGTTTTAAATAAGAACAAGACAGAAGAAAACACTGGAGGCTGTTCCATATAAAGCTGCTGCCGGTGTGGCATCCTATGAACTTACTAATTGCTATGGCTAGAAGATTATTTAGAAGAAATATCTTCATATGCTTGCCCTGTCGTTCTACTCTTCCCTTGGGATCTACTGTTGGGGACAGAATATTAAGCTGAAGGGGTTAGTCTGAGCCTCTGTGATCCTTCTTGCAGTCTTAGGTTGAAGTGTGTGCATCCTTCTGTGCATTGGAATGAGCTTGTCAAGGCCTGTAGCAACTGCTGAGAGCTGTGCCATGGGTTGGGAAGAGGATCTCCCCGTTCCCTTTGGGAAGGGGTTTGTACCAGCTGCAGTGCTTTTGGCAAGAACAAGCAGCTGGACTACTGAATGATGGTGTCCTTTGGCTGTTAGTTCCCTAACTTTTGTTTCTCGAGCTGGAAGCTCGAGTGTTTGCTTGCTGTGTCAATGGCGTCCAGCACCAGCTTCTTTTAGAAACCCCATCTTGGCTTTTTTAAGAAATTAGAAATAAAAGGTGCAGCGTTGTTGTGGTTCCTGCCCCCTGCCACGTGGTCCTGGGAGAGGGGTCCCAGGCTAGAGCAGGGCCTCCGGGGTTTCCCTACTCCCTGGTCAGCCTCGTTCCCCATGGGTTGTTTTGTGTTCCCCTGCCCGGGAAGAATGCTCTGGTCCCGTGATTGCTCAGTTCTCGGCCAAGTCGGCGCCCGAGCAGCTGGAGAAATAAACATCTCTCTGAAAACATCTACCAATAATTGGTCCTTATATTTCTTTTCCATGAGCCTCGTTGTCTGTACAAGTTGCAAGAATTCCCACTGCAACACAGCGTGTCTGCCTTGCTGGTTTTGGTGCTGTCAGACACATTCCTGCACCTGTGGGCTGCCCACGGCCAGTTCCAACCCCGCTGTGCACAGGCACGGCGAGGCCCTGGCTGTCAGTCACACCTCCAGCAGCAGTGCTCGCATCTTGTCCCCTGCTAGACCTGAGGTCAGCGTGGTTCTCACGTTTCTGATCTGCAGAGCCCACAGCAGACACTCCACGTTATCCTCTTTGGCCAGGTCACAACGTGATGTTACTGCTGGGGCTCAGCACTGAAGTGTCCTGTGAGGTCTGGCCTGGAGCTGTCCCTGCCAGGCTCGGGCAGGGCCGGGCCCTGAGAGGCCAGCTCTCCATAAGAGGAGCTGGAGCCATGCTGAGGGAACAGCCCAGGGCTCTAGGGTGGGATCCTGATGGCTGCTGTCAGCTAGAGTTTTCTTAAATCAATAGAAAGCGGTCCCAGATTTGCTGTTACATTCCAGTAAGCCTTCCCTACAATCTTGCTTTTGAGTCAGCAGCATATTCCTTCATCTGTGTCCTCGGTGAACAAAAAAGGGCAGTTAAATCTTTTTATACATTTAGCTGAGTTCAGCAAGTTGCTCCAGCTGAAGCAGAATTTTGGGGGGGGAAGGGGCAAGCCTGAAAAAATGTTGAAATTGTTGGGGTTTTTTTTAATTCAAAATAAAAGCTTTTGAAATACAGGGGAGGCTTGGGAGAGAACTGTTTTCTGCAGCAATGGCCACTACCTGGTGCAGTCTGCCATCGACTTCTCCAGGCTGCTCTGGTGCTTGTTATTTACTCGTCGTGCTTATTCCCTGCACCTTGTTTTGTGCTATCCTGACTGTGCTGAATTATCAACCTGGGCCTTACAGTTGTTTCTCTTAAGATCTTCTGGGAATTCTCTCATACTGGAAGGTTTTGGGTGTTTTTTGTGGATGCATTTTTTATGTTCCTTTTATCGATTTTTTGAAAGGGTATCAGGTACCCTCCTGATATTGAGAACTACTGGGGTGTGAAATAATTTCCCAGAAGTGACAGAAAGCCTTAGTATCTGAGATGTTTAAAAGGTGGCTAAATTTAAGACTAGAGGATAATAATTTTGCATTAGCAAGAAAATGACTGAGTGATTTAAAATTAGTAATTTCTGCTCTTCTGCCACATAGCATGGCACAGGAAGGTCTGCAAAATGTTCTGCAAAAAAACCTGGAAGCTACTTCTTTTTCTGGTGATTGTCAAATGGAAGTTTTAGGTACAAATACATTAGATTTTAAGAAATACTGCTACCCAAAGCTGCATTTGAAGGTGTGAACAGCCCTGTTCAGCCTGTCAAGTACTTGTAATTCCATTAGGACCCAGTATGCTAGATGATAATAGGGAGCCCTATAAAGAGGAAACACTTGGAAAAATGCACTGGGACAGCTGCAACATAGTCCTTTCAAGCTTTTCCTACTATAGGTAGTACATAGATTCCCTCCCTCAAGTTTCCCTGATGGACTGACCTTGGGAGCAGAACTGCTGCCAGCAATCAATGTCATATAAACAAACAGAAACTTCACACGGAGGAGATCACACAGACACAGAAAATTCAACAATTTTAAGGCATCAAAACCAAACATTTCATTTTCTTTAGTTGTTCCAGCCCTGAATAGACTTCAGTTTTCTCTGATTTTGTGTTTGCTCCGGACAAATGCCCTTCACTGCCTGTCTGTGTAATTCCTTAAACAGAGGATGCTGGATGAGAAAGAGCCAAGTGTCCTCTCTGCTTCAGAATGGGCACAGTGAGACACTTTCTCTGATAAAAATATCAGTGCAGAGCTGGTCTCTCCCCAGCCAGGTGTGGGTTATGGAAACACAGTAAATCAGCTCCATAGCACAGCTTTGTTCATGTATTTAGCCTTCCCTCCATGCCAAGCTATAAAACTGCTGGATCAAAGTGAACTGGGCCCAAGTCCAGACTTCCCCCAGCTTGAGGGGAACTTGGATCCATATCCCAACACTGGGATTTGGCTCTGCCTCTAAATCAAGCTCTCATAATCTCTTAGGAAAAGTCAGACCCATGAATTGTCCACTAAGTCACTGAAGGGCAGCCAAAGCTGCTTGTTGCTGAACACATTTGCTCTGCCTGCCCTGTATTGCCAGTAAAGGAGTTGAGGTGAAGTCTTTCTTTAATCCTGGAATGCTGATTTTAGCCTTTGGCTTGAGAAGAACCCATCCATCCTTAATCTGATGTTTTAATTCCCGAATATTTCTTCTTCTCCTTCCTTTTCACCAATTAGGTCAGTGAACTGAGATACCAGGAAGGCAGAAGCCATCTCCTAGGTCTGTGGTATCCCTGGGTGCTGCTCAGGGGCAAGGCAGAGCTGGAGCACTGGCGGGGGAAGCCTTGCCTGTTCTCTTGGCATCACCCAGCACTTGGAGGGATGCAGCAGTGTCTGTGTCAGCCTGGCTGTGCCACCACCAAGTCACATCGGGTGATCGCTGGCACCTCCCTGCCATGGCAGTACAAGGCTTTGAGGTCAAGTCTCCCCATAAACTACGAACAGGGAACCACACTTGCACTGGGAGTGATAAATCGACGTGAGAAGGAGACTGCAATTAAGGAATGAGATATGGGATGGATGAGGGTAGCAGGCCCCAGGGATCAATAGAGCTGTTTTATGTTTAGATTGAGGTCTTCTCTTTCAGTCTTGTCTTCTGTGACCCCACACCTTCATCTTCAGCCACCTTATTACTGTATTATTACTTGTTACAATAATGACAAAATGTCTCATTATTGCTGCTGCCATCAATAATAGCAGCAGTTTATCAGCAGTGTTTATTAAGTTAAATTCCATACCAACATCTATCTTTCCCTCCCAACACAATTTATACATGATTTAGGATAGTAATGGAGGAGACAGAGAAAAATATGTCATCTTAGTGTATTTCAGTAGTTCCATTGAATTATTTCAAATTAAGTCCCTTCAAAGAGATTTAAATTTTGTATTCCTAAGCTAAGCCTTTTTTCCTGCTGCAGCAGCTGATTTTTGGGGTCTTTGTTCTGTCACAGTCTCTCAGTGTTCATCAGCTTTCCAGAATTGTCAAGCCACCATCCTAAACATTTCACAACCTTTTCCTTTCTCTTTTTTCCCCATCACTTAGATGGCTTTTGGAAACAAATATTAAACATTAAGAATCTTGAAATTAAAAAAAAATTCTCAGGAAAGGACCTACTGGCAGTTTCCAAATAGACACTTTGTGAATCCTACTGTGAAGGACTGTGATGTTTCCCCACTTTCCCTGTACATTGTGAAGAGCTGTGTAATGCACTGAAGTGAGTGGCTGTGACCACATTCAGACAAAACACAGGAGTCTGATATTTCCTCCAAAATAATTTTGTTTCCACTAATAATAAAAGAATTCCTTACTTGATTTCTGTTTGTCCTCCTGCTTTTCGGGCGATTTGAACCAGCTCTTTCCCATATCTCTCTTCTGCTTGTGCTCTGTTAAAAGAAAACTTTACTCAATTTTTCTTAGTGGTACCAGGATCACATTTACACTCATCTTGTAATTGTATCTGAGGTACAAAACATCAGAAATTGAACTTACTTCATTTCTCGATCTCCTCAATCCTAGTGCTGTTAGTTAACCTCTGAAATATTTTGGGTAAATTATTTCTAGAAGAAATGAGATAAAAATGACGCCCATTTTTGTGGCTTTGATTACTGTGGAATGCTGTGTACAGCTTTGCCCCCAAAACACAGATCCATGAGGAGAAGGAGGTGAACAAAGACAAGGTGAAGGTGTTCAGAACAGAGCAAAAGGAACCTAAAAATGACAGCTAACTTGATCCATGAAAACACTGGCTGTGAGGGGAGTGAAGAGTAGGTTCCAAAGGATCCATTTCAAGAGGTGTTGACAATAAATGGGAGCCAGGGGTAGCAGGAGTATTTCTATCCACTAGAAAGATGAGGTGCTGCTTGAAGAGCTGCAGTGGAGCCCGAGGGGGAAGGAGCCTTGGTAGTTGTGTGGTGAGGCTGGGGCAGTTTTGCGGAAGGAACAATATGCAGGATCTCACTTAATGGGGAACTGTAACTGGTGACTCAGGAGAGTGGTTCTGTTTCTATGGTTAATAAAGAAATACAAATATTCCTTTGCTGATTTCCCTTCCCCCCAGCACTGGAGAAAACTATTCTCTTTAAAAAAAAAGTATTTGTACTAAATGTGTTACTTCCTTTCTCCTGAGTGCAAGACCAAGGTTGGAACCAAGTTGTCAGTCTTTGAGTAGCTGCTAAAAACTATTGAATGGTCAATAATAAATAATGAGCAGATACCCTGGTGCCAGCATCTGAGGAGAGGGGTGATTTCATTTAGGGTAAGTCCAGTTCTCAATAGCAGTTTCAAAGCGTTTCAAACCATTTTGGCCGGAAACTTGGCACCTTAGAGAAACACACTCTTTGTTCAAAAAACAAATTTGATGTGGGTGCAAGGCCCTTACAACCCTGCTGGGTTTTAGTCACATCAGTCTTCCCACTCGGCCATGAGGTGCTTTGTATTTCTCTTTTATGAGTTCCAGCAGTTTGAAGTCTGCTGGATGTGCTGTCCTCCTGCACTAGGAAATGCTTTGCTTTAGTGGAGTGTTCCTACATCACTGCTTTGGCATTCCTGCTACAGGAACAGGGTGCAAAATATGGTGACAGGCCACACTGAGGCACCACTTCTTTTTCATGTTAGATGAATGAAGTTTCATCAAAATGGAAATACACTCTAGACACATAATGCTGCAGAAGAAGAATAGATTAATTTTCTTCTGATTTGAGTATCAAGAAACACTTTTGTGTCAGAGGCTTTGTTTAGTGCCAGTGCCTGTACATCAATGAGAATTAGTCCAATGCTGCAGTCCAACTTTGCTTGCTCAGTACACAAGTATATCATGGGAAAAAAGTATGGCCAGCTTTTAAGCCAGTCCCAGCTCCTGAAACCCCAGGCATGGATGGGACTGGACTAGCCTAGGTCAGAGGAATTTGACAGGAGGCTGATACCATCTCTTCACATCTTGGTGCTGCTTTTCCCACTTTCCAGTACTCCTGCACACAGCTTCTAGGTTTCCCTGCAGCTGTCCAGTGATGGAACATACTTTGTGTTTTAAACCCGGGCTTTGTTCTGGAATACAACTTTCTCACTCCCAAACCTCTTAGGGTCTTCTCTGGGCCAGTTAGGGGGATTTGTGGTTGGAAAACTGATCGAATGTTAGTGTGGCTGTGGCCAGGGCCAGGGCAACTGGTTTCAGGGTAGCTGTTGCAGGAGTCCTTGTTGATACTCCAACATGAACCACATGGTACGGGCAGCCCCTAGAAACAGAGGTTCATCCCATCCTTTGATCTTCTCCTGGGTCATTCCTATGAATGATGTGAGGACAAGCTGAAACAAACATCTGCCAGCAATAAACTGGAAATCATATCTTCAACTCAGTGCCCAGTTCTCTTCTCCTTTTCCTCCCCCTCAACATGCACGTACACAGACAGGCACACACACGTACACACGCTCTCTGGAATGTGTTGGGGATGTAAAAAACCTCATGGAAACATTTGCAAAATGACTCGACGTGTATTTTTTCTTCTTTGTGGAAAGAACTTTGTGCCTCCACCACAATCCAGGAAAAACCTCATCCTGCAACTTGCAGAAGCCTCTGCAATGTTTTGGAAGGAGCACAGGCGTGTGTAGCATCCGATGCAGAATTGCACTGCCTGAGGCCTGCAGTGCAGTTCTGGTCTCTGCAAGTCATGAGGCACAAAGGAGCTATTTTAAACAGCTGCAGCTAAGCTGCCATCAGGAAGATGTGACTTCAGGACTGTGTGACGTGTGCCAATATAACAGGCTTCCACTGGCAGTCAAGAAAAGCAACTGAAAGAGCTTCAAGTTTGGATGGGAAACTTCACATGCTGTGAAACAGCCACCTTTGAGTCTGACAGCTCACACCCCCTTGTAAGTCCGAGGGCTTTAAAATTAGCCTTCAGAAAACCACCCTAAACCCAAAAAACTAGATGGGGATAGCATGGGAAGAAAAAGCAGGCTGTGACTGAGGAGGGCAGAGCAATATCCATAAGGTAACAGTGCTGAGATGAGCTACTCTGGGATTGCCTGCAGGATACATAATCCATATTGTGTGGTCTTTCCTACATGTCATGTGTGAGCATGTATGTGCCTCACTCTACATGCTGAAACTGTTGAAGCCACTTAAAAGCAGAACCAAATTTCAGAGATATTTTTCTAAGTCACACCTACAAAAATGAATGGCAAAGGAGCCAGAGCAGCAGTGTGATATTTTCTCACCCACAAAATGGTCAGCTGGCCATAGTTGCTGTTGAGCAGCACCAAGAAGCACATAAAGCAGGGACATAAACTACAACATTGTTACTTGAAGCCTGCTAAGGTTGGTGAATGACACAGACTAGTTTGGGTGTCTGGGTAAGGCTTTAGGTAGCATTTTATGTAGCTTTGTAGTTGAAAAACATCTCATTTTTGGTACTGGCAGGAAACTGAAACAGTGCCTGTGGCAACTGTTCAAAGCATGTTCAAAGAGAAACAAAAATGTGCAAGTCATTTTTGCCCTGCAGATGGGGAAACTTAAAAATGCTACTTGTGGATGTAGGTGCTACTGTGTGATTCTGGACCCATAATGAGGGGTCTTAGTGGAGCTCTGGTGTCACTGTTGGGGCGGTCACGACACACATGGACAGTGCCTTGGATAAAGTGCAAAAGCTGTTTATTAAACAAAGCAGCCTCTTTTATACGCTTTTTTGTATGTTGTCATTTGTGTTACAGATTCATTGGCTGCTAAGCTACTACAATAGACTTAGTGGCTACTACTAACTAAAGCATATAGTCATTGGCTACCTATGGCATAAGCGTTCAAGCATTCAGAAAAATAACAGGTGCAGATATGCTGCAGTTTTTCTCCTTCTATTGTTCAACTTGCTTGCTTCTGTTTATACTATATTCTTATGGATAAAAACTAACTGCTTTTCTTCTCACGGGCTTTTCTCACAAATAGAAGTTAACCATGTCCAAATTAAGGTCTGTGAAGCCTGCAGACCTGCTGTCGGCCTCAACACTCTGGGTTTCTGACTCCTTCAACCTTCCCTTCCCTTCTCAAGTCTTCAAGATTTCTATTTGTTGTCTTCACATCACAAGGCTGGGATTCAAATCACTCAGGCTCATAACACTATGTAAGCTCATAACACTATGTAAGCTCATAACACTACCAAACTGAGAAACAGCCTCCTATTCCCTTCCAGATGCTAAACGACACAAAAAGGAGGCTGTTCACACTTTTTTCACTCTAATTTTCATACCTCTGCTTGAGCAAATCCTCCACATCTTTGCACATCTTCTTCCCCTCCAGTAGCCGCTGTACAAGCACCTCATAGCCGGTATGGAAGGTGAATTCCTTGCACTGAAAACAGAAAGAAAAAGTAGAAACTGTTAAGCACATCAGTTCCTCTTACCTTAATTCTAATTCTTATTTCTTAATTCCTCTTACCATATTTCTAAAAAGAATGGTCAGAGTCAGCCCAGTACAAATACTGACCTATGGGGTAGTAAGTGTGCCACCTGGTCCGTGGTGGAGTGCTTTAATGGGAGGATTCGTAGCACAGGAAGACAGGATTTCTGTGTTCTACTCCTGGTCCTCCCACTGCCTCACAACAGGGTAAGGACAAGCCATTTTTCCACGGAGAGCCTGAGTTAACTAGTACATAGTGATAATGTTACTGAAAATGTAGTGGTGAACGTTTTCTGAGCTTTATGTTACAGCATTATGGTAAAATCACGGGCTGTGAAACCATAAAGAGAAGGAGTGTGTTCCTTCCCTCCAGCAGTTTATCTACAATACAAGCCCTTATATATGAACTGAATGCCGTTTATACATCCATCCACTGTCCCTAAGCAGTTACCATTTAATAAATGGGTTACTTCATCGCTTTCCACCACCACTGTGAAGAAGACAGCTGTTTAAGTTTTGGTACTTGGAAAAGATCCTCTGGCAAGCAACTGCTGGGCACTTGAGCTTGTGGCTTTGCTTCCTTGTTGCTGGGATTGGAGAGGAACAGGGGAGCTCTGGGGATGAATGGTTGTGGTTGATGGCAGCCTTGGTGCTGCTCACAGAGGCCTTGGGCCTTCTGTGGAAATTTGCAGATCTAAGAGCAGGTTTTTTTGATTCTTCAAGAGCTTGGATAAATTTCTGCAGATAATCCCTGTAAACCTACAGGTTGTAGCAACATTTCTAGTGCTACAGTTCAGTCCATTGTAGCAGCCATCACCCCTTAAGAAACAGGATCTCAAGCCCAAAATCTTAGTTTTCCTAATGTTTCCAAGGGCAATTTACACACACACATAGCAGAGAGGGATCCTGCTGTGAAATAAATGAGAAGCAGGAAGTTTTGCCATTCAGAGAGGAAAGTAGGAAAAGTTCTTGATAATACCCTGGCAATGGATCCAGCATTTACTCCCTCACCCTTTTTTGGGGGGGAAATTCCAATGGCAGAAGGCATCACCACTGTAAACAAAATTACTATAAATGGCTCCCTCTGCCTGGCAGAAACTCTGGTCAGATGCTTCACAACCAACTCACAGCCCCAGCATTTTAACTGTATATTTTCAGGTGCAATCGGCTATATCCCAAAGCCACGTCCACAGCTTTCTTGTCCCAGAAATGCTGCCCATGAGGTAAGTGAAAATATTCTGTGGGTTGGTATAACCCCAGCAGTCAGCCACTGCCACAGGCATCAAAGGGAGAGTGATAAGCTCACTGTGAAGTTAGTCTGCCTTTCTGTTCAAGATCTCTCTTTGTTCAGTAAATGCTAAAATTCCCTTGGTGTCTTTCCCCACCTCTTTTACACTGGCACAGTTGTTATACCGAAAGGATGACAAATTCTTTATGTCTGAGAGAATGCTTGTTAAATTCTCTAAACAGACAATGCAACAACGACTTGTTATCAACCCAAAAACACACACACAAACACAACAGTGGCTGAGCCCATCAGGCAGTTTCATCAGGCCCCTAGAAGCATCACTGCCTCCCAGGTTCCTCTGGGTTTTGCTCCTCTGACTGGCCCTTGTAGAGGGATTTGGCTCCTAAAAAAGGACCTCCTACCACAGACATCCATTTAATCTATCTTAATTTTGAGGGGCATTCATCTCAAAATGTGCTATATTGTCCTCACTCAGTGCTCCTGAAGAATGTGGAGGCCCTGTTTCAGAAATGCCAGGGTCTGAAATCCAAACCAGGGCTGGCAGGCAGCAGCTCTGGCTGTGCTACAGAGCACGGGCTACAGAGGGAGGGAGAGGAAATGCCACAGCCAGGGTGAGACAACTGTGAGCTGCTCTGGTCGCTCATCCTGCAGCACTGCTTCTTAATTTCCAACCACAACGGAGCCATAAATCACTTAGGCCTCATCTTATTTACACAAATGTTTCCCTTTCATTTCAACAGCTCTATTTCTTCTTTCACGTGTTGTACAACTGCATCCCCTCTCAACCTCTTCTTGCACCCAAACAGACCTCCTTTGCCCTTTCCTGACATACTGCTCTTTCATCCCATTGATTCCTGTGTGTTGTTATAGCACCTCTTAAAGGCTGAATAAATCCCTGTTGGACAAGGATGATGCTTTACCACTCCAGTAAAGACTAAGTGATGCTTTGTACCATGGCATTAATGTCTGCTCTCTAAGAAACACTTTTGGCCCATCAGAGGATTATATTTGCCTTCTTCCACTATCAAATCATAGCAGTGGCACTTAAATGAACTATGATCTACAGATATATCTGCAATTCTCTCCTCTCCTGCTATTTTATTCAACAAGGTCTCAGAGTATATTGGATTTTTTCACTACTGATCTCTTACTCCCATTTTGTACTTTGAAACTCTGTTTTTTATCTGTTTTCTGTTACCCCAGGCTTGAAGGTTATCAGATACCTCCTGTACCATATTTCATTCTGTTTGTTTCGAGCACAGCTATTTCCAGCCCATTCTTCATGTCTTATGGCAGTATCCAGCACCTCCTGCAGATCAGTGTCTTTGCCCACTTTACAGTTCTTCCCCTGCTTTGTTCAGTCCCATTTTTTCTTATCTAGTTTCTTAAGGATTTCATGTGTAGCACCATAACTGAGCCCATATTTTCTTTGTCAAGACAATCAGACAGCAAGATTGTATCTCATTAAACAACCGTCTAGCCTTGCTAAGCTGTCTCGCCTCTATTCTATTTTCCATTTACCATTTTGTGTTATAATTAGCACCCGCATTGAGTGGTTTCGCACAGGGTGTTAAGCTGCACTACTCAGACAGTGCTTGGTACTTCTCAGAAGGGATTTTGTAATGATTGTAAGAACTAATGAATAGCCAAAGAATGAATTTTTTTTTTATTTTCTTTTTAGAAATTAGAAAATATGCTTTAATTAGAAAATAAATATAGTCATTAAATGTGTAAACATCATTTGCTTATACTAAAATCTAGTTGCTTGGAAGAGGGCGATTTGACTCATCACCAGTAATTTCTCTCCTTGCCAAGAAAGGGATTCTGCTTAGTCAAAGCATGTGTGGCTGTGAAGGAGGATTTAATCCTTGTTACTAAAAAAGATTAGTTATTCCTTGTTGTCCAACAGGCCTATAATCACCAGTAAGAAAGTGCTTGACACAGGGATTTCAGTGTTGTGGGCAGAGTCATGTTGTCCTGAGATTCACCCCCTAACTCTGCACGTGTGCTCTGCTCTCTGCCTGGGGATTTTCTTCTTGTTTTCTTCTTGAAAATCGCAGGTAAAGGAGGGACTGGCTTACCCCTCCTCTGCCCAGTGACAAAAGTTGTTTCCCTCTGGTGCAATGGTTCCTTCAGAGACAAAAGAAATGTGAAAGGGAGTTCAGTTATGACTGAAACCTACAACTTCTGTGCTCCAGTTTAACCAGAACAGCTTTTCCTAGAATACTTGAAAGGAGGCATGGAAGCCTGCAAGCAGAGGTGATGACAGTAAACATGCTGGGATGCACCTTCTTCTTTCCATTTCTTTTTCCCTCTGAGGTTAACAATGCTGCTCCCTCCCATTAGCACTTTCCTGTGAGATCTGTGCCTTGGGACTGTGCCGTCCCTCCTGGTAGGAGTTTCTCCGTGGGTAACCACACAGGCAAATGTCAGGAGTTAATTGTGGGAGAGATTATTCAGGGCTGGCTCTGAGCTGGTTTCTGCAGCTATCAGGGAGCGGCTCCGAGGATTTTGATTTGGTAATGAAGGCTGCAAGGGAAGACTGGTGGTGTCAGTTCCCTGCCCAGAGGGTAGAAAGTACCAGGATTGCTGGGGGGTGACATAATTTCTTCTTACCTCCTGGTGGCACCAAGCTGAGTAACCCTGTGTCTTTAACTCACTGAGAATCAGCCCTATTCCAGAACACAGCCACTCTGAGCCTTGTGCTGCTGGGTGCCCAGAGGGAACTGAGAGGCTTTTTGAAGTGCAAGAGTTTACATTTTGAAGTGACAAGGCTACTATTACTATAATATCAAGGAGGAAAGAATAGAGTGGACTGGACTGAAGCAAAACTATCCAAATTCATATGCAAGGCACTCACTCCATGGTACACCCTGCACATCCAGCTGGTGATGGTCAGAGCGGCATGAGCTCATCAGGTCATTGTGGCTGTGCCATGGCAACTGTGGGCTTTTCTGTTGTGGCTGCTTTCCTTGGAGCGTTTCTAACCATCCTGGCACCTGGCTTGCTCATCCAGGACTTCATTTAGAGGTAGTTTACATACCACAACTGTACCTCTCCCTGCTCCTGCAGGATTAGCTGACTTGGCAGCATTTTAGCATCTCCCCCAGGGCAGCCTCTGCTGCTGAAGCCGTGTGTCCTGTTTGGGGAGTGCCATGAGCTCCACCCGGGCTTGCTGCAGTGCTCTGGCAGCTGCAGTGCTCTGGCAGCTGCAGTGCTCTGGGATCTGCAGTGCTCTGGGAGCTGCAGTGCTCTGGGAGCTGCAGCACTCTGGGAGTTGCAGCGCTCTGGGAGTTGCAGTGCTCTGGGAGCTGCAGTGCCCTGGGAGCTGCAGTGCTCTGGGTGTTGCAGCACTCTGGGTGTTGCAGCGCTCTGGGAGCTGCAGCGCTCTGGGAGTTGCAGCGCTCTGGGTGTTGCAGCGCTCTGGGAGCTGCAGCGCTCTGGGAGCTGCAGTGCTCTGGCAGCTGCAGCGCTCTGGGAGTTGCAGCGCTCTGGCAGCTGC